>NC_080049.1:20485318-20532818 GCF_026212465.1 Amaranthus tricolor
ATAGCCGATCATAATCTGTACGGATATTCTAAAAAAGAAGCTGACACACTTAATCTTCATTGACTGTTCTTTTCAATTGTCTACATACATCAATTTAAAGGTGTTTATAATACTTCTACTTAATTGACCCTTCTACAATTCTTTCTCACTTCCTGTCCTCCCGTAATGCTGCTCATTTTGATCATAGACTTAGCAAATGCTTCATAAAACGCTCGCTTCGAACTTGCATATCGGTAAGCCAATTTTTTGGTGCTGGGAGCAGCAAGCAAAGCTTGGTCTGATGAAAACAGACTCTTGCCTTAGAGAATAAGCTTGTAGTATGTATTATCAAACATTGTTGGGGATGGATCCATGTTAGAACTAGCATTTTTTACTTGATTATGTGCTGGACACACTCTTTTCAAGCTTGCCGCAAAGGAAGGATTAATTAAAGGGTCAATGTCATGAGTTGTATCGAAGTTGCGTAATCGGTTTTTGAAGGATGAGCAATGAGAGAAACCGAGACTGTGTCCACCTGCAAATGGGCAAAGGTAGTCCTTTGTTCATTAATCATGTTTAGTGATGTTGATTGATTGTTATGAGTCTGACCACTATCACATGATTCACTAATCATATTGCAAATCGTGAATAAAAAAAAACGAATTATGATCGGTTTTTTTTGCTATTTTAGGGTTATTTTGAGCGAATCGTGACTTGAAAAAACAAATTAACTGGTGAATCATGTAACAATGGGTTTCACCGTTTACCTGAAAGGGCCACCAAATCTCCAAGGTTTAGGCCTCTTTGAGCAAAACTTTGTTGGAGCTGAGAAAAGTTGAATGTGGGTGCTGGAAGCTGTATTGTGTCACTTGCAAGTGATGTTCTCCCATCTTTCCTTTCTTTAGGCACATTCCAAGTGGGCCCACCAGCCTTCATACACACCATTTTAAGTCATTGAGTTCAAAGCTAATTATATTGTGTCAATGAAAGAATGTACTATATATGTTTCAAACTAATAGAAGCATAAGCCAAATAGAGATATTTCAACACTATGATAAAATACACAAATTTATTCCTAAATGCCAAATACTTGTCGGTGTTATACTTGCTGTTGTAGATGTTTCTTTTATAAAGGATGATAAAAATAACCCTTATGTGATACTGCATCGAAAAATCAGAAAAAAGGTTCACTATTACATAAGCTTAATGGGCTAATCTCCTTATAACCAATTGGTTTTAGGATGAAGCTTGATCGGAATTGTGTGCAGTCAACTATCCTCTAGTGTGAAACTTATTATGTACAAGTTGAATGAAAAATTTATCAATGTGCATATGTGTTTAGCTGTATATAATTTAACTTACAAGGACTACTGCATCCCTTGCAGCTAAAGCCAATATATCAGCACACGACACAACTCCAGGACATGCTTCTTCTACCGCCTTCTTGGCAGCATCAATGACAAAAAAAGCATGCAGTGAAAGGTTTGGAGGGCCAGATTTCTCTACTTTGTTGTTCCCATCTTTGTCTAGAAGTACTGAAGCATCACATCCCGTTTTATGGAAACAAAACTGATTACATTTTACTCAGAGGTTGAATAAATTATACACATAAATCGAAATGAAATAAACACAAAAAAATATGTTGGGATATGTTGATACCCTTATGAAGCAGTCATGAAAATGCAAGCGAAGTAAAGCTGCTGGGACAGTTTTATCCGTCTGGAATGCTTCTTTGACTGTACTCGAAACGATGGTTTCCAGTGATTGGCATGTTTTTTCGTAATGATTGGAGCTTAAAGTATCACTACGCGATATGGCTGAGAAGATGAAAAGGGAGCTGAATAGTGCTGTAGCAACTTCCATGGTGAACATACTCTGAAATTTTACAGATCTCTTAGTATGAAGGGATATTTATAGGAGGAAATTATGGAGATTTGGAGAAATAGACTGATATGGAGAGTGCCAGGACAACAGAGTTGGTAATGTGATAGATTTTGGATGTAGGTTTGGTTTACTAGTGAATTAATTTGTTCAGCCTAATGGATGATTAGATAGAGTAATGTTCAAGCATTTTTTTTTGTTGAAGACAATGCTGCTCTTCATATTTTCCTCTGTTCTTTTTTAAGTTGTCCCCAAGTGTCTAAAACATGACCACATTATTGTATTGTCCGAATTATAAAAGTTTTCAAATTTACTAAATTCATATCGCTTGTATCTTAAAAGTGTAAAAAGTCAAATTTTTAAGATCTAGGTATTGTCTCGGTTGGAGCAAAAATCGCCTTTTTCAGATGAGGTCTTGGAATCAGATCTCACCCACCTAGCCCTCCAATTTCCTCAGTCTATCCTATAACCCAAATAATACATTTTTGTTTTACACTGATTCCTATCTCGTGATATTTGATTTTCCCATTATCTCGGTACTACTTCATAGTGAGTATTTTTTTACACCACTGTTTCTAATAAATTATATAATATATCATGCAGTTATAAGCTGGATCTTTGACATGGTATGAAAGCCAACGTGATGAAAGGTTATGAATTCAAATCTTATTAACCCTTCGGCCCTCATTTCAAGTAGAATATCTAACATAACATGGCCAAACGTGATAAAATATATAACAGATAGTGAGACTAGAACCTTCAACTTAAACTTTTAATTGAGTTGTTGACTTATTTGTTTAACTTTGATATGCTTGTTTTAATTCTCTAGTTGTTTGTTGAACCTTTTGCATCACTGCTTGTGATTTTGTTGTGGTTGTGTTATGAATTGGTAGGAAGGGGTAATATGGGTATTTATTAAAAAGTAATATTTTATTAATTAGTTAGTTGAGGGAATAAAATATAGGGATAAGTAGTATAAATAGCTAGAGGGGAAGGGGAGGGAATTAGTCATTCAAGAAGTGTAACAGTTTTTAATGGAGTGTAATACTCTTGGGAGAGAAAAAGCCTCTCGAACGCTTATATACTATCCCTTGTAATTGTTCTTTGTTTACGATCGTTCTTCGTTATACAATCACATTTTTACATATAAATCGATACATTCATATACAATTTTCTGTTCAATCTTTAGGGATTTCATATCATGGCCAGCCCAATCCATAACAGGTTGACACTGACCTTTTCCTTGCATTAGGCATAGGCAATCATTTTGTTTAAAAGGGAAAAGTAAATAGTTTTAACTTTTTTAGTTTTTAATTACGTTCCTGGAGCATGTTGATCGTCTTTTGAGTTCAGTACATAACTTGTTAACACCTCTCATTTCTCAGCAAAATTTTATCCCTAATTATATCTTCTCATCTTGCATATTGATCATCTTAAAAAGTTCAGGTGCCAATTAAGATCATTAGAGCAGTTGATCTCAACTCTTATTACATAGTGTACTTAAGCCTTTTATTATTATTATTATTATTATACGGTAAGCTAGGAGAGGTCTAAGGTGTTAATAAGAATCAAATTTAAATCTTATCTGAGAAATATAATAGTTGTCATCCCTCATAAATAATACGAAAACTAATTATAAGGTTGTCGAATTTTTTTTTGTCATGTCTAAGTAAATTTTTTTTTTTGATGTACTTATATTTTGGGCCCTTGATACAAGTCATACAACATTAATGGTGAAATTGGTAATTAGAGGAATGGAGAATAGAGCAGAGAGTGCTAATTTCTTTCTTTCTTTTGTGTTTTTAACTTTATAAAAGGTTAATATTCTCACTCTCTTTTTTTGGCTGTAAAGAGTATAATGTGTCTTTGTGATTGGTTTGTTCCCTTTTTTTTCTAAAAAGTCAAAAGTTTAATAGTGAGGACTAAGATGGGATTAATAAGGGGCATTTTGGTTAGAGTTTAGCTATCAAGTTTGTTATTTTCTTGTTGCTTAAATACATGTTGTTCATGAAGTTATAATCATTAATTTACAAATTAATCTGTTTTGTCTTAGATGTCTCAATTGTAGTAAGTATAGTCTTTTAAAGGCAAAATCCTATAATCGAATTTTACCTATCCTTTCCCTTTCTTTTACCTACCCTATAATTTAATTTTTTTTCTTCATGAAAATTTAAATGTCTATTATTAACTAGAAGTCTTCAACAAAGAAATAACTCTTTTTAGATGGCAATTTTTGACAAATTGTTTTTTCTAAATATTGTTTTTGACAAAAACCATCTATTTATAAGTAGTTTCCAACAATTATTTATTATTATTATTATTATTATTATTATTATTATTATTATTATTATTATTATTATTATTATTATTACAAAAATCTTATCCTATATAATATAATAACATAAAACTTTATAAGAAATTGGTAAAAAGAGAAATTGGTAAAAAGGTGAGTAACGAGCTAAACACCCACTTCTTTATGTATAAAACAGGTTAATTTAGGGAAAATTTAAGGCCTTGAACACATTTTGCGTGAACACATTTTTTTATCAAATGCATTTGAAGAGTCAATTAGATAGTAGATATGAAACTAATTGCATGAACACATTTTTTATATACCCTTAGAGATATTTTTTTATTGGGTCAATTCATTGATTATGTCTTATTTCTATTTTTATCATTTTTTTTTACCCTTTTATCCTTACTACAACAACATATAAATACCATATTCTTTATGAAAAAAGTGATTTTTCCACCCATTTTTAAATGGTCCCCCACCCCTCCTAATTTTTGGTACAAAAGGAAAATGTTTTTAAATCAATGAATATGAGGGAGTATTAAACAAATAGGCGTTAAATAATCTGGTTATTTTTTTGTTTTTTAATATTGTACAATATAAACTTTTTTTTTGAAAGATATAATAATTATTCTTGTAGTATAACTTCAGATTGTCAAGTTTTTGGAAGACATTATTTTAATATTTAATACTCCGCCCTTATTTATGCATATTTAATTCAATTTTTTTTTTAAAACCATTGATTTTTCAGTTTTTTTTATCCACTCTTATTTTGTGGAAAATATGGTGCAACTAAAACAAAAAAGGGAGTAAGAAAAATGTGATGGCAGTTGATATGGATGAATGGATCTTGAGCTGATTGGTTCAAAGCTGTCGGTGGTATGCAATACAGCATTAGTGCATGGCTTTACCAAGTCAATGTCAAATAAGTATAGCAAATTATTGGAAGAGCTGATCCGTGAATATCTGACGTAAATAATCAAATATAGTATGGGTTTTTAACCACAAATAAATAATATTGCCTTTGATGCATTATATTTGTCTCATTGTCTGTTTGTTTTTATTTATTTTTCAATCTTACTTTAAATATCAATATATATATATATATATATATATATATATATATATATATATATATATATATATATATATATATATATATATATATATATATATATATATATATATATATATATATATATTACATATATTTTAGCTTCTAAATTAAAAATTAAATAAATGTTAAAAATAATTAATAAATAGTGTAAAAAACAATCGAAACAGTAACTCTAAATTGGAGCTATATAATAGAAATTTTGTAAACTATTTTACCAAATCATAAATGCATTGCAAATCAGAGCAATTTGTTCAGCAATATACTTTCTCTGTTTCAATTTACTTGCAATATTTGCTTTTTTACGCAATTCAATGCATGAATTCAATTCTTAATATCTCTAATTATATATAATAAAAAATTATAAAAATTTGATATTAATAATTTTTGCAATGAGACGAATCAAACAAGATTTCACTTGACTATGTTTCAACTTGTAGATTAAATATTAATCACAAATTAAGAGTGATGAATGAATAGTACCATTTTTTCTAATGTTACAACTAATATAAAACGGATCGAAGAATTAATTGAGAAGAACTTAATATGTTTGGGAACAAGTATTTCATTTCAAATTATGGATTTTAATTATGAAATCATAAATGAAGAATTTGAAAATGACATGGTTTTGATAGTGAATTCTAATAGAATATGATTTCTGGTAGAAAAATATTAATTTGGCTTTTTTTCATTCATTTATAAGGTTGTGTATTTATACAAAGAAGGGCCTAGGGTTACTAGAAATAACAAAAATTAAAAAAGGAAGTTCCCCTAATTACAAATATTAAGTTTCCCTAATTACAGATATTCTAAATATTCAGTTTCTATATTCTAACACTCCCCCTCAAGTTGGATCGTAGGGTCACCGATACCCAACTTGCGTAGAACTACTTCAAAGAATTGTGTTCCGACCGCTTTCGTGAGAATATCAGCTAACTGGTCCTTTGACTTCACATGAGGAAGGTTGATCACCTTTGCCTCCAATTTTTCCTTTATGAAATGTCTGTCGACTTCTACATGTTTTGTGCGATCATGTTGAACAGGATTTTCTGAAATGTTGATTGCAGCTTGATTATCACAATACAGCTTACAACTTTTGGTGGGAGTAAATCCAAGTTCTGTCAGTAACTTTCTAAGCTATAAGACCTCTGTGATTCCCTTTGCAACTCTTCTGAACTCTGCTTCTGCACTAGACATGGCAACCACCTTTTGCTTCTTACTTCTCCACGTAACTAGATTACCTCCTATAAGAGTGAAGTATCCTGAAGTTGACTTTCTGTCATCTCTGTCGCCTGCCCAGTCTGCATCTGTTTAAGCAACGAGATGTAGATGCCCATTCTTTTGGTATAAGACTCCTCTTCCTGGGGACCCTTTTAGATATCTCAGAATTCGAAACACTGCTTCATATGTTGAACTTGTGGTCTGTGCATAAACCGACTAAAAACTCCTACTGCGTATGCAATATCAGGTCTTGTATGAGCCAAGTAAATCAACTTCCCTACTAATCTCTGGTATTGCATACGATCAGCTAGCTCCCCTCCTTCATGCATTTGAAGTCCATGATTCATCACCATTGGTGTCTCGATAGGTTTACAGTCTAACATCCCTGTCTCAACTAACAGATCCAACACATACTTCTTTTGGGATATGAAGATTCCTTTGTTTGATCTAAGAACTTTGATTCCCAAAAAGTATTTAAGTCTTCCAAGGTTCTTCATCACAAATTCTTGGAATAGTTTGGTTTTTAGACTCTCGATCTCTTCTTTGTCATCTCCGGTAACTATCAAGTCATCAACATAAATTATAAGACAAGTTATTTTCCCTCCTCTCCATTTAAGAAACAAAGTATGATAAGAGTTACTCCGTCTGTACCCAAATCTTCTCATAGCGGATGTAAACCGCCCAAACCATGCCCTAGGAGACTGTATCAAACCATACATTGCCTTTCTCAGTCTACAACCTTCATTTTGCGAAAACTTTGAAGTGAATCTTGGTGGTGCTTCCATGTACACTTCTTCTTGTAACTCTCCATGAAGAAAGACATTCTTCACATTGAACTGATGGAGGGGCCAATCTAAGTTTGCTGCTATACTGAACAGGACTCGGATTGTGTCAAGTTTGGCAACTGGAGAAAAGGTTTCTGAGTAATTAACCCTATATGTCTGAGTGTACCCCTTTGCCACAAGCCGTTCTTTGTATCTTTCAATTGTGCCATCTGACTTGTATTTGATTGTGAACACTCATTTACATCCGACAACCTTCTTTTTATTTGGTAGAGTGCATTTCTCCCACGTGTTATTTCTCTTGAGAGCACTGATTTCTTCTTCCATAGCCTTTCTCCAATGATTGGTAGCTAGGGCTTCTCCTACTATGGATGGAACTTTGGTTGCATACAAGGCTGCTTTGAATGCCAAGGCACTTTGTGACATATATTTCTCCCTCTGGTTGCTCAATCAGGTACCTCGATCGTCTAGCTTCATACTCTGAATCATATCTCCTTGGGGGAATACCCCGAGTGGTACGAGGGGGCAGGACATACAATGCTTTATCACCACCCTGACATTCGTGATTCCTTGTATCTACAATTTCTACAACAACTTCCTTAGTTAAGGTATCAACAATGATATTATTATCAACAGTACCTTCGAAATGGTTCAGATGATCAGATAGGACTGGTAGATGCGTGGATTGAACAACCCGGTGAGATGATTCTGTAGCATTGCCTACTTGTTCTATTGGGTCTAGGTTGGACAACCATGGACTAGTTAACCATCTGAGATCGTTATCTTCTTTCTCCCCCTTACATCGAGGATGATGGTAGAAAAATTGTGTCAATGAAGTCACAATCCATAGTAGTGTACACCTTCCGAGTCAGAGGATCATAACACTTGTACCCCTTTTGATGCCGTCCATACCCAACAAAAACACACTTCACTACTCTTGGCTCAAGTTTATTTCGTACCCACTGCGGACAGTGAACAAAAACTATGCATCCAAAGATTCTAGGTGGTAAGGAATGTGACGAAGGTATAGGATAAGGGGTTTGTAGGGTGTCTAAGGGTGTGTGGTAATGAAGGCTTTTTGTGGGAAGTATATTGGAAAAGTAGTTAGCTGTGGCAATGGCTTCAGGCCAGAGGTGAGTGGGAACCTGGGATTCAAGCATGATAGCACGGGTGATTTCAAGTAATGTTCTGTTTTTCTCTTCCGCCACACCATTTTGTTGAGGTGTATCAGGGCAAAGAGGTTTGGTGAATTAAGTCTTTTTGGGTGAAAAACTGGTGCATGTCAGAAATAATGTATTCTCTACCATTATCGGTTCTATTCATACGAGGTTGGGTTTGGAATTGGGTATAATTCATATTATAGAACTCAACAAACACTTTAAACACCTCAGATTTATGTTTGAGAGAATAAATCCAACTCATCCGGGTGCAATCATCAATAAAAAGAACAAAGTATGAAAAACCATGTATGCCTACTACAGGAGCAGGACCCCAAACATCAGAGTGAATAAGCATAAAGGGGACATCCACTTTATTCATACTACTAGAATACGAATGTTTATGACTTTTCGCCAAAATACATGTTTCACACTTAAAATTAGATTTAAGCCCCACTATGTTAGGAAAGAATTTCTCTAGATACCCTATTGATGGATGTCTAAGACGTCGGTGCCATGTCCATAGTTGTCTTTCCTCTGTCCCGCGAACAAGAATTGCGTTGCCTTTTAAAATCTCCTCTTCCAAGTAGTACAATCCATCTCTCTCAATACCACGCCCAATAATCTGTCTTGTCTGAGCATCTTGCACAATGCAACAACCGGGTTTCATGAGAACTACACAATCAAGCTCTCTAGTGAGTTGACTTACAGACAACAATTTATGAGAAAGTTCGGGAACAAACAAACAATTTTTTAAAGTAAGATTTTTCGTAAGAGAGATAGTCTTGGCTCCGCTCACTTTAATTCCTTCCCCATTAGCATTTTTAATGACATTTTTCATTGGTTTATCATGATTCAGAAATCATTAGGATCATATGACATTGTATCTGTGGCCCCACAATAAAAAATTCAACAACTCTCAAAATAGGACAAGGCATTTAAAAAGGAAGATAGAGCATGGGTTTTACTTATAAGGGGCACGTGACCCTCCCCCTTATTTAAAGGGTTGAGGCCCTTTTGTTTTGTACCCTTTCCATTTAACTCTAACCTTACTCCACTTTCTCTGTGTGCACCGTTTGAGAATGGAGTGCTCCCTTCTCTTTGTTTGATACCTTTACTGTTCTCGATGGTTCTTGGGTTTCCTTCTTCTCTTTCCATGGTGGAACCTTCATTTATACTCCATCCCATGGTAGCTTTACCGGTTCTGTTGTGATCTGGAAATCGGTCCACCCCTTTTCCTCCTTTCTTCTTTGTGTCTGGCCACCATTCTAGGTAGCCTACATGTTTAAAACACTCATTTTTGGTGTGTCTTGTACCACCACAGTGAGTGCATTTGAGGTGAGCTTTGTCATCATCACGCCGGTAAGTTCTTCCTTTGACAGTGAACCCTCCTCCGATGCTCGATGATTCCAAATCTGATGAGGGCTCTTTCTTCATTATCCCACGCCTCATTATTTCTCTCCTAATGCTTGCATAGGCCTCCTCCACCGTAGGGAGTGGGTCTTGAAGGAGTAGATCCCTCCTGTCCTTGTCGAACGTATCATTAATTCCTGCTAGAAACTGATACAACCTGTTTTGTTGAATTAACTGGTTGTAGATGATAATGTCATTTGGGTCTTTCATGGGATTTAGGTGTCTTTTGTCAATTTCCTTCCACAGCATGAGTAACTTGCTGTAGTATTGTTCAATTGAGTATGTGCCTTGTTGGATTTTGTTGGTTTTGACGGTGAGGTCGAATATTTGCAGGCCATCCCTTCCACTACTGTATAGGGTTTCAATCCCTAGCCATAAGGTTTTGGCTGTTGGGAAATACAAGTATTGATTCACCAGATCAGGGTTTATATTCTCCAATATCCAAGAGATAACAATCGAATCATTTCTGGTCCATTGGTTGTACGCTGGGTCGTTTTTGGATGGTGGATCGGCAATGATGTGATTGAACCGATTCCGACCACTAATGGCTAAGTGCATCAGCCTGGACCATTTTGTGTAATTCTGATTTGTTAGTTTTTTCGATATTGAGAGAGTTTGGGTACTGGTTGTGGTTTCAGTGGGCAATTTGTTGGGGTTTAACTGTTGTAATAGTTGCAACAATTGTCCCATTGTAACAGGCTGGTCTGGTGCTATGATAGTTTCAAATTCTTTCTCCATTTTGGTTCTTCAAAGGTAAGGTAACTGGTAAGTGATGAAGCTGCAAAAACGACTTAGAATCGTTACTACTCTGATACCATGATTTCTAATAGAATATGATTTATGGTAGAAAAATATTAATTTGGCTTTTTTTCATTCATTTATAAGATTGTGTATTTATACAAAGAAGGGCCTAGGGTTACTAGAAATAACAGAAACAAAAAAAGGAAGTTCCCCTAATTACAAATATTAAGTTTCCCTAATTACAGATATTAATATTCAGTTTCTATATTCTAACAGATAGTCATTCTCAAATTCTCAAGTTTAACTACTTTAAAAATAATGATGAAATTTGATCCAAATCCAAATTTAAAAATTTTTGAAGAATTTGAAAATGACATGATTTGAGCTAATTTCGAATTTTCAAATGAAATCATCGTTCCCAAACATAGCATAATTTTATTTTCAAACCTGTACATACATTATATTTAACCCGAAATTGTTCAAGGGCCTATTTAGTTGGTTGAGAGATAGTAAGAAAAATACATTTTCAAACTACATGGTTTTATTTGATGAGATGGTATTGTTAGACCAATTATATGCACATTTATAATCTTAAAACGATTATTTATAATATTAAAGTGATAAATTATAACAATATAAGTAGAGATTAAGAGTATGTCAATTCAGTAAGGGTTTACACTATGCTAAGTTGGGATTTAGATTATACCAACTTGGTGTTTAGGAAACCTCCATTTGCAAATTGTTTATCATTTTTTTTATTAAATTTAGTTATTTGGCATCCGGAAGTCTATTAGCTTAATTGGTAAAGAACTATGCATATAAGATGTAGGTTCGACTGCTACGTAGACTATTATTCGTCACAAGTTTAAATTAATTACATTTAAATAACAAGATTAATTATCTTTTACTTGACATATTCTAAAACCTTACTTCAGATTTGGGGAAGACAATTTAGTCTGAATCCGCCCCTGATCCGACCCCATCCGAGTAATTTAGTCCAACTCGAATCTGAGAAAAATAATATCTGACTTCGATTATATAGCCTAACTCCGATTTAGAGATTGGATGGAGTTGGACCTCACAAAAAATTCGATACTCCGAATGAACTTCGACTACTAACCAATTCCGACTCTGACTCGACTCGACCATACTCAACTCGAGCCGACACCCGGCTCCGAATTGAATATAATTATAATACTCAAAGTTTAAAATGCAATGTTTTTTATTACATAATTGAATATTAAAAGAGAGATAAGGTGAATTATAGTCAAGATTGTTAAAAAGCGTAAATTTAACTCAATTCTAAAACAACTCTCATAATCAGATCGTAGAATCAAATTGTAGAATTGAATAATCAAATTATTGCAAAAACAGGTAGTAATTGCTTATGTATATTCTTTAGACATTTTCATTGTAAAAGAACACTTAAAATTCATTTAGTATTTTAAAAACTTTGTTAGTGTTCAAAAAATACATATATACTTCTTATTTGTTTCCTTTTTTCTATTATTTTTATGAATTGGCAAACACAAAAAGATAAATATTGATCACATAATCAACAATTTATTAAAACAAACACACATATTAGATACATTAACAATGATCCTTATTAAATTAAGCAATGCCAAGTAGAGCGATCTTGTAATAATTTTATTAAAGTCACATTATATTGTAACAATTTTAAAGCCCTAATAATTTTATAATAGTAAATGAAAAAACTAAATAGTTTTCACAATCAATATTTCAACCTTATCAATTATGAACACCAATTCAATCATATATAAGTCAATAATACCAAATGAAACCAAGCCTCAACTGGTAATCGAGATTAAAAAACATAATTTGAGTTGTATCAGGAGCAAAGTTAGAGGGTGGATAATCCGAGCTGAGTTCTACTCATTACAGGTGTCCTAAATGTGTACTTGAGGTATCCTAAAACCATACTTGAGGTATCTTAAATGTCTATATGAGGTATACTAAATGTCTACTTGAGATATATTTGAAATAGACTACATTTAATAAAGCTTGATTATAAGTTTATTAAGCTGATTGGGGTTATTAAGTAAGTTAATTCGAGTAATAATATTATTATTTTGATAATATTGACTCAAGTATTTGATTTGTTAACATTTTCAAGAAAGAGATATATTTTATTTAATGTATAAAATTCGTATAAAGAGTACTTCGATAAAAGTGTATTTTGATTATATTTTATTAATTGATTACTATCTTATCTTTATAAAAATAAATTTAAATAAAGTATTGAAAAAATAAATTCTCAAATGTAATCCTTATTTATACTCCTAATTACTTATTTCAT
Organism: Amaranthus tricolor; assembly: GCF_026212465.1. Classification (NCBI taxonomy): domain Eukaryota; kingdom Viridiplantae; phylum Streptophyta; class Magnoliopsida; order Caryophyllales; family Amaranthaceae; genus Amaranthus; species Amaranthus tricolor. The sequence continues at coordinate 20,498,220 of NC_080049.1, forward strand.
AAATCGTCTATTATACCCTTACAGCATGCCTTATATAAGACTGTCTTACGATTAGACGACTTTAATAGAATTTAATGGGTCAAAGCTAAAAATAAACCCATTCTTACCTCAATCTAACCGACATACCCTTACTCCCTCATACAAAACCCACGGCTCCCAGTCCCTCTCTTTCCCTAACTCCCTCTTCTATCTCCCTTCTTCCTCCATTCTTTCCCCTCACAAGAAAAAGCTCCCACCGTCATCACCAAGCCCAGCCATGAGTTCCACCACCAACAGCAACCATTTCTCCTCCTCCCTTTATTGTTGGTAACCACTTTCCCTCTTTTGTTGTTTTGTTTTCAAATTTAAATGTTAGAATTTTGTAAATTGATTTGGGGTTTTTAAATTAAATTTAAACATCAACTTGAATTTAATTAGAGTATATGAGTTTAATTAGTAATTGAGTTGTTTTTAGTGTTGATTAGAATTGGTTATTTGGGTTATTTGAGTTCTAGTATCAAATTGAGTAATTGGGATTCTGAAATTTCAGTTCATAAACTGAACTTTCTGTTTTGGCTATTTTGGGGATGGTTCTGATTGTTTTTGGGTTCTTATGTCTGCTTGAGATTTGTAGAACTTTGAGTCGCTGTCGTGTGGACACTTGAATCACCCCGAGATGAGTTCGTATGAGGAAGTTCTGTCCAAAATACTAGTAGACTGTCATAAAGATCGACAATGAGGTTCCGTTTTGTGCTGTCCGAATTTGTGTTGCTATTTTTGAAATAGTTAGAGTCGTTTTGGGGTTTTGGTGTCTTCATGAGATTTGTAGAGCTTCGAGTCGCGATCACGTGGGCTCTTGAATCGCTCCAAAATGAGTTTATATGAGAGAGATATGTTTAAAATAGTAAAATACTAGCAGGCTGTCTTAAAAATCCATAACGAACCTTCTGTTTTGGCTATTTTGGGATCATTTTAATTGTTTCTGGGTTTTAGTGTCTTAATAAGAATAGTAGAGCTCTGAGTAATGGTCGCGTAGCCACTTAAATCGTCTCATTTGGTTTTCGTATGAGTGAGTTATGCCTGTTTTAGTAAGAGGTGTCCTAAAACCATTACGGGATTCCTAACTTGGGATCAAGAGATATAGAAATTAATTGGATAATTAAATATTTTTGGATGAAGCATTTGATTCTGTTGAGACTTGTTGATTGTAGGAAGAACAATGACCTTTGTGTTTAATCAAATACATTCTAATACATTAAGGGTCTTGGTGTAACCTTAAATCCTTGTGAATCTTGATACGTAAGTATGAGATGGATGGACATTGAATTTACGAAATTGGTGGAACATGGTTGTTTATAAGAAAGTATTGGGTAATTGATATTCTTGAATCGACTATAAGATTTTAAAGGTTAGAATGCTAGTATAACTCTTGGTTAAGCTGCGGTCTTAGGAGGAGATGTAATAAGTTATATGTTAGTGTAGTAGTATCGAACGCTCTCTAGTGATGTTGTGATCTTGTTATGCTCCAGGAGACGATATCATCGAAGAACCCTTCTAGTTGATAGCTGGATTCGTTACCTTGAAGCGACATCGTCGGTGAGTAGTAACAGTCCCTTAAAAAGGGGTCTGGCCAGGCTACCATTTGTAAAATGTTTATTTAAAGTTTGTGAAATTTATATGAATGTGATAAATGTTTATGAATGATTATGCTGAGATTGATATGGTCAATGGATCGGGCTTGCGAGCTGGTCATTGACGGAGTTGAGGAACATGGTTCCCTACTCTCTGTTTTTGAAGCGAATTGTCATTGAGATATTGACTAGCTTCACCCGAGAACGACATAGCCTTAGAGCTATGGGGCACCTCTCAAACTAGACTCCCTGTGCGCACATAGATCTAGGGAACTGATGTTGCTTTTAAACCCATGATATGAATTACTGTGTTTTGTTGTTTTGGATTGTTACTTCTCACTTAGTTTAATCTGATTCCCTGTTGTTTCCATCTTTTAGTTTGATCACAGATCGGAACCGGTCGGGAACGATGGGTTAGCAGTGTTGAATAGCGTTCTAAGGATGTATATTGAGCTGAGCACGTAGGAATTTGTAGATTTGTATTAGGATTTTGGATAAATGTATATTTGTTTTGGCTGTGCTGGTTATATCGGACTTGTAGAGAATTGTATGATTATCTTGTGTATTAGTTAGATGTTGGTTTTGGGATTTAGCTGAGTTAGTCACGTTGAAGAGCTTGTGACCCCTTTGCTTGAGTTTTGGAAGTGTGATTTCAATTTCTTGGAAAACGAACCTAGTGTTGACCCTGTTTACCCAGTCAACGGTAAGTCGGGTTGTTACAGTTGGTATCAGAGCCAGCCCGCGACCGTGGCTAATCCTTAGGGTTAGTTTATCTAGCGGGCATACAATCTTGGAAGTAAGGAAAAAACGTGACTTGAGGATTTAGATGTTTAAGATAAGAGATAGGAACAGAAGTGAATATGATTGTGGTATTAACCTAGGTGTTTGAGTTAGTCTTGTTTTCTTAGAAATGTAGGATGTGAGGTGTGACGATTACGGGGTAAAACGGGAAGACGCTCTTAACGATTGATCGTGATGGCAAGAAGATTCAGTTCGTTGATGCAACGTTTGAATTTATTTTCTGATGATGCCAATGTCTTGTTGCTTATCATAGTTCTTTGTCAATTATTGTTTTAGTAGCTAGAATAGTATGTCCTAAGATTGCGAATCGTTTCATCTTGTTGCTAGCCCTTTTCTATCAGCTTTTGTTTGTCGATCCATGAGTATGATTATAGTTTAGTGCACGAAAGCAAGGTTATATAGTTGTGTAAACTCGATAGTCTTCGGTTGTAAGTGAGTTGAACATTGAGAATGTCTGTGACGTTGTAGGAGAGTTAGTGAAGACAAAGTACTTGAAGCCATCGTGATAGAAAAGTCTATGATAAGAGCATATGATAATTTTCAAAGCCTAGTGATTGAGTTGAATACGGTGCTCATATGTTGGTGTAAATGATGAATTTTTTTATGTTGTTAGACCATGTCATATATTATAGTTTGTTTGGATATTAGAGCTTATAGCTTTATTAGAGTTATTGGAAAATTGTGTGATTATCATTTAGAATGAACAAAGTTTCTTTTGCTGGTTGGAAGAGTAAATATGACATAAGGATGGGATGTCATTCGTTAACTTGAGGTTTTGTTAAGTATAATTGATTATATTAGTTGCAACCGCATATGTATGGATCTCAACGTAAGTTACTTTAGTGTTTATGTTCAAAACCCTGGGTTAAGAAAAAAGAAGTATGTTGGAATCTCATATAATGGATAAAAGTAGAACTAGTCCCAAGGCTTGGCGTTTTATTGTTCATCATTGAGGAATATGTTTACTACTTTAGGTAAGTTAGGATTAGAAGTGTCTTATGAAACTTTGGATGCAATGAAGTTTGGAATTTGACAACTATTATTTGTTTGCGGCAAATCATATTGAGAAACTAAATTGGAACTAAGTCAGCATGAAAGCGAGACCTTTGCTGAAGGAAAAATTTGCATATGTCTTAGAGAATTAATGGACTTAAGAGGTATTTGTAGTGCTTTGAGATGCTATATTGTGAGGTAGATAGGTAGGAGGGTTTTTCGTCTAAAAATCTAAGGTATATTCGTTATCTTGGGATTGTCTTACTAAATGTTTGTGTTGGAGTCAAAAATATGAAATAGGAATTTTGAATGTAGTTATATATCGAAGTGCAGGTAAATAACAAATTTATGACTTGAGGAGTAAGATGGTTATCATTCGATAAGGACAAATAGGTTTTGGGTTGCATGATGTTCTTATTAAAAGTTGTGTACATTAGTTGACTATGGTGGCATAGCAATTTTATGTATAGTGAGTAGTAGCTTATCGACTTGCATAACCAGCGTTTTTTTTAAGCGATTGCATGTCATGTGCCACGCATCTCAGCTGAGACAACACTTTAGAGACAATTCACACGTTCTGCAGCCGAACAGTTGACCTTGGATGACACCTTACAGTACGAGGAGACCCCCCGTTCAGATCCTAGATAGGAAGGCGCATGATACACGTTGAGGTAGTATAGTGCTTGTGAAGGTACTATGGTCTGATCACGTTACCGAAGAAGTCACGTGGGAGGCAGTAGATGCCATGAGACGCGATTATCCCTGGTTGTTTGCTTAGGCATTTCTATGTTAAACGCTTTTTAGCTATTGCATCTCCTTAGTCTTTGTGAGTTAAGTTCGAGGACGAATTTCATTCTAAGTTGGGGGACATAGCTTTACGATATGTATGTTAGCTAGAGATTGGAATATATACTGGAGACTTAGTTTAACTTCGAGGACGAAGTTTATTTCCAGTTGGGTAGAATGTAATATTCGGGAAAATTAATATTTTAAGACGAGTAAGTTTAAGAGAATTATCAGTGCGAGAATGATCCTAAATACACATGATAAAAAAATAAAAAAAAGTTGTTTTTAAAAGATCTCAAAATTTCAACTTGAAATACATATACTCGAGTCAAGTATTCTTGAAATTGTTTTCCAAAAGATATTATATATACTCGGATAACTGGCAAAAGGAGTTGAGGACCAAACTTATCGAGAATTGCAATGATGTTGTGCAAGAATAATTCGATGCAAAGAGTTTAAAAGAAACATTTTGGGAATATTGAAAGTTATGCGTTAATTGTGTGTTAAGATTGAAAATCTATAAAGGAATAAAGAATGTAGAAAAAGTATTTGTGACATGTTCAATTATGGGATGAGAAATTTTAATTAAAAGAAGTTTCGAAAGGAAACAAAGGTTAATACAATTAATAGTAACTTAAAGTTATGTTGTAGTAAGTTTGATTGAATGGCCTATACGTGTTGAGGATAATGTAAAAATATAATTGAGAAAGCTTTCAACGGTTTTTAATGAATGAATGATAACTTTGGGACTCTATAAAGGTTTTATTGATGGTAAAATGTGAATTAAGAAAAAAGGGATCAATTGGAAGTTTAAAGAATACTTAAATTGTGAGAGGTTTGACTTTGTAAGTGAGGAAATGTTTGGTTATTAAAGGGTAAAAAAAAAAATTGGGATTGTATGAAACTATTAATGGTAAAACATGAGTATAATAGAATAATGGTTTAGAAAAAAAAAATACGAATTTGAATGTCTAAAGGTTATTGAAGTTATTTCGGATGAATTGGTTATGGAATTTGAAGTTTTAAGCGTTAAATGAAGATTAGGGTTATAAATGTTATAATTCGAAGTAAGTTGACAATGATCGAGTTTGAGTTATTAAAATTTGATAGATTAATGATTGTGGATATCTTTAATGAATATGAGATTCAATAAATGACTTAAGGTATTCATCTCAAAGTATCTCGGGAGTTATAAGAGTTTTAATGAAAAATTTAATTGTAATTGGGAAACAACAAGTAAGTTGATGATTTAATATCTCAAACTAAGGATATAAAAAAAAGGTTGAAGTGACCAAATATGTAATTAAAGGTATAAAAGATTTTGAAGTAAGGTGGTTGATTTAAAGTACATGTAAACATTCACGTAAAGTAAATCGAGGTTGAAGTTTCAAATTTAAAGGTTTGAAGTAATTTAATTGAGGTTAGTTGTGTTACCAATATGTAATTCATCTTATATGATTGAAAATTTATAGATATAGTATGTCTTGAATCAAAGTTGGGGAGTAACTAAATTTTATTTGGTTCTCATTTCACGAAATTTGAGTTACATGTTATGACTAAGGATGATCAGAAGTGTATGTATAATTTCGGGGACGAAATGATCTTAAGTTGGCGAGAATGAAATAGACTACATTTAATAAAGCTTGATTATAAGTTTATTAAGCTGATTGGGGTTATTAAGTAAGTTAATTCGAGTAATAATATTATTATTTTTATAATATTGACTCAAGTATTTGATTTGTTAACAATTTCAAGAAAGAGGTATATTTTATTTAATGTATAAAATTCGTATAAAGAGTACTTCGATAAAAGTGTATTTTGATTATATTTTATTAATTGATTACTATCTTATCTTTATAAAAATAAATTTAAATAAAGTATTGAAAAAATAAATTCTCAAATGTAATCCTTATTTATACTACCAATTACTTATTTCATAAATCGTCTATTATACCCTTACAGCATGTCTTATATAAAACTGTCTTACGATAAGACGACTTTAATAGAATTTAATGGGTCAAAGCTAAAAATAAACCCATTCTTACCTCAATCTAACCGACATACCCTTACTCCCTCATACAAAACCCACGGCTCCCAGTCCCTCTCTTTCCCTAACTCCCTCTTCTATCTCCCTTCTTCCTCCATTCTTTCCCCTCACAAGAAAAATCTCCTACCATCATCACCAAGCCCAGCCATGAGTTCCACCACCAACAGCAACCATTTCTCCTCCTCCCTTTATTGTTGGTAACCACTTTTCCCTCTTTTGTTGTTTTGTTTTCAAATTTAAATGTTAGAATTTTGTAAATAGATTTGGGGTTTTTAAATTAAATTTAAACATCAACTTGAATTTAATTAGAGTATATGAGTTTAATTAGTAATTGAGTTGTTTTTAGTGTTGATTAAAATTGGTTATTTGGGTTATTTGAGTTCTAGTATCAAATTGAGTAATTGGGATTCTGAAATTTCAGTTCATAAACTGAACTTTCTGCTTTGGTTATTTTAGGGATGGTTCTGATTGTTTTTGGGTTCTTATGTCTGCTTGAGATTTGTAGAACTTTGAGTCGCTGTCGTGTGGACACTTGAATCACCCCGAGATGAGTTCGTATGAGGAAGTTATGTCCAAAATACTAGTAGACTGTCATAAAGATCGACAATGAGGTTCCGTTTTGTGCTGTCCGAATTTGTGTTGCTGTTTTTGAAATAGTTAGAGTCGTTTTGGGGTTTTGGTGTCTTCATGAGATTTGTAGAGCTTCGAGTCACGATCACGTGGGCACTTGAATCGCTCCAAAATGAGTTTATATGAGAGAGATATGTTCAAAATAGTGAAATACTAGCAGGCTGTCTTAAAAATCCATAACGAACCTTCTGTTTTGGCTATTTTGGGATCGTTTAAATTGTTTCTGGGTTTTAGTGTCTGAATAAGAATAGTAGAGCTCTGAGTAATGGTCGCGTAGCCACTTAAATTGTCTCATTTGGTTTCCGTATGAGTGAGTTATGCCTGTTTCAGTAAGAGGTGTCCTAAAACCATTACGGGATTCCTAACTTGGGATCAAGAGATATAGAAATTAATTGGATAATTAAATATTTTTGGATGAAGCATTTGATTCTGTTGAGACTTGTTGATTGTAGGAAGAACAATGACCTTTGTGTTTAATCCAATACATTCTAATACATTAAGGGTCTTGGTGTAACCTTAAATCCTTGTGAATCTTGATATGTAAGTATGAGATGGATGGACATTGAATTTACAAAATTGGTGGAACATGGTTGTTTATAAGAAAGTATTGGGTAATTGATATTCTTGAATCGACTGTAAGATTTTAAAGGTTAGAATGTTAGTATAACTCTTGGTTAAGCTGCGGTCTTAGGAGGAGATGTAATAAGTTATATGTTAGTGTAGTAGTATCGAACGCTCTCTGGTGATGTTGTGATCTTGTTATGCTCCAGGAGACGATATCATCGAAGAACCCTTCTAGTTGATAGCTGGATTCGTTACCTTGAAGCGACATCGTCGGTGAGTAGTAACAGTCCCTTAAAAAGGGGTCTGGCCAGGCTACCATTTGTAAAATGTTTATTTAAAGTTTGTGAAATTTATATGAATGTGATAAATGTTTATGAATGATTATGCTGAGATTGATATGGTCAATGGATTGGGCTTGCGAGCTGGTCATTGACGGAGTTGAGGAACATGGTTCCCTACTCCCTGTTTTTGAAGCGAATTGTCATTGAGATATTGACTAGCTTCACCCGAGAACGACATAGCCTTAGAGCTATGGGGAACCTCTCAAACTAGACTCCATGTGCGCACATAGATCTAAGGAACTGATGTTGCTTTTAAACCCATGATATGAATTACTGTGTTTTGTTGTTTTGGATTGTTACTTCTCACTTAGTTTAATCTGATTCCCTGTTGTTTCCATCTTTTAGTTTGATCACAGATCGGAACCGGTCGGGAACGATGGGTTAGCAGTGTTGAATAGCATTCTAAGGATATATATTGAGCTGAGCACATAGGAATTTGTAGATTTGTATTAGGATTTTGGATAAATGTATATTTGTTTTGGCTGTGCTGGTTATATCGGACTTGTAGAGAATTGTATGATTATCTTGTGTATTAGTTAGATGTTGGTTTTGGGATTTAGCTGAGTTAGTCACGTTGAAGAGCTTGTGACCCCTTTGCTTGAGTTTTGGAAGTGTGATTTCAGTTTCTTGGAAAACGAACCTAGTGATGACCCTGTTTACCCAATCAACGGTAAGTCGGGTTGTTACAATATTAAACCCCTACTTGAAGTATCCTAAATGCATACTTTAGGTACACAAAATGCCTACTTAACATATTGTGAACCCCTACTTGACGTATCCTAATTCCTAAATGCCTACTTGAGGTATCCTAAAATCCTATCGAGTAAGCGTGCAATTAGACAGATAAGTCACTATTTTTTTTCAATTAATTTTTAATGCGCTAGACCTCTTGAGAGACGTTTCTCATGAGACATACTGTTACTATTTTAGAAAAAAGTTTAAAAATCAAAGGTTAGCCAATTAAATTATGACAAATGACAACTTAATTTTATTATTTTTTTTTAAATAATTTACTAGTCCTTAAAAAGAAAATGTAAAGCAGAAATGAAATCTTTAGAAGGTGACTACAAAGTCGGACCTGCAAAACTTGATTATGTAAAGGTCATTACCATCTAATATCACTGTCTCTTATTATAACTACTTCTGTATACAAACGATCGAATTTATTATAAGAATGAAAATATTAAATACTTGATGAATTAAAGGTGTATATATCAATCCAATCTTCTGAAAACGGTCACTACAACTAGGGATGGGCAAGGTTTAGGCGTGTAGCGGAGTGGGCTTGCCCCTAAAACCTACCTGCGGGCCTAAAACAACCGGGCGAACGAGTTTACCCACGAGTATTAGTTTTGTGTCGCTACCCGCCGTTTAACTTAGCGGGCGGGTAGTACCCGTCTAAATATTAAAAACTTTCTAAAATTATTGTCCAAGTCTGCTCGTTTTTCGAGTCGGGTGGGTCGAGCGTGGCAAGTATTTCGCCCATGAACAACTCTAATCTTAAGGTTTGGGTTCGGGTCCGGGTCCACACTTTTGAGATCCAAATCCGACCTATAGATCCTTTTGCATCTATTTTTTAAATATATTTTAGTTATAATGTGTATGTAATTGTTCGATTTGGAACTTTGTTATATTTTGAAACATTACATAATTTGAAACTTTGTCGGTTTATGTAAATTGAAATGTGGTAGTTGTATCTATAATTTAAAAATCGAAAAACTCATTAAATATTTCGTTTTAAAAACTTAAAGTTGGAAAGTTTCATATATTTGGTCGCTCAATTACTATAAAGTATTAGAAGATTCTTGTTAATTGAAAATGTTTAAATAGTTTCATACGAAAAAACAAAAATTGTGGAATATATTTTTTAAAGTTTTTCTCTAGAAAAAAACAAAATATCTTTTTGGACCCAGATCCAGACCATAAACCAGCCATAACTTAAGGGTCTGGGTTTGGATCCAACAAAAAATAGTGTCTAAATATGGGTCTCGTTAGACCCATCCCAGATTCGATCTTTATCCCTACCTGCAACTACAAAAAAAGACTAATTTGGAAGCTAATTTTCCGAAAAGCTTCTCCGATTCTTAAATTATACTAATTATAAGAAGATTAGGCAGAAAGTATTTTGTAGAAAAGAATTGTGTAACTCTCTTATGTCGATAACAGGAGTGTTTCTACTAAGAAACTAGATTTGAATTTGTTTGGAAGGGAAAAGTTTTACTGTAAGTATTCTGCTACTAGTATCAGGGACTGGCTTTTATGTTTTGCTGATATCTTGCAAGACAATCTCCCGATGTTACTTGTTGGGGGGCTGCTTCTCGAAAGCCCATTTGATACTTAAGTCAGTGATCGGTGAATGAGGCGAGTAATAAATATGAATGATTTGAATTGGATTAGGCAAAAAGTATTTTGTAGAAAAGATTTGCGTAACTCTCTTATGTCAATCAGAGGAGTGTTCCTGCTAAGAAACTAGAGTTGAATTTGTTTGGAAGGGAAAAGTTTTACTGTTGGTATTCTGCTATTATCATCAGGGACTGGCCTTTATGTTCGGTGGATATCCTACAAGACGACCACCCGAAGTTACTTGTCGGGGGCTGCTTCTCGAAAAGTCCATTTGATACGTAAGTCAGTGATCGGTGAATGAGGCGAGTAATAAATATGAATGATTTGAATTGGATTAGAAGAGCTTATCCCTATTCACAAATTCTCGTGAAAGACAGACTCTTTGAGATACCATCTCTAATTGCGCCTGTCCATTATATTTAAAAAAAGAAAAACATAGTGTTAAGTACTGCATGCTTACTCGGTGGGGTTTTAAGATACTTATGGACATTTATGATACGTCAAATAGGGGTTCACAGTATACCTTAAGTAGGCATTTAGGTATCTCGAGTAAAGGTTTAAGATACCTCAAGTAGACATTTTAGTATACCTCAATGTCCTGGATAATTTGTATTGTATTATCTTCATCATTTACTGTGAAAATGAGCAGGTAGCGACAAAAAAATATTTGAGCCCGCGGGTAGATGTTTAAGGCATTACCCGGTCCGCTACCCCCAAGTCCACCCATGAACAATTTTACTTTTAACCAAGGGTAGATTATCATTTCATAATAAAAGACATAGTATGCAATCAAAAATCTTTCTCTCTGGAAACAATATGAAAAAGACATTAGAGTATCAAAATTTACCATCTATAATCTATGTACTCCTGTATACAAACATATATTGTACTTCTATATTTACAAGAAAATTATTGAGGATTAATTACAAGAATCATAAATGAATTACAAGAATAAACTCTCTAGTATGTATGTAAGTGTATATTGGTGTGCATATACTTCAGGGATTCATCAGTTGAATAGACAGCAACTGAACCAAAAGAATGCAGATGAACAAGTAGCTGTGTCTGTGTCCGTTTCCTAATGCTGAAGCAACGCTTGAGCTGGGCGAAGGTGTAATTAATCCGGGTGGTCTAAACATGGATGGCCTTGGACTTAAGGGCACAACTTCACCACCTGTTGCATCACAAAATTATGAGAATACTCCATCGAGTTCAAAAATCAGAAACAAGAAAGCTCAAAAATGAGCTACTTACAATCGTGTGCCTTCCATCCAAGTACCATCCGCTCATGATCAAAAACTATGCGATATCCACTCATGAAATTTTCTGGGGACATAAGAACCAAATCTAAGTATGGTACTAATTCAGTTTGTTCCCATAGTAAGTACTAAACAAAACATCAACCACTCACCTCCAATTATGTTTATATTATGTTCATCAATGTCGGATTTGGCAACACCCAAACAGTATGCAGTTCGACCACTCTTGTATATTCAAAACGAAACATTACAAAATGTTATGATGTGATCAAGCAACAAGAAACAATATTCATTATCATTTGGCTTCTACCTAGATGCAGTATGGTTGTCTATACTCTTAGAGCATATAACATATCCTAGGCCTCAATTAAGTTAAGCTTTTGGTTGAGTTAGTTCCTTGACATGGCTACGGAGCCGATGATTTGATCAAAAATTTAAATTGGTAGGTCCGAAAAAAGTGGCATTCCTACCCTAATTGATTACTCCCACATGCGAACTTGATGTGGATTCGCATGTGAAGGGGTGTTGGGATAGTTTATCCCATATCGACAAATTAAAGATGGTGTGCACACTTTATAAACTATAAGAAACCTTCCCATTGTCATACGATTTTGGAATGATATATATCTCCTTGGCTTATAAAGTGTGTAAGAAAGTAAAATATTATATTTCATACTATTGTGATTTAGTTTCCTTAAGTTTAATATTTCGTGATATTTTGTTTCCTTAAGTTAGTCCTTATTACTTGGTACTACCTCTATTTATACATGGTATCAACACTGTAAAGTTGATTCGGGACGGAACAACCCTATTGGTATTTTATCATAAATCATAATCGACGATAAAAACAAATCAAAACAAAAATCAATAAAAACAAACAAACAAACCAATCAAAATCAAAACCAAAACAATCTAAAGAAATGATTTCAATGGCACAAGTAGAACAAATGTTCTTCCTCTTCCAAAAAATTAACCAAAAAATCAATGCAAGGCCAACAATATCAGAAAAACTGAACGACCAAAATTACACCAAGTGGTATAAAGAAATGAAGATCGAAATTGGTGATCGGGGAAGGCTCAATCATATCATTATCGTCCCACCGACCACCACAACTGAACAATAGGAGCTAAATGATAGTATGGTGATGTCATGAATCGTCGAAAATATTGACAGAGACCTTATAGAATGTTTTCTTGACTAACTACCACCGCTCACAAACTATGGACAAGAATTCAATTCAGTCTCAGACTAATTTCGTTACCTCCCGTAAATGACCATTTTCAGCGAGAGGTCGCACGAGGGGGGGGGGGGGGGGGGGGGGGGGGGGTGGATTAGAAGGAGTCATCGGTGAAAGGGGCAGCAAAGAAAATGATGAAAAACGATCTCCAAAAACAAAAATAACAACCAACGAAAATTAAAAATTGTAAAGGTTCATCATTTTGAAGCAACAAAAGAACACCAAAACGTGGAGGTCGGCACCAACGTTCAGATAATCCAAAACAACGGCAAGGATCGCCCAATAGTTCCGACCAGTTACGACCCACCAGCACTCGGCGGAGAAAAATTGGCCGATGTTAATGTTACCGGGGCTACCAGTGCCGCCGGTGAGTGTGAAGACCAATCGAGTGTTGATGGTGAAGAGAGAGAAAGTGGGGAAGGGGGAAGCACACAAATTGAAGAGAGTGCAAAAATGGAGAAATCAGTAGCAAGGGAAGAAGAATCAAAGACAATTGTCCTTTTTCTTTATATATATGGTGGTCCTCCTACTTAAAAACAAAGATAAAAACCCTCTTAAGACTTCCCATGCCCAATTCTCTTGTCCTACCCATACACCCTTATTAACCCAACCCTCCTTAAACCAAAAATCCAAATTGACCCAACAAAAAAATCTCAATATTTTGACTCAAATAACAAAATTTACCTAAATAATTTATTTCTTGGCTTTTTATCTAAAATCAAAAAATTGAACTTTAATCATGAAAAATTTACAAGACAAATCATCATGCCTTTCTCAGTAAAATCAAAAGATCAACTAACGGATTTTTTGTTCAAGGCAATTGGCTTCAAAGCGTTGAAGAACATTTTTGGCAAGTTCGGTCTCGTTGATCAAAACCAAACTTGAGGGGGAGTGTAGGAAAGTAGAATATTAGTAGAATATTATATTCTATATTATTGTGATTTAGTTTCCTTAAGTTTAATATTTCGTGATATTTTGTTTCCTTAAGTTAATCCTTTTTACTTGTATAAATAGAATTAGTAACAAATCAGTCTAATTTTCGCATTATGATTTTCTACAGTGTGTGAACGTCATGTTTCCCCGTTAATATATTTGTATTCTCAATAAGTCTAATTTAATTTAACATATACGACCTTACTTTTGTAGTAACAAAAAAGGTTGTTTTCGATTAACTCTTGATTACAGTCGTCATTTTCAACTTTACATAATAAATAAGAAGGTCAAAAGATGTAATGACCCATTTTCATCTAGTCTATTCTAATCCAAAATTCACGGGCTCCATCAATAATCGACATTTATGATGTAAAGAGTAGAGGTGTTCAAAACAGACCCGATGATCCGATATTTACCAGACCTTGTAACTAAATCCGACTTGACCCCACTTCTAAAATGAATTTATAATATGTAAAAATCAATGTAGACACAAGACTTAATTTTAAATCAACCCGAAATACGTGATCCGAAATCGACCCAATGACCCGAATGAACGCCTCTAGTAAAGAGGCATGCTAAATAGTATGTATCCTATCTGTGTTATAAATATACCTGGAAAAGCAATACGAACACTGGATCAATGATAGTGAATGTATCTCCACCACTCAATGTAAGATTAATGCTGGGAATGATCAACTCATCAATGCTTACACTGCAACCATTAAGAAAATCTTCAATGTATGAAATTGTATGAATTCTCAATGTCTTATATTCAAATGAATAGTACCTACTTTGATTCATAACAGAATTCAAAAGGAATATCTGGGCCTAAATCCACCTTTTGATCCTTTACTTGAGAATTGAACTGCAAAACAGATGCAAATATAAAACTTCCCTTGAAATTATATACTAAAGGGAATTTTTACAAGGTAGCCCTGAACTTTAAGTGTAATTTGAATCTTGACTTATCGGGAAGTTTTGAAAATCGACCTAATTTATCGTTTTTGGAAAACCCCGAAAGTTCAGGTCTAACCTTGTTTAGTTTCAGAAAATCAGAAAATACTCAAACAGCTTGCCTTTTGAGAGAGAATACTATAACTTGGATCAGTCAAGTGAGTGATCGAGGTGCCAGAGTCAAAAATCGTGGTGAAGTTTGTCGCAGAAACGTTGGTTCCCATACTAATGTGAGTTATGCTGATATTGTATAAACTGAGAACATATGAAAACATGATATAATTTGAGCAAAAGTTCCAATCTTTTAGAAAGCATATAGCGACCAAAAAGTAGGATGACTTACTTCAACCGATCATTGGGATTGAGTGGTGTTTCACCTTGTTCATTGCTGTCTCTATCCCCGAAAAGGATTGTGCCTACACCGTTTCCAGTAAAACACATTGAATACGAATTTGAAGTAAGCCCTTGACTCGCTAAAATGTTAGGGAGTGATATGGGATCCATAGAGAGTCCGAGAAGGCCATTTGGTGCTGCGGTTCTTAAGAAAGAACCAGTCTGAACAACCCCACAACTGCGCGCACACATTTTGATCATGATCAGCTTATCCAAGTCAAGTGGCTCTTGCGTAGGCGAGTACAAATAAGTTGCTATGCATTGTGAATACAGATCAATTGAAGATTTACCCGAAAGGAATCCTAACGTTGAAGAGTGCAGACGAATTGGAGTTGGTTGTGAGATGCAATACATCCTCGACTAAGTAGCCAGAAGAAGACGTGTTAGCTGAGAGATAAGAAACTCCGTAGGGGCAGTGGATTTGTGTCGGTGCACAGTTTATGCTGTTTTCACAGTAAGGGCTTGTGCACGACAGTTGTGCTCCTGTGGATGAACTACGTGGACTGTATATGTTCAGGTTCATTGCCTAAACACCAAAGCCGGAAAAAGCATGATAATTGTTATGGTACACCACTCGAAATAGGATACAAAAGCAATGCATATACAAGTTAAAGCAGAAGGGGATATAAGCATATAGCAGGCGTTACCGGTGTATCAGGACGGAGCTGTAGCCTTGTTAAGCAATTAGGGGCACAGTCACATGGTAACCAGAAAAGGTGACTGCCTGTATCGAGAGCCACGAGATACCATGATTCCGGTGTCCCTACAGACACATTTGCGTAATATAAACTGAAATAAAACCAAACATAAAAGTGATGAAATGCAGAAAGAAAGAACAGAAGGAAAAGCAATTCAAAAACATCAAATATAAATTTAAGTTCCAGCCTATTGCTAATTTAGTATCATGCAATCCATTAAACTTATTTTCCCTTTTCAAACCTGTGAAACCGATATTCTTCCCAGAAGAACATTCAAAACTTAGCATGATCACAGGCTAAAAACATTCGGTCATCCCTATACCATTAAGTTGGAAGATCAAATGCAAGCAACCTTACCTTATAAAAACAAAGAAGTTGTTTCCGTTAATCCTTAATAACAAATATCATTTACAGCTTAACAAAATAAAAAGTGCACATGACCAAATCTTTCTAACATATAGAAAAGTAAACATATACTAAAAGTGTAGAAAGTGGAAGACATTTATCAGAGCATGCTAAAACAAAATAACAATGAAATTCATTATCCCAATGCTATCAAGTGGCTCCCACCTACAGTTGGGTTTAGGAAATCAGATATACACAACCCTACTCTTGTTGGAGTTACCAAAGAGGTTATTTTCGATTGACCCGTGGCAGAAAACTATTAATCATTGTCCCAGCAAAATGAGGGACACAACATGCTAAAACTCTCAGCCCTCAAGACATGTAATCAAATACAACAGTTCCAGATTCACAGAACACTTTCTAAATTTAGCATATACTTCTATGATAGACCTTTTGTTACAGAACACAGAACATGCTATATATAGACAGAGAGACAAAGAGCATACAATCCAAGAGTATCTATACGGAAAGTGGTATTCCCAGAGGCAAAAGTGAGAGTAGAGTTATGACTTGTTTCCCCTGCTAATCTACGGCCATGGAAGACTCGATCACGATGAAACATTGCAGCATAGTAATTAGGTGTTCCTTTCTCTGGAAAGTACTGATCATCACCATTGAACATTGCCTTAACAGGATCAGAAAATCTATGGTGGATTTTAAACCCAAATGATTCAGATCCATTACAGCTTTGACTTATCCAACATAACAACAAAACCACCCCAATACATCCATAACTTAATTTATTGCACCACATCTTACTCTTAATGCCCAAATTAATTATTTTGGAAGTCTAAAAATCATGGTTTAATTTATCCTAGTTAGCTTGTAAATGTGGTAATCAGAATTGTGTGAATTCAGAAGGAAATTTCAGGATTGTGCCCACCTTCCCCTTATTTTTTTTAATGGTAAGATGAAATTTAGACTAACAAGTTGATGATTAAGCTATTTGAAAATGATGGGGATGAAGTACATTATGATAAAGACATACATGTAAGCATGTTATAGAATAATACAAAGTCAAAATCTGGAAAATTTTTAAGTGTTGATATTCTTAGTTGGCAAGAGGAGGCTACCACAAGGTTTCATTACCTCAATTTCATTGTAAAAAACACAAAGATTACTTCCGATTGAACTTTGATAATAAATGTCATCTGCCACTTGATAGGAAAGATACACATGATTTACTGAGTCAATTTGTTATAGCTCGTCCTAGAGGGGAGTTTTTTTAGCATCTAATTCTCTCTTCATAAATATTTTATCAAAATTAGAAAATTTTAAACTAATTATTCCTTTCACATTGAAATTGACCTTGGACTAGAGTATTCGATTTAATTGCATGCATTCAACCTTTCGTAAAATGTAAGTTTCAATCACAAGTTTGAAACATATTCCAAAATTCACTATACCAAATTTGGTTATTTCAATATAAATGTCTTTAAATTTGTTAGACCCTTATACAAACAAAATGATGTGCATGCATTACAAAAGAGGTATCGGAGAGTTAAAACAACTGATTATGTATTTTTTATTTTACTACATTACGCAAATCAAAATGAACATGTTTTAATGTAAGGTCACAAATTCAAATGAATGGAAAAGTAGATTTAGTGAACTGTACAAATATATATATGACTTTAAAACCTTTTTTATGGGAAGAGAATCGAATGAGAGAGAAAATGTAAGAGGAATAAATAAATATAATATGTAAGATATTTACAAATGACAACGAAACTCCAACAATGGACACAAAGACTTTGTATCATTTATCACAAAAGAAATTTTCAATGGTTGGTACATAAAATCATTGCCTGAATTAATGTCACAATGTTGTTTTATACGCTTTAAAGCATAAAGGATTCAATTATTAATTAGAACATAAGTATTCCAAGAATACAGACAAGGTTTTTGAGGAACATTTTTTTTTTTTTTTTTTTTATAAAAACAAGGCTAATATTCTTCTAAATTTTCAAATGTGGCCAGAATTTCAAATTAACTTAGCTTAGAGCTTCTTTCATCCTTTTAAAAAGATAAATTCTCATCTCCATAGAAAATTTCTAACCTGCATCTAATAAACAAAATAAAATGTAAATACCAAAATTTTCTAACGTACTTCCTCCGTTCCGTTTTAGTCGCTACATTTGCATGGGCACGGGGATTAAGAAAAGTGATTGACCTACACTGTAACTGATTGTTTACATTATAGAGTATAGTATTTTATTATTGTTAATTGAAAAAAAAAAGGAAAAATAGGTTGTTAGGTTACTAAGTGCATAGGTTTAGTTTACATAAAGGTACATTTTTTAAAATTTCTTCTTTAAATTTAACAACTGTAATACTTCTTCCGTTTCATAATACCCGTTATATTTTCTATTTTTGGCAATTTCATATTACTTACTATATTTCCTTTTTAGTAATAAAACAATCATTTAAAGTTCTATTCACCCTATTTTTATCCTACTCTATACTTATACTCTATAATAAAATACTATACTATACTTTATAAGGTAACCTAACAACCTATTTTTCCTTTTTCTTTTTCAATTAATAATAATAAAATATTATACTTTATAAAGTAAACAATCAGCTACAACGTAGGTAAATCGCTTTCTTATACCCATGCAAATAATAGCGACTAAAACAAAAAGGAGGAACTGAAATCTTTAGAAAATATGTCAATTCTATCCTTAATCCTTAAACTATTAAAAGCGTGTAAGAGTAGAAAACCTAAATGAACAGTGAAATCACTGTTTGCTACTTTGCTTTTTTGCTTTCCCTGCCTCATTTCACTTTTTTTTACTTCTGCCTCAGTTCACTCTTCTTGCCTCAATTTACTCTTTTTGCCTCAATTCGCTCCTATTGATTTTGCAGGTAAGTCAAGTTCAACATGAGTTGCTATGTTAGGGTTTCAATTGCTGGTTGTTGATTTTGTATCTGTTTGTTTGCGTCGGATGGTGCTCATTTTCAGAATACGATGATTGTGATGATCTTCTCACTACAACTGATGCGACCTACGATGTTGAAAAGCAAAGAGATTCCAATATCTCTGGTGACGACGCCTTTGCTCGGCTTTACTCTTTGTTGAATCCGAAATTAAAACCGCTCATTAGCTTTTTAACTTGTTCTCTTTTTTCCGTGGATAAGAGTAGAAAACTATTCATTTTTCCTAAATGAACAGTGAAATTACTATTTGTTTTTTTGCTTTCCCTGCCTCAGTTCACTCTGTTTTGCTTCTGCCTTATTTCACTCTTCTTACCTTAATTCAATCTTCTTGCCTCGATTCGCTCCCACTGATTTTGCAGGTAAGTCAAGTTCTACATGAGTTGCTATGTTTGTTAGGGTTTCAATTACTGGTTGTTGATTTTGTATCTGTTTGTTTGCGCCGAACGGTACTCATTTTCAGAATATAGTGACTGTAATTGATCTTCTCACTACAGCTGATGCGACCTACGACGTTGAAAAGCAAAGAGATTCCAATATCTCCGGTGACGACGCCTTTGCTCGTCTTTACTCTTTTGTTGAATCCGACATTAAAGCCGCTCATCAGCTTTCTAACTTGTTCTCTTTTTTTCCCTAAATTGCAGAGATTTGTACTTATTTTTCTTAATTTTAATGATTCAAAGTCATCAAATCTCACCCCTCCCCTCCCTCGGTCTACCGTGTAATTCAAAAAAAATAATTCAATGTTGTCATTATATTTTTTGTACATTTCTTGAAGTTCTACTCACTAAGTCTAATCGTTTTTGAGCTAGCTTAAGACCAAGTGCAGAGTGAGTTACTTGGAAAAATGTGGGTTATGAGGTTTTATTCGTTTTGTTCTTTCAAAGGAGATTCAAGTTGATGTATGCAATTTGATTAAGATTTTTCTTTCAAAATTGGTTTGATTGGAAAGAACGAGCAGGAGAGAGAATTAGGGATTAATTACTGGATTCAAGCTTCTATTTTAGGGAAATTTGTAAAGAAACAACTTTTAAAACCCTTTTTTTAAAAGAAATATCTTTTATAATTTTTTTTTTTGTAAAAAACACCTTTTAAGAGTCATTTTTAAAAAAAAAACACCTTAAATCAGTTTCCGTTGACTTTTGTCAACTTTTCGGCGTTGACTATGTCATTTGTCAACTTTCCGGCGTTAGACTTTTGTTTTTATTTTTATTTTTATTTTTATTTTTATTATTAATATTATTTTTATTATTATTTTAAAAAATAAAAAATAAATAAATAATAATAATAATAATAATAATGAAAATAAAAATAAAAACAAAAATAAAAAAAATAATAATTTTTTTTAAAATTTTTAAAATTTTTTTTTTATTATTTTTTTATTATTATTATTTTTTTATTTTTATTTTTATTTTATTTTTAATTTTTATTATTATTATTATTTTTTTTAATTTTTATTTTATTATTATTATTATTATTATTATTATTATTATTATTATTTATTATTATTATTATTATTATTATTATTATTATTATTGTTATTTTATATTTTTTATACTTTTTATTATTATTTTTATTAATTTTTTTAAAATTTTTTTAAAATTTTTTTTTATTTTTGTTTTTATTTTTATTTTTTTTATTATTAATATTAATTTTTTAAAATTTTAATTTTTATTATTATTTAAAAAAAATTTTAAAAAAATTAATAATAATAATAATAATAATAATAATAATAATAATAATAATAATAATAATAATAAAATAAAAAAAATAATAATAATAAAAATTAAAAATAAAATAAAAATAAAAACAAAAGGAAAATAAAAAAATAATAATAAAAAAAATTAATGAAAAAAAAATTTAAAAAAATTTTTTTTTAAAAATTATTATTATTATTATTTTTATTATTATTATTATTATTATTATTATTATTATTATTTATTTTTTTTTATTCTTTATAAATAATAATAAAAATAAAAATTTTAAAAAAATAATATTAATAATAAAAATAAAAATAAAAATAAAAATAAGAATAAAAACAAAAGTCAACGCCGGAAAGTTGACAAATGGCATAGTCAACGACGGAAAGTTGACAAAAGTCACCGAAAACTGATTTAAGGAGTTTTTTTTTAAAAAAAGTCTCTGAAAAGATGTTTTTTTACAAAAAAAAATTATAAAAGGTGTTTCTTTACAAAAAAGGGGTTTTAAAAGGTACTTCTTTGCAAATTTTCCTCTATTTTATAATCTAAATTTATGCTTCAAGTGCTTAGAATAAAAAGCAAAATCTAACATAATTAAATAAGAGCCGTATCCTAAATAGTACTCCACTAGAACTAGAAAAAGACTCGTAATACTATAGTTTTAAAATAGTGCATGATCCAGCTAACATAAAGACTAGATGCATGAACCAATCAATAATGTATGACTATGGGTAATACCTTAAATATACTAGTCCACAGATTAAGATGAGATAAATGATGTTTGAAAGCTGATGATGACTCAGTTATAGGAGAACTCTATAACTTTTCATGGGCAGATTTGGGTGGATAGCGGATCGAATAATCCCTTAAAAATCTACTCGTGGGCTGGAATTTCAAAAGTCCGCCTACATTTACGGACCTATTATTTTATCGCTATCGACCCATTTTCTTAGCAGACGGAACCCCCGAGTAAGCGGATATTTCTTATATAAAACATAAAATACAATGCAAACTATAAATTTAAGTCTTACTAACAATTAAAATAATGCAATACATTATCCAAAATACTCCAAATATATAAAAAGTCTTAATATACTCAAATTACATGAATATAATCCTTATGTTAGATGATCCAACTAAAGCAATACGATCATCGATTATCATTATCTTACTACGGAGTAATGTAGACAGTAGAACTACTTTGTTCTACAACTTGAGGTTCAATGGAGGATATTGGAGGAACTTGTTCAAATCCCCGAGGACTAATGGGAAGCATGCTCGAACCGATTGCTTCATTACCTAGAATTTGAATGTATAGTCAATAACATTGCATAAGCACTACATAAGATTTTCACCAATCAAAAGAGGGAAACTAGAGAATAACACTCTTCCTTAGAGATTTGTCACATATCCCAAACATGTGCAAATGGTATTATCAACGCGACAATCTTTTAGGACGGAGGAGTATATTAGATGTGGGTTTAGGTTTTATATCAGAAAATGTACAGTATCAGTTAAACTGAAAACGAAAAAACAAAATAAGCCTACCCTATGTGGTATTGTATCAGTTACTTATAGTCAGAGGCCTTTCAGCCTAGCACCACCTTTTCACGATCTACAACTACACGATATACAGTCATGAAATTCTCTGAAAAAGGGGGGAAATTATGAGACGACTGATATTGGGAACAAGATCCAGTATCTATGATGCACTGCTATATACTAATTATGCATTTTCATTTATGTAGGAATTTAAGAGTTTGGTCGTTGTTTCTCAGGCCCGTATTTGGCCTGGGCGAGACAAAGGCCCGGGGCCACATATTTTAATAATTATAAATCTTTAAGTCTTTAAATTTAAATATTAAAAAAAATAAAAAATAAAAATAAAAATGAGGAATGTACGATAGTGACATAGTGAGAATGGATATTAGTGGCAAGACAAAATGTTTGATACATGCAATAAATCAGGAATATTTACATGGCTCTTTCTTTCAAACCTAAATAAAAACTTTTACATTTTTGAATTGCTATGGAGATTTTAAGAAAAAATGGCAAAACTTTTAAATTCTCTTTACAATTTCAAGTAAAAAGGGGAAATTTGAGTGATTAAAAAATTGTCTTTACAATTTTTCTTTACAATTTCAAATGCACATAGAAAGTGTTTTATTTGAATAATTAAAAATTGTTATCTTTACTTTTTAGTTTTCTTTGCATTTTACATTACTATTAGTAGGAATTTTTTAAATTTGTAGAAAATGGAAATTTGATTTGCTTTATAAAATTTAAAAGGCAATAAGAGCCCCTATTCCTAATCTCGCTCTAGGCCATCGATAAAGTTCAGAAAGGGGCATGTTGTTTCTTTACAGGTGCAAATTGCTAGAAAAGCGGTAATCTAGCAAATTGCTAGATACTTGGGTTTGATTCACAATAATCTAGCAGGTCATTTTTCCACAGCTTAAAAGAATACAAGAATAAGAGTTTTTATCTGATAAAAGCACAAAAGAGAAAGGAAAGGTATATTCACGGCCAATGATATCGACATCTTCACTTTTTGACAATTCCCAAGCAATAGAAGTCTCCAGACTGAAGTTCAGGATAAATTATTTCAGTATAACGATAAAAATTTAAAAATTGAAAGTAAAATCACATTGAGACTATTTGTTTTTACCATATTAAAAACTTATACTACTGGATCAATGACATGAATTGGTTTCCACCTTCCATTGCCAGATTGATCGAGGGTGTCTTCATTGAACTTTGAATTGACCTGCAAATTTAAGTTGGGTTTAGTGCTTTATATGAAAGTTATTTAAAAATCACCTAAACGATGGAAGTTTGATGCTTGATACGTACTCACCTTAAGAAATAACAGTATTCAAAAGGAATCTCAGATTAGGAGATGTGTCTACGATCGTTTACTTGCGCATCAAACTGCAAAGAGAGGCTTCTTAGTACTTGCATTTACACATGGAATCATGGAACGTTACTTGTTATCACCAGTATTCCAAGAACTTACTTTTTCAGTAATTAGAGAATAAACAGGGTTATTTAGGTATGTAAACAACGTGTCAAAGTCGAAAATTACATTAAGACTATCAATTTGAGAGACATTTGTTCCAACCTTTATCTGTGATATGCTAATATTGTAATGTGGACTGAAAAGAGGTTAAATAAGAAAGGCCAGAAGAATTATAAGAGGATATTAATTCTTCAAAATAACGACGATTGGAGCAGGCAAGCTAAAGTATGCATAGAAATGTGATTACTGACTTTATCTTTCTAAGCTTTAGTATTGTTTGGTTTTGATCTAAGTTGCCTTTATCTCCAAAAGTGATTCGTCCCAATCCATCATCGCCGATACACATGGAGAAAGACTAGGCAAATATATACTATCCAAACCAAGCCCAAGCAAGCCATTAGGGGCTCCACCATCCAGAAATGAACCAGTCTCAACCTTGCCACAACTGCAAAATAAGTTTAGTGTCTAAACATGACTACTGACATTATTCTAATAAATATTTTTAAAAGTTTTCCGAGGAAAACCAATAAGAATGTCAGTCGTTAACTAGTTCCTCTTATGAAGGTTTTAGATTGAATTGTATTTTGTCGTTGCTTTGGTAAGTACAATATATAGTGTACAATAGCCATGATTTAAGGCTAAGATAAAGTTAATATAATTTACAATATTTGACTCGCTACACTTAGCTAATAATATAAAATAACAATCAGAATAAAATCTTAACATTTAGTAAGATAGGGTAGTGAGAATAATACAAAGGATCTGTTTGATATTATATTACTTAACATGCCCCCGTAAGATGGACGATCCATTTATTAGTCCAATCTGGGAAAGAAGATAGTGAAAACGAGGTCGTAGAAGGGGTTCGGTGAGAGCACTGACAAGTTGATCGTCTCCTGAAATGTGAGTAACATGAAGAGAGCCTTTTTGAACTTTCTCACGAACATAATGAAAATCAATTGCTAAGTGCTTCATTCTTGAGGGAAAAACGTGGTTATCGGAGTAGTAAGTAGCACTTAAATTATCATAGAAGATAGTGGGAGTGATAATAGAAGCATATCCTAACTCGAACATAAGAGATATCAACCAATCAAGTTCGGTAGTAATCGAAGCAACACTTCTGAACTCAGCTTCAGTAGAGGAGCGAGTTAATGGTTTTTATTGTTTTGAGCTCCAAGCAATGGGATTAAAGCATATGTAGACAATGTATCCAGTTGCGCTGCGAAAGCTATCCTTATCACCGGCCCAATCATCATCAATAAATGCATGAAGTTGAAGGGGTGATTGTTTGTGTAAAAGAATACCTTATTGGAAAGAGCCATGAAGATAACGAAGCAAGCCTTTTAAATCTTGACCTAGCTACACCAGTAGGAGCATGCATAGGTTAAGAGAGTTTGTTTACTGTGAAGAAAACATCTGGTTGAGAAAGAGATAATTATTGGAGGGCTCTTACGATAACCCTGTAGGAGGTGGGGTTGGGGAGGGGTGTACCACGGTTTAGAAGTAATGGGGGTTTGTCGACATTGGTGTCAAAACAAGCTTGGACTCAAGCATTTCGGTACGCTGTAATATATCTTGAATATACTTACTTTGGGACAAAATCAAGCGTTGAGTATATGGCATTACCTCTATACCAAAAAAGTAGGATAGTTGGCCAAGATCTTTAAGTGATAAACGAGAGGCAAGGGAAGTAATGATGTTATTTTTGTCAATTAGGTTAGGACCAGTAATAATGATATCATCAACGTAAACGATAAGGAAAATAGGAAAGTTAGGTGATGGAAAATGAAATAGTGATGGATAAGAAATAGTGGGCATAAATCCTTGAGAGAGAAGATAGTGATGTAACTCATCATACCAAGCTCTACTTGCCCATTTTTGGCCATAAATTGCTTTATTCAATTTGCATACATGATCCAGAAAAGAAGGGTTAACAAAACCAGGTGGTTGAGACATGTAAACTTCTTCAAAAAGGGTGCCTTGAAGAAAGACATTATTAATGTCGAGTTGGCGTAGGGATCACCCATGAGAAACAACTAGAGAGAGAATTAGACAAAGGGTGGCTGGTTTGAAAACTAGGCTAAAAGTTTCCATATAATCGACAACAAGGTGTTGGGTAAAATCTTTAGCAACTAGTCGAACCTTTAGTTGGTCAAGGGAACCATTAGATTTATATTTCACATGAAATATCCATTTACAACCAATAACATTAGGCGCAATGGTTGAGGGAACAAGAGTCTAAGTGTTATTATTTATGAGGGCATCAAATTTAGTAGACATAGCTTGACGTCGTAGGGGATGTTTGAGAGCAGAAAGAATATTTGTTGGCTCGGAAATAGGAGTTTGGATTGTTGTATGGAGTACGAAATCAGAGTTGAATTACCTAGTATTCGGCTTTTTTTGATGAGTTGGTAAGGAAGATGATGTAGAAAGGGAAGTATGCGAAGAAGTGGTAGCATTTAAATTAGTGGCATTATAATCGGAGTAAGTAGCATTTGAGTTAATTATTGGTCTAAGAATTTGACCACTAATTTGTAATTGAGTGGAAAGGTAAGGTTATGGGGTAATGGTTGTAGAGTTATTTTGTGATATGTTTGGCATTTGAAATGTGTTTAAAGATGAATTTATTGGAGTATCAAAAACATTAAGTGCAGAGATAGAAAGTCGAAATCATATATATGTATGTCATGGTTAGTAGAAATGGGATTAAAAATATTTGTGAGAGAAGAGAAAGGGAATTCATCCTCAAAGAAGTGCACATGTTATGATGTATGAATCTTGTTTGTTAGAAGATCCAAACAATAGTATGCACTTTGAGAAAATGAATAACTTACAACCAGACAAGGAGTAAACTTAGGAGACAATTTATGTGTGGCATATGGACTTAGCCAAGGATAACATAAACATCCAAAGCTACGTAATTTGGTATAATTAGGAATATCATCAAAGAGAAGTTGGTAAGGAGACTTATTATGTAGTGTAGGGGTAGGCATACAATTAATGAGATATATAGTTGTAGAGAAGGCAAGTAACCAATATTTGAGTGCATTTGGGCATAAGAAAGCAGAGAAAGCCTAGTTTCAACAACATGGCGATGGCGTCGCTCGGCATAGCCATTATGTTATATTATCACGAAATAACTGTTTGATGGGTTTATTAAAGTACTTATCCACCAATGTTTTGAAACGAATAAAAACTTCTAATGAATCAAATTTATGTTTAATTGGATACAATATTTAGTAAAATAGTAAACAAAATTAATGTAATATTTGAGATTATCATAGGAGGGAATGAGAGAGGTCCAAACATAAAAAAAAATATAAGTTCGTTCTAAAGGAGCAGAAACAAGGGTAGAGTCGTGAAATGACAATTTGTGACTTTTGTTGACTTGGCATGAATTACAAGGTTGTGAATTACAAGAAAATTTAGCCGAAGAAGAAATGAAGATGGATAAAATCTGTTGAGTTTTATTAGAAGGGTGTCCTAAATTATGATGCCAAGTTGAAGGAGATATCTTTTCAAGAATATGCACATAAGGGGAGAACGAGCAATCATATACACCATGGTGAGTTTGGCCTTGAAGTAAAAGATTGTTGGTAGAGAGGTCCTTTACATGAAAAGATAAAGAAAAGAAAATAATTGATATATTATTGTCTTGACATAATCGAGATAACGAGAGAACATTACGAGATATGTGTGGGACATAAAGGACATTATTAAGGACAAAAGAAATTAAAAATTTGAGGTGTGCAATACCATGGAACCAATATGACAAATAGGAAGAGATGCATCGTCACCCATAAAAAGTTCATCAGTTTCATCATAAATAGCATGAGTAGAGAGCGCACTAAGGTCATTAGTAACGTCATATAAAGGGCCGCTATTCAATAACCAATTGCAATGAATAAGTGGGAGTATTGTGGCAGTGTATGCATAGGGATGAGTAGAACCAAAAGTGACAGTAGAAATGTAGGATGTTGTAATATACGTGACTTTGCCGAATTATGGGGGTGTTGAAGTGAAGCATGAGTTGAATTTGGTTTAAGATGAATGAGTATATGAGAATTAGGATTCGAGTTGGAGTCCATGGTGCAATATGCAGCAAAAGAGAAAATGTAAAGAAAGAGGGAAGAAAGATCTCAAGGCTATATTGATACCATATGAAGGTTTTAGATTGAATTGCATTTTGTCATTGCTTTAGGAAGTACAATATATAGTGTACAATAGTATGATTTAAGGCCAAGTTAAAGTTAATATAATTTACAATATTTGACTTGCTATACTTGGCTAATAATATAAAATAACAATTAGAATTCTAATGTTTAGTAAGATATGATAGTGAGATTAATACACAGGATATGTTTGATATTATTACTTAACACCTTTACGGTCCGTTTGGTTAGTGGTACTAAATGATGGTAGTGAAAATTATTTATAGTGTAAACTTTCATCAAAAGTTCCATATTATTCTTATGGTAATGAAACTTTGATCACAAAAAAGCTTTTTGTTTACAAATTTTCATTTTCGCCTAATATTACCTCTTGCAATGGTAATGCATTGAAATGAGTTCTATGAAGAAAATGAGATAATTGAAGTTGGATAAGTATGGCCATCAAGGTAGCCAAGAGATTTCACAATTAAAATTACACTAAGTTTTCATTTCTATTACCACCGTTTATTACCACCTACCAAACGGACCGCTAAGATACTTCTAACTTTCTTTGTACGAACTCTACACATATTACTAGATTTTAGACAAAGTACAAGAAAATGTTAAAAGCAGAAAATAATACTCCCTCCGATCTTATGAATTAGTCTCATTTCCTTATTTGGCAAAACCTTTGAATTAGTCCCATTTCTATTTTTGGCAATCCTTTTTTACTTAAATACCCTTAGTTCACACACGTAATTACGATTTTACCCCCGTTAACCCTACTAATCTAAAATAATTAACACTCTAACCTCACCTTAATCATTCCCTCCCTTTTATAACCTCACCTACTCTGAATCCCTTCCCATCCCTCCCTCTCCCTCCCTCTCTCTCATCTTCATCCTCAACCTGTGTTCGTGTTCTTCACTGATCTTCATCTTCATCCCCAAGAATACCTTGGTTTACGGTTTATTATCTTTATCTTCATTTTTTTTCCACCATCTTCGTCTTCTTTGAAACCCTAATGCTTTTAGGGTTTTTGTAAATCTGGGTTTTTACCCATCTTTTCTGGGTTTTTTCGAACATGGCCTCACCAACGTCTTGTCTTTCTTGTTTGTCTTCGTCCCAAGAAAGTGATCCTACGATTGGATCTCCTAACCCGTGGTTCGATTTCTACAATCGCCTACCTACGACTTCTGATGAAACGGATCCTAACTGGGGAAGAAGTATAACTTCTGAAGATGAAGAAATACAGGGAATGTTTGATTTACAACTGGATCTTCAAGATCTATACATTGAGAACTTGTTCCCTTCCTCAGATGAAGAATCGTTGGATGATGATGATTTGGTTTCTGATTTTGATGTTCGAGGCCCATTTTCTCGTATGGATACATCTTTCCTCTATGACTAATGATGATTTTGTTTATGTGCTGGTGATGGTATGCATGTCTTTCGTGTTCTGTTTTTGTTGCCTTATGATTTTTTTTTGAGGGTAAACAATTGATTATAGCTACAAAATCCCTAAATCCATTCATTTTGCCACCAATCTAGGGTTTTCAGTTCATAAGCCACCAAACATTATGTTTAGGAGGCTATGTTCTTACCAGATGTAGGAGGCAATTAGTATGGGATTTGGGTTATCTGTGATGAGTTCAAATTGTATCTCTGAGATGAATTTGTTTTCCATTTTGTTTTTGAAGCCATCAATAAATTGTTACATGACATTTCCTTCTAAATGTTTACGGCTAAACATCTCCCCTATTTAATTTCTACATCATGTTTAGACCTAAACATTTACCTTACACTGTAACCCAAAAGTGAGTACAAAAGGTAACCCAAAAGTATACTCATGTGTGTCATATTTACATGGTTCTGGTGTTCATGCTGGTGTTGCTTCTGTTGTTGCTTCTGTTCTTGCTGGAATATACGCTGTTGCTTCTATTGTTGCTTCTGTTATTGCTTTTGGTGTTGCTTGTGATGTTGCTTCTGTTGTTGCTGGAATATACTCATGAAGTTAATGGAAAACTGATTCGTCTGTGATCCCCAAGTAAAATAAAATGCCCTCCAATGTAGTTTTATCCACCTTTGTTTCCAGATATCTTAGTGCCTGGTAAATTGTTTCCTGCTGTACCCCCAAACAATGTGGGAGTCTCCCTTCACTTTCAAGTTTTGCTTTGCTCATGTGTGGAATTGCATAATCCATACCACCTAGTTTCTTAATGACTTCAATTTTACATGCTTGCAATGTGATCCATACATTCTTCAGTGCATTTGGTGTCAGATTGTCAAATGCTGTAGTTACTGCCTTAACTAATTGTGAGTAGTTGTATGCTGATTTTTGATGCTGTAAAGATTGTATTGACCTAAAGAACCCTAAGTCAAGCACATTCATATCAGGTGAGTTAGGAGGTTGTTGCACTAAGTGGAAGTTAAATCCATCAAGTGTAGCCACCTCTCTAAACATCTCATCATCATCTAAAATGTGTGGTTTAGCATTGTCTTGTTGAATGAAAATTGTTTTGCTTAAATGTGATGGCCATTTAATTCTAATTGCTGGTAGTATCTTGTGCACAATCATGTCTCTTGTGTGTTCTTTAGTGATTGATTGTATTGGTTTGGTCTCTGGCTCTCCTCTCTTTCTGTTTTTTGAATTCCTTTGTGCTGCCACTTCATGTGTGAAAGGAAAAATGCCTATCTTTCCATCAAAAATCATCTCACCTTCAATAGAAAAGATCGGTCTTGCAACGGCACACATAAACATGATCTTGGGGATAAATCTTTTTGATTGGATTTCTCTATGAGGCTCTATTTCATCTTGAGTTAGATAAAATGTTTGTTGTGTCCTTGTAATGTAAAACAACTTTTCATCAATGTGGACTACATTTGTCATTTCATTAAATGTGAAGTTGTTTGTTTGCTCATCTAAAATGCAACTACTAAGACAAAAAATTAACCTGTCGAGTTTGTTTTTGTCTGTAAGTAACGGTTTGATTGCGTTGGTGTGCTTTCGAAAGTACCTCTTTTTTTTCCATCTGCATACTGTGCTGTAGCTAACTTCCATGGCCCTTGAAAGTGATCTTAAAGTTGTCTTCTTCGCTTTTTCAATTGATTTGAATTTGTTTTCATCAAAGGCGATTGGAGCTTTACCATTGCTAACTGACTTCTTATTGTTGACATTAATTGGAACTTTGTTTTTTTTTTTTGATCACGAATCTGTCTCCATATCCTTTTGATTGTCCTCCTATGCAAATCGTACTTCTTCGCAATTTCATTGATGACCCCGTGTTGTAGCTTCCCATTACTGTTTGCTGACGTTAAAAGCTCATGCATTATTTGAGTCTTAGTAAAATTATCTACATCTTTTTTTTCCCATTGTATATACTGTGTTGAAGTTGGTGGAAATTAAATGAAGTGTCTGATATCTTCACTTAATGTTGTCTTATATACATAATTTTCATCTGTTTTGGTGGCAATTTTTTTCATTTTTGGCGCCATTGACATTAATTTTGTGGTTTCCCTTTACTGTGTTACTAATTGTCAACTCATTTGATCCATCATGTCTCCATTTCCCTTTGCTGTATTTATCTTCTAATCATGTCTGGCTTCTTTTCATTTTTTTTCAATCTTCCAGTATCATTGTTTTCCCTTGATCAGCTTATTTTTGTTCCAGTGTCATTGATGGCTTCCTTTCAAAATGAAACATTTAGATTTTTTGTAGTTATTTAATTAATTTTCAACACTAAATGCATACCGTGTTTGTTTTTTTATAAATCTGAAGTCAACGAAAGATTTAATATCCGTATGCGCATGTGGCGAGAGGGTTGCTCGTTTTCAATTGCCGTTCAAAAAACGTTGAAGAAATCAAGGAAGTATTGAAGACTTAGCTTATTTTATGATTTTGACGGTTTTTGTAATTTATTTGATGTAATTTTATGTAATTTAAATTAACTAGTTTAATGGTTGTTTAATTATAAAAAATTCGGAAATGTATTAATTTCAATTAAAGCTCAAACAATGTCAAACCCAATTTTCCCTCCAAAATTCATTCTATGTACTTTATTAATCAAAAAGAGGGAATCATTAACAATTAATCCACTTACTTAAAAATACCCAACTACCACCTTTTACATGGACCCCACACAACCCTTAATATGTGTGCCCAAGGAAATGAGACTATATCATAAGATCGGAGGGAGTATTTAGATTTATAACTTACCCAAAAGGAATTGTTGCATCAACTGGCTCAGAAGGATTATCGTCTTGTGTTAGATGTAATACATCCTCAACTAAAGCCAGCTTTAATTTTCCAAAACAAGTTATAAATTAAGAATAAAATATAAATTATAATACAAATTAGGATTAATAAGTAAATAGTGAAATTAAGAATAAAATATAAATTATAATACAAATTAGGATTAATAAGTAAATAGTGAATAAAGAGCAAATAAGACTAGTGGGCAGAAATAGATAATAACAACATTTTAGGATTCAAAATAAATATTAACTATAAGCATTAGCATAGCTACATGGGGGACCGGGGATTGCTAAAAATGTGGTTATTTGTATTTTTAGCTTTGGTCCCCCTTACTAATTTAATTAATGAGTGTAAAATTATAAAAAAATTTATTGTAACTCAATGGTTAGAGTAACACATTTGTAATTTAAAGTTAAAGGATAAAACCGTACTTTAAACTTTATTTTTCATAGACTATTAAATTTAGGAAAAATTATTCTGAATAATCCAACCTTTTGCTCATTCTTTGCTAATAATCTCACCATTTGAAAAATTTTAAATAATTTAACCTTTACATACATTTTGGTGCGAATGGACCTTTGTTGCAAAGAATCGGTTACAACCGGCCGGTTTTAACATTTTACATGACCCGCCCCGACCCTGCCCATTTAAATTTTGAACCGACCCGACCTGTTGAACACCTCTACTAACAATATTAATATTATTGTTATTTTAGAATTATATTTATTATTTTATTAAGTAATTAATTAATTAATTAATATAATTATTATTTTATTAATTAATCAATAAATAAAGTTATTATTATTATTATTATTATTATTATTATTATTATTATTATTATTATTATTATTATTATTAATTTGAAAAATTAATTTAAAACACCTATAATAATAATAATAATAATAATAATAATAATAATAATAATATTATTATTATTATTATTATTATTATTATTATTATTATTATTATTATCATTAGGAAAAATTACCTAGAATAATCCAATCTATTCGTGATTTTCTTACAATAATCCCACCTATTGATTAATCATAAATAATCCCAACTTTGAGGGGTATTTCCTATAGCAAGTTTTATTTTTTTTTCTAAAAAAAAGCAAAATTAAAACAAAATGTCAAAAAAAATGTTCAAAAAAAATTTATGGTTTTTTTATTATTTAGATTTTTTTATGTAAAATTTCAAAATATTTCTCTAATTTTAAATTAATTTTTTGGTGAATTACCTACTATAATCGATCATTGGATTACCCAAGTATACTCTAGTTAAATACTCTCTTAAAGTTGGGATTATTCATGATTAATCAATAAGTGGGATTATTGTATGAAAATCACGAATGGGTTGGATTATTCTTGATAATTTTTCATTATTATTATTATTATTATTATTATTATTATTATTATTATTATTATTATTATTATTATTATTATTATTATTATCAACACATGGAAGCAATAAATTTTTCAAGACTCCTATTCAATCAAGGAAGTCTGTGGTTACCTTCCACATGCAACCAAAGGTAAATGGGAGAATATTGATCTGGTCTGATCTGATCAGAAAATTTCTGATTAGATCTAAATAATTTTAATTGGATTTGATCTGGTTTGTTATGATTTAATCTAATTTAATTTCAATAAGAATGAGTAATAAGTTGAAAATATAAGTTAAATTTAACACTCTCTTAGTAGACAAATATGTAGAGACAGTAACATTTAGTTTTTTTTCATATGGGATAATAATAGAAAAGTTAATTCAATTCTATTTTAAGATTTTTATAGTTTAACTAATTTTATAAAGTAAATAATTTACTAGTATATATCGACAATTTAGGCTTTCTAATTTAAAATCATGACTTTACACCTATTTATAAGTGTACCGTCATCTTTTTGGAATGTGACTCCTTTGACACAGTGAATACAGTCACAAGGTAACAAAAAAAATCACTTTCGGTGTCTAATGCAACAAGAAACGACGATCTCGGCGTTCCAACCTACACATTTACATAATACAAGCTACAAATAATCAAAATTAGAAGACATAATTAATGAAAGAGTTGATTGAAGTGGTTACTATCATTACTCCTTCCGTTTGAGTTAAATTATCAAAATTGTGAGAGATTTTTGGACAAAAGCAAACAATCACATAAGAGTACTTAAAAAGACGAAGACTTTTCTTTACTCAATCAAAAAAAGTAAAGAAAACAATGTCACTTTATACAAGTACAGTAATCAAATGTTTTAATGAAAAAGATGAAAACATTTTCATTAAGGGTATTACCATCACTTTTTTATTTTATCGCTACCCTATATATAACGAATTTTTAATATTGCCCCTGCATAATTTTCAAACTCAAAAACTGTAACATCTCTCTAAAACTCTTTAAACACACTATGTTAACTTAAACAAGCTAAAACTGAACATCGAATAACATTGACGAACCAAAACAACCATGATAACGATTCGGTAAGTAATTAATCGATTCAAAGTTTTTCAAAAAAAAAAAAAAAATTTCAGATACCCCCAGTCGCAC
>NC_080049.1:20537818-20602818 GCF_026212465.1 Amaranthus tricolor
AGTGACTACGCACATGGTCTAGGGTACTCGAACGTTGGGCCTGACTATGTCTGGCAGCCTGTTCCTGCCTGGCTCGCCTTGTAGAACCCGTAACACCCCTCTTATGGAGATCCCCTCTCAGTAAACTTGGCCTAGAACTATTGCCGCTCAATGACCCTCTAAAAAAGTCTTTTCCTTTTCCCTAATTTCTAGTTATTTACTACAATTTTCATATTTTAATTAAACTATTAATAAAAAATTAAAAGCATAAAAAAATACATTAAGTTATATTCATTTTAATTACACTTACAATATTAATTTAATAAACATTTAATTAAATTTAATAAACACTTACAATCATATAAATTATTAACAACTAAAATAATTCACACATATAAACAAATAAACAATTATTATATTAATAAATAATTAAACAACTAAAATTTAATTAACAACTAAAATAAAATTTTATTAACAATTACTATATTAATAAATAACTAACAACTAAATTTTAATTAATATATTATTATTATATTAAAAAAAAATTAAACATTTAAATAAATTATTTAAATTCAAACTGTTATTATAATAATAATATCATAATATAATAATATATTAAAATAAAATAATTTATTACAACATTAACTAAATAATAATAACTTAAAAAATAAATTAAATAAACAAAAGTAATTTAAAACAAAAAACCTTACGAGTCGCACAAAAAGTGCGACTGAATCTAGGAGGAGTCGCACAAAAAGTGAGACTGAACCTAGGAGGAGTCGCACAAAAAGTGCGACTGTTGCTGAGTTTAGTTGCACTTTTTGTTCGACTCCTCCTAGGTTCAGTAGCACTTTTTGTACAACTCATAATTTATTTATTTATTTTGAATTTTGAATTACATTAAAATAGAAATTACCTCGAGTTTTGTTAACGACTCCTCCTATATAATAAAACTTTATGTTCTATATTATAAAATTTGTGATGTACTTAATTATTGAAAATTTGTAATGTTTCGGATTTGGTGATGTATTTTGTTTACAGATTACCGTTTATCTAGATTCTCAATTAAAAAAATACATTAAAAAAAAACCCGTAGACAAGACCAGACCAAACCGTTCTAGAATGGTCTGGTCCGGTCCAGTCTGGTGTCTTGACTGGTCTGATTTGGTCTGAAAAATATCCAGACCGGAATTTCTGGTCTGGTCTGATTTTTCTGTCAAACCAGACCAGACCGAACCGTGTGTAGCCCTAATTTCAAGCACTAATATATATAAAAAAAATCAAGACTACATTTAAGATGCTTTGAAAAATGATGGCTTATAAATCGTCATTTTACCCTTTGTCAGAGCACTAATACATTTAAATAGTGAATCAAACGTTGAAATGGTGAATTAAATATTAGAGAGCATAAACTGGATACTATCATATGGAAAAATCTTACAAAATGGTGAATTAAACGGAAATTACCAAGAATTTAAAGGAAAATTCTATGGCAGTAAGATAGTGCATAAATTGGATTTTACCATGTGGAAAATTCTTACACTACCACTGGCGTTTCATGAAAGTTGGATGTTATCATGTGGAATTTTCCTTTATTTATTTTCTGAATTAGCATAATTTCATAAACAAGATAATTAAATTTTTTTTTAAATAAAACTATTTCTTAAAAAAATTTATTATTTGAATCCATATTTTTTTTAATATTTGAAACTCGTTTAATGCACCGAGTTGTAAGTATAATTAATAATTAACGGAAAAATTTAATAAGAATGGTGTTGAAAATGATAAGGATGAAAAATATTTTATACCCTTGATTTCAATAAAAGAAAAACATCGAAAAGTTACGATTGAGTCAAACACACTTAATAGTAAAAGTCACTACGTAGTGGCATAAATTTGAAGAATGTTCTTAATTTATAACATAATAACCTCTTTTTATATATATAGTGATTAAACAAAAATTCTTATCTTTCTTATTTTAAAATTATTTTTATTTGAGCCCACATCCCTCTCTCTCTCACTATATATATATATATATATATATATATATATATATATATATATATATATATATATATATATATATATATATATATATATATATATATATATATATATATATATATATATATATATATATATATATATATATGTATATATATATATATGTATATATATATATATATGTATATATATATATATGTATATATATATATATGTATATATATATATATGTATATATATATATGTATATATATATATATATATATATATATATATATATATATATATATATATATATATATATGTATATATATATATATATATACATATATATATATATATATATATATATATATATATATATATATATATATATATATATATATATATATATGTATATATATATATATATGTATATATATGTATATATATATATGTATATATATATATATATATATATATATATATATATATATATATATATATATATATATATATATATATATATATATATATATATATGTATATATATATATGTATATATATTTATATATATATATGTATATATATATGTATATATATATATATATATATATATATATATATATATATATATATATATATATATATATATATGTATGTATATATATATATATATATATATATATATATATATATATATATATATATATATATATATATATATATATATATATATATATATATATATATATATATATATATATATATATATATGTATGTATATATATATATATATATATATATATATATATATATATATATGTATGTATATATATATATATATATATATATATATATATATATATATATATATATATATATATATATATATATATATATATATATATATATATATGTATATATATATATATATATATATATATATATATATATATATATATATATATATGTATATATATGTATATATATATATATATATATATATATATATATATATATATATATATATGTATATATATATATATATACATATATATATATATATATATATATGTATATATATATATATATATATATATGTATATATATATATATATATGTATATATATATATATATATATATATATATATATATATATATATATATATATATATATATATATATATATATATATATATATATATATATATATATATATGTATATATATATATATATATATATATATATATATATGTATATATATATATATATATATATATATATATATATATATGTATATATATATATATATATATATATATATATATATATATATATATATATATATATATATGTATATATATATATATATATATATATGTATATATATATATATATATATATATATATATATATATATATATATATATATATATATATATGTATATATATATATATATATATATATATATATATGTATATATATATATATATATATATATATATATATATGTATATATATATATATATATATGTATATATATATATATATATATATATATATATATATATATATATATATATATATATATATATATATATATATATATATATATATATATATAGATATATATATATATATATATATATATATATATATATATATATATATATATATATATATAGATATATATATATATA
Organism: Amaranthus tricolor; assembly: GCF_026212465.1. NCBI lineage: Eukaryota > Viridiplantae > Streptophyta > Magnoliopsida > Caryophyllales > Amaranthaceae > Amaranthus > Amaranthus tricolor. Next base: position 20,541,487 of record NC_080049.1, read on the forward strand.
TATATATATATATATATATATATATATATGTATATATATATATATGTATATATATATATATATATATGTATATATATATATATATATATATATATATATATATATATATATATGTATATATATATATATATACATATATATATATATATATATATATATATATATATATATATATATATATATATATATATATATATATATATATATTGCCTATGGACTTAAAATTTCTTACATATACTCTAAGCTCACTAAATAACACCTTTATCACACTTAAAAAAATTTTACATAATAAAATTTTTGGCGCAAAAGCTAAGGAATTCAATCCTCAAACAAATAATCGAGGTAATTTTTATTCGAATCGTATTATTTTACATTTTAAAAAAAAAGTGAGTCACACGCGACTCGACCGCAGGTTAGTCGCACGAAACCCCCGACTCACTCAATTTTTTTTTAAAATTTTATTTTTTGAAATAATATACTTATTATTATTATCATTATTATTATTTTTATTTTTATTATTATTGTTATTATTATTATTATTATTATTATTATTATTATTATTATTATTATTATTATTATTATTATTATTATTATTATTATTGTGATTATTATTATTATTATTATTATTATTATTATTATTATTATTATTATTATTATTATTATTATTATTATTATTAACTTTTTATTTTTCCTTTAAATATTATTTTTATTATTTTTGTTGGTGATGTTGTTGTTATTGTTATTGTTAGTAAATTTTTCTTTAATGTTATTTTTAAATATTTTTTTTGTTATTATGTTATGATTATTATTATTGTTTTTGTTATTATTGTTACGTTCCTAAAATTAAGAAAGTACGTAACGTATTAGCGACAAAATATACGCTTAGGTTATACTAAATATAATAGTTATAAATTATATTATCTTTAAGTTATTTATAGAAAAATGTATAAAAACTACATGATTTTGATTTTTACGATTAATAATTCTTTCTTCAATTTGATACAAAACATATAAATTTATTTATTTATATCTTTTAAAAGTATCATTAAAGCCTAACAATATTCTAATACTAAATACATAAATTATAACTATTTAATTTACAGAATTCACTAAATTAATATTTAAAGTACTTGCTTTATTTTTTTATTGAATACAATATTTACCTCATTTATCATTAATGAATTCGTGCATGTACGGGTTTCTATAGTAAGATAACTATTCCTTCAGTGTACATTGAGGCCATACGGAATATGTATATGGTGTTAATTGACTTGGAGAAAGCATACGATAGCATACCATGACGTGTCATCTGGGATAGCGTCAAGGCTACATGTATTTCTTCAGTGTACATTGAGGCCATACGGAATATGTATGATAGAGTTTCGACTAACATTCAAACACCGTTGGGGATAACAGAGCCTTTTTCGGTTAAAGTTGGACTACATCAGGGATCGACTTTAAACCCTTTCATTTTTACTGTCATTATGGAAGAGATTTCTAAATCTATTTGGGAGACGGTACCGTGGTGCATGCTATTCGCTGACGACATAGTGCTGGTAGCAGAAACTAGAGAGGAGGTTAGTAATAAATTGGATGAGTGGAGGGAAGCTTTGGAAGGTAAAGGGTTGCGCATTAGTCGTACGAAGACCGAGAATTTGCGTTGTGACTTTAGTGGGACATCACCGGTAGGTGAACCAGAGGTGTCCATTGATGAAGCAATTGTTAAAAGTACGACCAAGTACAAGTATTTGGGATCGATCATTCAAAGGGATGGGGAGATTGACGGAGATGTAAATCATCATATACATACGGGTTGGCTCAAGTGACGAGCAGCCACTGCAGTGCTATGTGATAGGAAATTCCCAAGCAAGTTAAAAGGGAAATTCTACCAGGCGGCAATCAAACCTGCTCTGCTATATGAGACCGAATGTTGTCCGGTAAAGAAGATTTTTGAACATAAGATGGAAGTTATAGAAATGCGTATGCTGAGCTGGATGTGTGGGCACACATTGATGGATGGAATTAGGAACTAAGAGTTTAGGGACAAACTAGGGGTAGCCCCTATTTCTGGAAAAAGGCGTAAAAATATATTGAGGTTGTTTGGACATGTGCAAAGAAAGACTTTCGACGCCCCTGTGAGGAGGGTAGAACGCATTATAGTAGAGGGCAAGAGGAGTCGAGGAAGACCCGGAAGAACTTGGGATGAGCAAATAAGAGTTGACTTGCATGAGTTAAACCTCTCTGAGGGCTTGACTAGGGATAGGAGTAGTTGGAGGCGCCATATCCATGTTTTAGACTACTGATGTCCTCTCAGAGTACTTTTTGGTGGTCTTGCCCTCTTGCTTCTCTCGTTTCTTTTATTATTAGTTTATGTTTTCTTTTATTTTGTAGTTGGTTCTACTTATTTATTTTATTTATTATAGGCATTTAATTTATCTTTCCAGTGTAGTTACGTCTCTTTATCGTTCTCGAGCCGGGGGACTCCTTTGGCCGCGCTCTCCTTTATGGGTATGAGTTGCCGTCGTCCTTCCTTCCCCAAACCCTGTCTATTGTTTTTCTATGAGCGGGATACACTGGGTAGGATGATGATGTAATAAAAGTATTTTTTTCTTTTTTTTTTGAGTTTCGCTAATAATAGTAGTTTGTTTCTTATCTCTCTTCTTTTTTTTTAGGAAAATTTGATTTTAAAGGTGTGAATTATAGCTCATTTTCTTTTAAAGGTTTGAACTTTCGTTTATTTGTTAAAGGCTCAAACTTTAGGGTGTCTCCACTTTTAAAGGTTCGATTTACCTTTTACCTGTTGAAATTGTATTTTTCATCCTTTTTATCCCTTTTTTCTTCTTCTATCTTGTACGGGTGATCCCCTCCTTTTTTCTTCACTATTTTTCAATCCCTAAATTCTCTATTTCTTCACTATTTTTATTTTCTGAAATATTAATAGTTTGCCATCTTTCTTTGATTGGGCATTTGTTTGTCATCTTTCTACAATTAGATATTTGTCAATTTTGAAGATTTTGAAGATTGTTCTTTCTTTCCTTTCCTTTCCTCGCTTTTTTTTAATTTCAATTGGGTATTTATTTGTCATCTTTCTTTCCTTTTCTTTCCTCTCTTTTATAACTTCAAGATTTTGAAGATTGCTGTTTTAGAATTGGGTTTTACTGATTTTATTGTCTATTTAAGGTTCTTTACTTTCTGGGTTTTTCTTAAGTTCTCCCATCTTTTTCCCAGGTTTGCTCAATTTTGGTTCCTACTCTTTAATTTTGAATAATCTTGAGCTTCAAAAAAAAGGTCTATTTCTCAGAATTGTTGTTACTTGCTACTGGACTGATTGTTTATTCATCCTGTTTTGTGGGTGTTTGCAATTTCATGTTTTTGAAGACTTTGTTTTAAAAATTTATAATTGGTTATTTATTGGGTTGTTTTAAGATCATCAAATAAGAAAATATCATTTTTTATGGTAAAGATGCCATTGTTGAGGGATGAATAAGACTTGGATGAGTAGGAAAATCAGATGAAGAAAACAAATGGAAGAAGAAGGTAACCTGGAGGAACCTTTAATTAAAAGCGTAAGGACCTCAAAGTTCGAGCCTTTATAAAATAAACGAAAGTTCAAACCTTTAAAAGAAAATAAGCTAAAGTTCATACCTTTAAAATCAAATTTTTCTTTTTTTCAACCAAACATAATTTAATACTCCTTTTTATTCTCTATTTACTTTTGTCACTATTTACTTATCATTTATTTTTATTTTTGTTCCATTTATTTTTTAATTGTCTCATTTATTTTTGTCACTATTTACTTATCATGTCAATAACCTTTAAAAGCTTAAACGATGAATAATGTTAATAACCATAATTTAGGAAATATCTCAGAACTAACGAAATATTTTATATTTGAAGCTAGTATTTACTTATACACGAAAAACAATTTGTACTATTATATTTATGTGGTCATTTATTCATTGTCTATTTGTTGAGTGGTACAATATTTTTTTAGAAGAAATTGATATAAACAATCCAACATTTCACTAATACACCTGCAATAATCTCACTATTAAATTGTAATCAAATAATTCAACATCTCTTTTAGTTTGCTATTAACATATCTTATTAATATTTTATAATAATTCTATTTTTATCTTTAATTTGCCTGTCAACATACTCTATTAGTATGATAACAAACACTAAGGAAAAATATTATATCATTCGAAAATAATTTAAATATGTGATTATTCAAATAGATGGAAAAAAATTGAATTATTAAGGTTCATAGTTTTAAAATAAATTTGGATGTATAAAATCAGCGGCAGACTTATACAGTCATATTGATGCATGTGGGTGCCTCAGCTCTCTTATTTTCAAAAATATTAATTATTGTTGTAAAATAAATAAATAATACTCCCTCCGATCTTTCAATATAGTCCCATATAGGTTGGGCACGGATATTAAGGGTTGTGTGGGGTCCATTAAAAAGGGTAAATAGTAAAGGGTAAGTAGTGAAGGATAAGTAGTGAAGGGTAGTTGGGTAAGTAAGGTATATGGGGGTATATTCGTAATTACTTGTGTGAACTAAGGGTATTTAAGTAAAAAAGGATTGCCAAAAATAGAAATGGGACTAATTCAAAGGTTTTGCCAAATAAGGAAATGGGACTAAATTAAAAGATCGGAGGGAGTAATAAAATAGTGGATGACTAGTGACTAGACTATTTGATTTGTGAATTTTTTACTTTTTCTCTCTAAGTTTGTCCACGTTCTGATATTGGGTATTTTTTACACGATCTTTAAACATCGTCACCCTTTTCATTTTATCGTCACCCTTTTCATTTTATCGCCACCCCCTAATCAAATTATAATTTTATCTATGGACTTAAAATTTCTTATATATACTTTAACCTCACTAAATAACACCTTTATCACACTTAAAAAAAATGATTACATGATAAAATTTTTTGGCGCAAAAGCTAAGGATTTCAATCCGCAAACAAATAATCGAGGTAATTTTTATTCGAATCGTATTATTTTAAATTTAAAAAAAAGAAAAAAAAAGTGAGTCACACGCGACGCGGGTTAGTCGCACGAAACCTGCGACTCACTCAATTTTTTTTAAAATTTTATTTTTTGAAATAATATACTTATTATTATTATCATTATTATTATTATTATTATTATTATTATTATTATTATTATTGTTATTATTATTATTATTATTATTATTATTATTATTATTATTATTATTATTATTATTATTGTGATTGTTATTATTATTATTATTATTATTATTATTATTATTATTATTATTATTATTATTATTATTATTTTTATTATTATTATTATTATTATTATTATTATTATTATTATTGTTATTATTATTATTATTATTATTATTATTATTATTATTATTATTATTATTATTATTATTATTATAATATTATTTATTATTATTATTATTATTATTGTGATTATTATTATTATTATTATTATTATTATTATTATTATTATTATTATTATTATTATTATTATTATTATTATTATTATTATTATTATTATCATTATCATCATTATTATTATTATTATTATTATTATTATTATTATCATCATTATTATTATTATTATTATTATTATTATTATTATTATTATTATTATTATTATTATTATTATTATTATTATTATTATTATTATTATCATTATCATTATCATTATTATTATTATTATTATTATTATTATTATTATTATTATTATTATTATCATTATTATTATTATTATTATTATTATTATTATTATTATTATTATTATTATTATTATTATTATCATTATCATTATTATTATTATTATTATTATTATTATTATTATTATTATTATTATTATTATTATTATCATTATCATTATTATTATTATTATTATTATTATTATTATTATTATTATTATTATTATTATTATTATTATTATTATTATTAACTTTTTATTTTTCCTTTAAATATTATTTTTATTATTTTTGTTGGTGATGTTGTCTTTATTGTTATTGTTAGTAAATTTTTCTTTAATGTTATTTTTAAATATTTTTTTTGTTATTATGTTATGATTATTATTATTGTTTTTGTTATTATTGTTATGTTCCTAAAATTAAGAAAGTACGTAACGTATTAGCGACAAAATATACGCTTAGGTTATACTAAGGGGGTGTTTGGTATGGGAATATAAAATGTAATGGAAAGGAAAATGATAAAGAGGAGTAAGGGTAAGGGTATGGGTTGTAGTTATATGTTGTTTGATATGAAAATATAAGGGAAACACTTAATTAATCATAGAAAGAGAATTTGTTACTTGACATAAATGGATGGTAACAAAATAAGGGTATGCATTACCCTCAAGAAAGGAATTGGGTTAACCTAATATCATACCAAACACATATGTGGAGTAATGGTAATTGAATCTCTTACTTAGTATTAAAAAGTTCATACCAAATACTCTCTAAATATAATAGTTATAAATTATATTATGTTTAAGTTATTTATAGAATAATGTATAAAAACTACATGATTTTGATTTTTACGATTAATAATTCTTTCTTCAATAAGATACAAAACATATAAATTTATTCATTGATATCTTTTAAAAGTATCATTAAAGCCTAACAATATTCTAATAGTAAATACATAGATTATAACTATTTAATTTACAGAATTCACTAAATTAATATTTAAAGTACTTGCTTTATTTTTTTATTGAATACAATATTTACCTAATTTATCATTAATGTATTCGTGCATGCACGGGTTTCTATAGTAAGATAACTATTCCTTCTACATATTAGTGAAAGTTATTAGATACTCTTGATTAGATAAGTTTTAAGTAATGATTTGTGATTGATTAATACTCTATATTAGGTAATAATTAGTATTATTGATTTGTTTTATATTCTTCAAATAAATTTAGAATACATTGAGAGAATAATCATATGATGAGGCAAATTAGTAAATTACGTTGTTTATTAATTGTACAACTTACCTAAAACTACCTAATTCAGAATATGTAATAATTGTATAAATTTTACTACTTGTTTCCTAATTTAAGTATTTTATGATGTTTTCCAAAGTGGTTATTACCTATTTATACGTTTAGTTTTATTCGTTGAAAGATTAGATTGAGAGAATAATTATAGGATATAATTGGTTGATTAGAATAAATCTGATGGTTATTTAAATAGGAATAATGATGCATTCTTCGTATGGTTTCTAAACACTATTAAATGTTCAGGTCTTCCAAAACATGAGCGTAAATTAACAAAAGATGTTCTGATCATGTTGCTTAGAAATATTGACCAGTCAGATGGGTTGTGCAAGGTACCAGGTTGGTTGTTACTCGATTGAGTGTTCATGTAATAGAGGCTAAGATTCTTACCAGAGGTAAGAAGGAAGAAAAGTTATAATAAATTGTATGATTTAGTGGGTTAAAAGCAAAGGCGGATCCACATACATTTTAAAAAAGGTATAGTAGGATTTGAACTTGTGACCTGTGAGTTGTTAGTGGGGTTTTAATAGCTCGGGCCCCCATGTTGAGTCCTTATTCGACCCTTTTTTAGTAGCTTTGTAAGGATCGGGCCGAAAATGGGTTCTACTATAATTACATTGAAGCGGGTTATAAAAGGGCTCAATAAGTGTCGGAACAGGCCTTGTAAATTGCATAATTAATGTATAATTTAAATATTATAAATGGACAATGTTAATCGGGATTGTTAATACTTTTTTTAATTTTTTATTAAAAATAATCATTTAATTGTTAAATATTAATAAATGGGGATTAAAATAAATGTTAGTAATAAAAATGGATCGAATTGTGCCGGGCAGGACTTTCAACATTTGGCCCATTTAAAGCTCATAGTAAGTTTACAGGACCTTTAACCAACCTGGTCCGTATTTACTTAAGCTCGGTCCGACCCTTATCCAGTACATTGAACACCCCTAGTTGTGAGACAAGGGCTAAACCAGTTATGTTATTCAAGTTTCTTTACTAACAAGGGATTTTAATTGTACTTAATATTTGTTCATTCGTACAATGAAGCTGCATTAAATGCAATTACAATTTCCAATACTTATTTTAAAAATTAATTAATTTTTTTATCTATCTTTTGTCTTTTTTAAAAGGTTCAGCAAAAAATCCAATTGAAAACATTACACACATACATACATACATACATACATACATATATATATATATATATATATATATATATATATATATATATATATATATATATATATATATATATATATTTAGATATATAGATATAGATATATATATATATATAGATATATATATATATATATATACATATATATATATATATACATATATATATATATATATATATATACATATATATATATATATATATATATACATATATATATATATATATATATACATATATATATATATATATTTATTGAGTTTTTTTTATCAATTTGTATATATAAAGTGTTTAAGCTTTGGCGGACTTTTGAGGTTCCAGACTTTGTTCCACAACTTGTTATCAGATGGAGAAGAATTACGATTATGGAAGAAAGACGAACCCAAGAGTCCCACCCCGTAACTAGATTCACAGAGTGTATACCATATGATTATTCTTTTCCTCGGCCAACACAGATCAAGTGGAAACAATAGCACAACAGGTGTCAGCATCAAAGATCGAAGATAACATGCTATGATTCCACTTGCCTCTATTGAAATCGATCAAGTCTGCCATAGTGAGGTTTGTGGCATTCATACCAATAGCTTCAGGAGTAAAAAGCAATCCATCCTCTTGAACCCAATTGTCGTGGAAAGTAAGAACCGTAGACCCATTACCAATACGCCAACCTAGCCCGTCGATAAGTAAGGATATTGCACCTCATATGCTTCTCCTTGTGAAGCTTGGATCATACCCCCGTCTAGCTTGAATAAATTCAGAATGCTTATAGTATCAAGCCTTGAACATATCATAAACTAGCTCATTTGCGCTTTCCATAAGTCTCCATTCTTGTTTCGCCAAGAGTGCCTCATTAAAGATTTTTACGTTCGAGAAACCCATACCACCGTTGCCTTTTGGTAAACAAAAATTTGCCCAACTGTGCCAGTGGATTTTCCTCCCATCACCATTAAAACCCCACTAAAATTTCGCCTTGAGATAATGGATTTCGTCAAGGAAGCCATTCGAAATACGGAAATACTCATCATATATGTGGGAATAACCTGTATGACTGCTTTGATTAGAATCTCCTTACCCGCCCTCAAGAGTATTTTTTCTTTCCTTCCCTTGAATTTTCTTCCAAATTCATTCTTTAAGGCAACTGAAATATAGCAAGAGTGGCAGTCTCGACACGTAATTAGCATTAATGGTAATGTTTACAATAAATGTAGAAGTCTCAAAATGTCGATCTACTAAAACTTTTAAAAAAAAACTAAAAACGATTAATGACAAATGATAAATATTACATTGGAGTAGGAAAAAATAAGAAATACATATCGAGTGTTTCAAAACTATATAATAATCAAAATTAAATACATCAAGTTATTAAACATCAAGTAAATAACAAAATGCAGCTAGGTCGTCAATAGTATAAAGAAATTGTACCTGCGGCCTGGATCAAAACCTGAAACTAAATCCTGCAAAATGCTGTTAATGCTGATTGAATCGGTTAGCGGTTAATGTCGAACATAATTTCCTATCCAGCTCAAATTATGGAAATTATATGCTACATTTACAAAATAATAACTTAAGTATGAACTTATAATTAATTAACACCACTGAATACTTTTAGTACTCCCTCCATTCCATTGAAAATGTCTCATTTACTTTTTGATACTATTTGCTTACTATCCTTAATTTGCTTATTTCATTCTTAATCTATAAATTAAAACATAGTCAAGTGAAATCTTGTTTGATTCATTTCAATCCAAAGATTAATATCCACTTTTTATAATATTTTGTTATGTATAACAAAAAATATTAAGCAGTGAATAAGTGCATTAGATAGCGTAAAAAAGTAAAAGGGACATTTTCAGTGGAATTGAGGTAGTATATTCTTTTACTGTTCCATACTTTGAAGTCATTAAGATATCATTCTTAATCCTGGCAGAAGTACGTTACTGCCACTTATACAATTCGGTAATTTTAATACTTAAGTAAGTTCATTTAGTTGATACTCATAACCATACCACGCATAATAGCATCAACACTAATCAAATTTATCACTGATCAACAAGTACAACAATATGACACCTAATATATGTAAAGGTCTAGTTAGGTGAGGAGCGTAGTCTTAAACCCTAAATGTGTTGGGATTCGTCACCCCTCCAATACAATTATGCTCGAGCTTCTACAGGATAGGTAGCTAACTCCCTAACTTACACAGCATTTTACGTGTCAGCTACATAGACGCCGGGATTTTACATGCCGGTCCACGGTTCGACATTACCTTACTATCATGGCCATTCAATCCATACCCATAATTTCACACAAGCACATCACATTTTTATTACTACAAATTGACTTTAACATTGCCTTTGACGTTGACTTTGACCAACCTTGATGGTAACTTCTTTTATTTAATAAAAGTTTTGATCATAATGTTAAATTTATCTTTATGTCCTTATAAGTTCATTACTAAATTTTACACAGTAAACTTTAGTTATAACTTTATTTTTGATAGTTTATATATTAAATAAATTCACAATAAAAACTTAATATTCTATTAATTGTCTCCAAATTAATATTTTTCACAAGTAACTATTATTTCTCTTGAAATAAATTCCAATAATCAACATTTCTAACTTTAAAACAAGTAAATATTTTATTCTTTTCACAAGAACAAATATTCTAACTATAATTCAAGTTAAAATTGCATCCTATGGATAAGTTTTTAAAATTCAACAACTTCACTTAAATCAATATCTCAAGTTTAGAAAAACAAGTGAAACTTATTAAGCTCACAAAAATCAATATTCTAAATAAAAAACAAATAAAACTTATAACTTTACGAAAATCAACATTTTTAGTTATAAAACAAGTAATACTTTATAAGTTCATCAAAATCAATACTTCTAGTTATGCAACAAGTAAAAACTTATATTTTGACAAAAATCAATATTTCTTGTTATAAAACAAGTAAAACTTTTAGCTTTTAATATTTTCCTAAACACGAAATTTCACACATGATTTAAAAAGGCAATTTCATTAAAAACACTGTTACATCTTTTTACATAAAATTTGGTCAAATCTTCAACTAAAGAAATATTTTGTACAAATTAATTATTTAATATCACAAAAATTACTTTATCATAAAATTTCATATATTTAAGAAAACACTTTAATATTTAATAACTTATTAAAATTTCTCAAAAATATCTATTTGAATTGTTATTTTATCATTGTCATAAAAATAGCTTGTAATATCTTAAAATAGTAAATCAAACTTTTTTTTTATATGATAGTAGTGGCTGAATGGCGTGTGAGTATTTTGGGGTATTTTTTCACTTAAAAACAACATTATTTAATTTATCATAGTAAATCCTAGATTTAAATAATTAACATAACTACTTAAAAAAATTAGAAACTTTACACAATAACTTAAGAAATTTATTATAACTTTAAGGAAAAACTTTAATATCAAAACACAGTATAATAATAACATTCATAGTATAATTATACTTAATAAAAATACGTTCATTAAATAATTTACTATCTTATAAACTAGTTTGAAGGCTAACATAAACAAAAAAACAAAAATTCTAACATAAGAAATTCTTGAATATAATAACAATCCTAATGTAATACATAACTCATAAACATACTAACACTAGTTTATAACATAAACTACACTTAATATCATTAGAATATAATTTTTCACCCAACTTCGTCCTAAACTTGTTCAAAGATTACTAAATTAACATACTAAAAATATTTTTAACAAAAACATACTTAATATAATCTTAATCATATTTACATTAAACTAACTTCCTAGTTAAACATACTGAATATAAATTTATACTTTGCATATTATAAAGTAAATATAATGTAAAGTTCCACATAAAGAGTAGAATAAGAAGTTATATCATACTTCCACCAAGAATTAGTACTAAGTACTAATTGAGAAAAATAAGAAAATATGATCCTCCACATAGTGCTCCAAAATAAATACTCTAAGATTTAAGCTACAAGCTCCAAATAATAGTACTTTCAAGCTCACCAAAAAAGTACCAAACTCCAAAAGTGATGATCCTTTTAAGTACCGAAAGTAATCACCCTAAAATGATGATAATTTAAGCTATATAAAGAGTGTTCTTAGTTCCATCTTCTTGAATTTCTTCAACTAATAAAAAAGGTATTAAGTTAGTTAAACTTTAATAAAGTGAAAATTTAAGGAAGGATGCTAGAAAGATTTGATGATATTCGTATAAGTGATCACATGGTTAAGAGAGTATTTATAATGAGTTTTGGGCAATTTCTAGTTTATAAGATTGAATGAAAAAGAGTCTTAGAAGTATGAAAAAAGGTTAACTTGTGTAAGTGATTTAGAGTGTGTAAGATATTGGAAGTGTGTAAGTGGGTGTGTAAGAGTTTGGAGTGTAGAAGAAGGTTAACTTGTGAAAGAAAATAACAGTAGTTTGTATAAGTGATGAACATCTTAGGGCTAAATAGAAAACATTTTAGTTCATCAAATTTTTGTTCTAGTTTGTACAAGTGAATATGCATTAGAATAATAGGCAACTTTGATTAAGGTTTGATTATGAAAATATGATAGTTTACTTATAAAATTATGCTTAAAACTATAATTAAACTTAATAATTAAATATGGCTAATTTTTAGGAACAAAATAATTAAATCAAAGTTATAAAGTTAAAATAATAACTAGAAAAGTTAGTTTAAGAAAAGAAAATTAAAACGTAAACTTTTAACGATATTGTAAATATAATTAAAATATACTTTCTGCAACATCAAATAATAAAATAATATTTTAGTATATAAAATTTTTTTACGAAAATTAATATTTTAAGTTTAATATTTAGAAGAAAATACAAAATTGAAAAAAAGTTTAGGAATTAAAGATGATTTGAATTGAATAACCAAAGAATTTCCAATTTGAATTGAATATTTGGAATAATTGATCAAAACATTATGATTAAGAATTTTGAGCCTGTTGCAGAAAATGGATTTCTTTAACCTGCCAATCAAGGTGGGTAACCCAAGTTATTTTGCATTTCTCGCCACTTTTGTTACCACTAAGACGTTGATGATCGCCTGTTTTATGCCCATATGAACCCTTTTACTAAATGAAACCCCTATTTTTGCTATAATTAACTCTTGTATAGAAGCTTTTTCAAAAAGGATACTATCATTAGCCAAAAAAAAAGGGAGAGTTTTGGAGCTCAGCGACATACTAGAAGTCATTAATAGCACCTAAGTGAACTCCCATGGTGATAAGAGAAGAGAACGCCTCCGCATAGATAATGAATAAATAAGGTGAGATAGGATCACCTTGTCGAAGGCCACAAGAGAGTATAACATTTCCGCACATTTTACCATTGATCTTAAAAGAAAAGGAGATGCTGGAGATGCAACTAAGGATGCGTCTAACCCACATATCACTAAAACCCAATCGTAATATAACTCGCTCAAGAAAACTCTATTCCACCCTATCATATGCCTTAATCATGTCAAACTCTAGACCAAAAGTATTGGATTTGCCATTCCCCCTTATTTTCATAGCATGGAAAGTCTCAAAAGCCAAATAATAAAATGACCAGGGATGAAAGTACTTTGATTAACAGAAATAATATGGCCCAACAGATGTTTCATCTAATTAGCCATAACTTTTGAGATGATCTTGTAAATCACATTGCAACAACTAATAAGAAGAAAATTAGAGATATTTTTTAGGTCATTGCTTTTTGTTATCAACAAAACATAAGATTTTATCAATCATGTTTAAATCCATCTAACCCCTCTACCAGTTCTTCACCATAGCGAGCAAATCAAAGCCAACAATATCCCAAAAAATTTTGGAAAAATAAAGCATGAAAACCATCAGTACCTGCCGCGTTTATGGGATGCACTTGAAATAAAAATGACACTATCTCGCTCTCCAAAGGTTAAATTTTCAACCCAGTGGACATATCATCATTGAGAACCCTATTTACACCCACAAGCGCCTCCTCAATTTTTTTGGGATGACTTGAAATAGGCCTGTCAAACAGATCAGGTTCGGTTGGGTTCGAGTTCGAGTCATAGATACAGGTCAGAAAATTCTTGACCCAAACCCAACCCATTTAGTTAATTGGGTCGAAAATCACAACCTTGACCCGAGCTGCAACAGATCAGGTTGACCTGATTTCAACCCACTTAACCCGTTTATAATTTTTTTGTTTTCGTTTTAAGGTTTTTAACGTCGATTAAATCTAATTTTTTAGGCTTTAATTTTAACTTTATGTTCTTTTGTTGTTTATTTTGTATTTACTATGAAAAATAAGAAAATATTAAATGAACTAAGTTTAGCTTATACTTATTGATTTAACTCGAAATTAACACATTTAATTAAATGGGTTATACAGGTTTTTTTCAGGTTTAAAGTCTCAACCTAAACCCACTTATTTCAGGGTAGATTCAGATCGGATTAGCAGGTCGGATCAACTTTTGCCAGCCCTAACCGGAAGCAAACAAGCCAGAATAGAAATTTGTGATAATGCTCTCCACTTCGGTGTTGCTGCTACGCCATTGGCCAGCTGAATCACACAAGCCTTGGATAGTGTTCCTCAGTTTACGGGAATCTGCTTTGTGATGAAAATAGCTTGTGTTACGGTCCCCATATTTTATTTCATTTGATCTCGAACAGATATGTCGATAGGGCTCTTCCAATCAATGTAAATAATCCAATTCCAAGGCAAGGGATTTGCATGAGCTATCATGGCCGCATCTGGAGTCGACTTTTGAGCCTTCTTTAACTTCTTCTCGGTTTGCTTAATTAGCCTTTTGATTTTGCCACATTTAGAACCAGCCCATAATGTAAGTCCTCAAGCCGAAATTAAATTGTTGCACGAGTGTTCGTATTCCAAGAATCCGAGACCACCTTTTTACATTCATTGCTGGACAACCATAGGGACTCGAACTTAAACAACTTCATATCAAGATTACCCCTCTTGTTCTCCTCCTTATTCTATAAGATAGTACATGATTCAATCTATAAAGCATGAGGTGAATGACAACCCAATAAAACTAGCAAACCCACCCTACAGAGGTAATAAAGTGGTTTAATCTTTCTCGAGTCACAGACACCACCATATTTCTCCAACTCAATGTGAAAGCATTGCCTCTAAAACCCAATTCAGACAAACCACATTCACATATACATTGACGAAAGGCCTCCATCTCTCTATCACTCCTGATACCACCCCATTCCTTTTCATGAGCTAAGAGAATCTCATTAAAATCCTCAACATCACAGTCTTTAGACGCACTTTTAATGAGAAAATTTAAGTTATGAGCAACTGAAGCTAATTCGAACGTCGATGTTGTGACGGGCATTTTTCTTGTAAACTCTAAACCTGCTTTTGTATTCTTTGTTCTTGTGCTTCACTTTCTTTTCTATCTCGTTATTTTATCGTAAAGCATTCTTTTCCTCATGCCAAGCCAAGATAACCACATCCTCAGTGAAACCTTTTTTAGTAAGAAACTCTACTTAGGTATCCCTATTGTTATCTCTAAAATCAAGCTACCTGCAAATCTTATTGAGTTTAATTTAAAAGACTTTGATTTGGTTTTAGGGATGGATTAGTTAAAGAAGTATCACGCTAAAATTCATTGTGCTAAACAAAGAATTACTTTTAAGGGCCCTAGAGGGAATAAGTTAACCTACTAAGAGACTACCTGCCACCAAAGACCAAACTTATCTCTGCCTTAAATCTTCAGACCCATCTTAAGAAAGGCTACCCTGTATGTTTGTGCCATTCAAAGAACACGAGCATGAAGGAAGACGAGCTAAGAGAGATATCTATAGTTAAGGAGTTTGCTGATATATTTCTGGATGAGATTCTAGAGACGCCACCTGTGAGAGAGTTAAACTTTAAAATTGATTTAGTTTCAAGAACACGACCCATTTCAAAGGCATCTTATAGGATAGCATATGCCGAGTTACAAGAATTAAAGTTACAATTTGAGGATTTATTGAATAAAGGATATATAAGATGCACAAAATAAATGATGAAATGCTGCAACTCTAGATAGTGGGCAAGTTAATAACTAATAAACCATTCAATTAAGAAGCTTTAAAAAAGACTCTGCAACAAATATGGAGTATTCATGAGGGTGTTATTATTAGGTCCATGGAATCAAATTTATTCATTTTTCAATTCTTTCATTGGAGGGACATGGAAAAGGTCTTAAATGGTCACCTATGGTGTTTTTATAATCGGTTACATGTGATACAAGAATTAGAAAGCGATTTTCAACCCTTAGATATGGTCCTATCTAAATCCCCATTTTGGATTAGGCTAAAATATTCCATTTGGTTTCCAATCTGACGAGAAAATTAGGGCCATTGCTTCATCGATAAGGGAGATTATAGAGATAAAGGATGATTTCTTAAAGATAGAACAGTACCGAACGCAGGGTTAGGGTATGGCTCGATATTAATAAACCCCTACGTGATCAGGGCTCGTATTGTTATCCTCAGCAAACATGAAAGAATTGTACCGGATGTTGAATCACACGGACCGTGATTTTACAATGGTGTGTGATGAGGATAAAAAAGGGATGTGGTTGGGGGTTTAATATCAAAGCTTAACCGAGAATGGGGACGAATAGAAAGAACGAAGAGGTCAATGGCTTGAAACTAAGGAAGACATTGTTGGTGCAAAGCCGATTGTTCCTCCCTCTAACAAAAGTCCAGTGCGATAGGAATTAGGATGACACACAGGTGGGTAGAAAGTTAGAGTTTAGAGATAACTTGTACGTAGGCATGGCCACGGTCCGGGTTGGTCCGGTTCCGTTCCGGTTCCGGTTCCACCCGATTCTGGTTCCATTTGGAACCTGTCGCGAACGGTTCCGGTTCCGGGCGGTTCCAAACGGTTCCTTGGCGGTTCCGGCGGTTCCAACTCACGGGACGAGCGGGTCGGACCATCGGTTCCATTTTTATTTTTTCTTTAAATATTTATATAATAAAAAAATACTATAATATTGCGGACGTACCTTTGATGATTACTTGATTATTAGCGAAATTCATTGCATGTCAAGTTGTCGTTATTGAAATATTTACTAAAAAGAATGAAAAAAATAAATTAATAACAAACGAATCAATGATAATGTCGATAAAGATGATTAATAAAAAAAAGGGAGAAAATGGACTTGAACCTAGTACCCAAAGGAATACTAAGCTGCCTACGTATCCCGAAGGAATCAAAGCCCACGTAGTTCTTTGTCATACCTTTTATTTATAGTTGTTGAATGTTGATTTATCGTTGTCGGATTGATCCTATTCGTCTTCGTCATCATCATGTGGTTGGTTAGATGCTTCCGCTGACTCTCCTCCTGACGATGATGCAGATGTATCCATCATCATCCATGGATCATCATCGTCGTCTTGATCATCATCATTCCTTAGTCCTTGTGTTCGAATCTTCGCTTGATCCCAATCTTTCTTGCAAACACATATTTGAATACTCTGTGGAGAAAGACGAGATCTCTTTTCGTCCAAAACTCTTCTACCTGCACTAAAAGCAGACTCCGACGCAATTGTTGACGCGGGAATTGCAAGGATATCCTTTGCAATTCTTGATAAAATGGGAAATTTTACAGATTTTTCTTTCCACCACTCTAAAATATTATAGCTACCTTAGTCTATTTCAAAGTGGTGTTTAAGATAACTATCTAGTTCTAAATATGAGGTCGAGGAAGAAGATGATCCTACAAAACTATCATCTTGACTCATTATATTAGCTATTACCGAATTATAGTAAGAGGGACGTGCCGCAACGCTAGCACGCCTAGACGTATCGCGTTTTGGGTTATATACACTAGCGTAATAATCATAGAGTTCTGTAAATATTTTTTACATGTTCCTACATAATTATGTACATTAGTAGGCGGGCGATCTAACGATTGGTAGTAAAATCCTATTACTTTAGTAAGGACCTCAGTTTTAAAACATGGGTCCAAAATGGTTGCGATTCCATAAATATAAGGAAATTCGGTAAAATATGCCTTCCATTTTTCCATCATATCTGCAAGAATCGGCTTCAAATATGGGTTAGTATCATCATGCGTATATTTAAGGAGATGATAAAAAATAGTAATACACTCATTTATTACTAAGTGAACGTTCGGTTCATAAACATATGAAAAAATCTTAGTCGCGTGGTCATACGCTTCTAATATGTTATGTACACTTATAGCTAATTCCCAAGTGTCATCAGCTATGTAACTATCTGTACACTCAATATATAGTTGTGTTATAACTGGACGATAAGCAATCGCCTTTCTTAATAAATCGTTGGTTGAGCCCCAACGTGTAGGAGTATCTAATGACCAATACACTTTTTTAAGTTGATATTGGTCACATAATTGTTTATATCGTCTCTTTATTTTTCCAATCCGAAGCCACTTCACTATATCCCTAATTGGTTCTAATAAATCGCTTAATTGTTTTATGCCAGCTTGGCAAGATGAGTTAACTATATGCGCACAACAACGTATGTGTAATAAGCTACCCCCAAGGATAAAACTAAATGCAGGTTCGTTATACAAAAGTTCTAGACATTTAATGTTCGCGGTTGCATTATCAGTTGAACAACAAAATATCTTATCTAATAAGTTTCATTCTCTACATATCTCTACTAATCTATATTTTATGTTTTCACCGGTATGTCTTTTTGGCATTGTCTCAAAAGCAATTATTTTTTTTGAATAATCCAATTTTGATCTATCCAATGTGCTGTTACACACATATAAGATTCTAAATGTGGGGGAGCAGACCAAATGTCAGTTGTTATGCTAACCCTACCATTAAAAGATTTAAACATTTCAACTAATTCATAGTGCATTGATTCATATAATTTAATTGTGCGTCTTTTAAGAGTGCTCTTAGGGATTGCTCTATATTGTGGTTGCATAGTTTTTCTAGCGTAACGCTCGTATGCCCTACTTTCACCGTGGTTAAAAGGCAATTCATCACAAATTACATACCTAGAAAATTCATCAATCATATCATTACGATTATATCTAAAAGGCATACCTGTGCTGGGAATGTCCCACTGTGTCTGTCGGCTTCCAGTTCCACTTGTGGTCCCGCTGTCGCTTGCTGCATGAGTTTCTTTTGTGATTCCATGCTTCTTTGCCAAATGTTTGTTAAAAGATCCCGTACCACCACCTAACACGTATTCACAAAACACAATAAATAAATTTTTATAAAATATGAATATATAATGTATGTATAAAAAACTTAAAAAGTATTTACCTCTGGCGAAATTGTATGAAACTAAGGGCTTTACTCCTTGACTTTCACAAATTTGACAAGTGCATAAGAAAATATCTGGATTCTCGGTTCGTTCTTTTGTGAAATACGACCACACATGTGAAACAGCTCTACCACTAGGAGGTGGCATTGCCGGAAAAGGTTGTCTTACTGGTTCATCTTCATCTAAATAAATAATTTAAAATTATAAAACTATAATTAAATAAATAAATAATTTAAAATTTAATTAATTTGAAGAATAAAATTATAAAACTAACCAATAGTTTGGAAATTGACTCGTTTACCACGAGCTTGTCTTTGTTGTTGTTGTTCTTCATGTGATCTTGTTGATGACTGTCGAGATATATGTATCCCAATAGGGGTCGTTGGTTCCTCTTCTTGTTCTTTTTTTTCATCAATTTGTATTTCTCTTTCCACTTCTTCTGCATAATTATGTAATTCTGGGTCGTACCCTTCTGGATAATTTGGTTCATAATTATAATTACTAATGGAAGGTGTTGTTGATACCGACGGAGTAGAAGTGGTCTTTCTTTTGGAGGAGCTGGAACCTCCCGATGATTTTGCCACTTTAGTAACTTTTTTTGAAGCTTTTTTCAAAAATGAAGACATGATTGATAATATTGAAATAATAATAGAATTAAGAAATAAATAATTAATTAATAGACTAATTATGTAATTAACTAAATTAAGAAATAATTAAAAGACTAATTATGTAATTAAGAGAATAATTGCGTAATTAAAGAATTAAGTAGAGAGAGTAAGTAGAGAGAGTAGGAGAAGAGATGAGTTGTGAATGAAAATGATTGAAAGTGATGAGTATTTATAGGGGAAAATGCAACGGCTCTCTAACGGCTAGTTTTGGCGGTTCCGGTTTCATGGAACCGTTGAGCCGGTTCAACTGGACCGCGGTTTTTTAGGTCCGGTTCATGAAGTATTTTTCCGGCGGTTTCACGGTTCCGGCAACTTTTTTCCGGCGGTTTCACGGTTCCACGGTTCGGGGCGGTTCGGAACCTGTCGCAAACGGTTCCGGTTCCAAGCGGTTCGAGACCGGTTCGGTTCCGGGTAACCTGCCCCGTGGCCATGCCTACTTGTACGTGAAAAAAAAGTTGTGGAATCCTATTTTTCTCTTTTAATAAAATGTAAATGCCTCAATTAACATCATTTTTCTCTAATGTAATCTTGGTATAATTATACTAATTGAAGATTTTACATTTACCGTTTGAATTTGAAAAAAACTTTAGGGTAAATTTCATATAGGTGGTTTAAGATTTAGCCAAATGTCATTTAGGTTGCCTGAAGTTTTCATAATTACGAAAATATCGCCTATAACTCTAAACTTAAGTAAAAATCAATTTCTGTAGGAAAAAAATATTTTAAATTCAATATTTTTATTGTTAAAAGGATTTCCTTCTTAAACTTTTTGTTTAATTTCCATAGATTCTATTAACTTTTTTTTTGTGTAAAATTAAAAGTTTAAAACCACTACCTGTTATTTTTCATTTTATTTTTAATTGAAATATTTATTATATTTTTGGGGTATCATACTTTGTTTTAATTTTATTTAGTTTATTTTAAAAAAATACATAATAAGTTTCATTATTTGATTATTCTAAAAACTATAATGTTTTTGTTAATCTACAATTTTTATTTAAATTACTATTGTAATTTATTAATGATAATTTTAATATGGTTGTTAAGGTATAATAAAAACCACATAGTTTATGCATTTTATTTGATATTGAAAATGGTGTTCAATGTACTCTTACAATATAAAATAGTCAAACCTATTTTAAAAGACTTAGATCTAGCCAATATGTGTAAGGTTCACAAATTTTCTTTCCAAATATTAGTTCGTATTTCACTAGCTAACATGATCATACTATAAAGAAATGCCCTACATAAGAATATTTAAATATACAATATTTAAAAAAAAAATTATATTCTACTTTTCTTCTATTTTTGTCGCTCATTTCTTATAAAAGCTCTCAATTTAAAGAATAATGAAGTTTTTCAGAAAACAAAGGTGGAATAATTTATCGACTTTGCCGGAGATTTTTCTTTAAATTTGCTTAAACAATATATGTATGACAAAATTACACGTTTTTTTATGTAGTCAAGACCTAAGAAATTGGCCTTTTGTTTTCATGGGGATTTGAGGAGTTTAATCTTTATCAAAATTTTTGTGAAACACAAATTTTTATTTTTTTAGCATTATCTCATAATTAAATTTGTTATGTTTTTTTAATAATAAATAAATAAAATTAAAACAAAGTATTATACATCAAATATATAGTTATTATATCAATTAAACATCATCATCATCCTATCCAGTGTATTCTGCGTCAAGTGCATTGATTTAGTTTACAAAATAGATAATTTTTTTGAAATATAATTTGTTATATATTCTCTAAATTGACAACTGTAATAAACTCTAGAGAATATATCAAATCGATTAATAAATTTACCTATTTTTAATCCAAGTGTGTGCACCAGGTGTATAGGTTAGATAAAAGGTTTATAATAAGCATAGTAAAGACTAAAGAGCAAAATCTGATGTATTTGTATATAGAACAAAATAAATGATGCTATACAAAGCAAATTTCTGTAGGTATAAATATATACGATACTGAGTCAAAAAAAAAAAAAAAAAAGCCGCCAAGAACAATAATACAGAGCCAGATCCTAAAAATAGTACTCCACTAGAGCTAGAAAAAGACTCATAATTCTATACCTTTCTAAATTGGTGCATGATCCAGCCAGCAATATAAAGACTACATGCATGAACCAATCAATAATGTATGACTATGGGTAATCAATTTACCAAAGAATTGATAAGACTTGAAGGAAAGACAAAACAAATATACTAGTCCACAGATTTAGATCAGATAAATGATATTTGATGGCTGATGATGTCCCGGTTATATGAGAACCGCTTTGTTGTACATCTTGAGGTTCAATGGCAGATATTGGAGGAACTGGTTTGGATCCCTGAGGACTAATGGGAAGCATGCTCGAACCCACTGCTTCGTTACCTGGAATTTGAATATATAGTCTATAACATTGCTTAAGTACCACATAAGTTACCAACTAAAAGAGGGAAACTAAATAATGACACCCTCCGTTCGTTATAGATTTGTCCCGTTACTCAAACATGTGCAAGTGCTTGTTGTCAACACGACAATCTTTTAGGGACGGAGGAGTAAATTGGATGCAGGTTTAGGTCTTATATCAGACAATGTAAGGTATCAGTTTCCTTTATATCAGACAATGTACATGGGGGGAGGTCGTTACTTACAGTCTGAGGCCTTCCAGCCCAACATCAACTTTTCACGATCAAAAACTACACGATAGCCAGTCATGAAGTTCTCTGAAAAAGGGGGGAAAATGTGAGATGACGATATTAGGAACAAGATCCAGTAGCTATGATGTGCTGCTGTATGCTAATTGTGCATTTTCATTTATGCAGGAATTTAGAGTTCGGTCATTGTTTCTTTACAGGTGTAAATTGCTAGAGAAGTGGTAATCTAGCAATTGCTTTTATTTTTAAAAGCTTTTTTGAAACAACCGGGAGATACATACTTGGGTTTGATTCACAATAATCTAGCGCGCCATTTCTTCCACAATTTGAAAGGAGAAAGGAAAGGTATACTTACGGCCAATGATATTGACGTCTTTACTTTTGACGATTCCCAAGCAATAGAAGTCTCCAGACTGAAGTTAAGGATAACTTATTTCAGTACAACAATCAAAATTGAAAGTAAAATCACATTGAGGAAATTTTTCTTACCATAGCAGAAACTGCCACAGTTGGCTCAATGACATGAAATTGGTTTCCACCTTCCATTGTCAGCTTGATCGAGGGTGTATTCAGGTGACTTTGGTTTGACCTGCAAATTTAAGTTGGGTTCAGTGCTTTATATCAAAGTTATTGAAAAAACACTGAAACAATGGAGGTTTGACTCTTGATACTCACCTTAGGGAATAACAGTATTTGAAAGGAATCTCGGTTTGAGAGTTGTCTCTATGATCTTTTACTTGCGAATCAAACTGCAAAGAGAGGCTTTTTAGTTCTTGCATTTACACATCGAATTATGGGACGTTACTTATCACCGGCATTCCAAGAACTTACTTTTTCAGTAATTAGAGAATAAACAGGGTCATTTAGGTATGTAAAAGACGTGCCAGAGTCGAAAATTGCATAAATACCATCAATTTGAGAGGCATTTTTTCCAACCTGTATCTGTGATATGCTAATATTGTAATGTGGACTGAAAAGAGGTTAAACAAGAAAGGTCAGAAGAATTACTAGAGGATATCCATTCTTCAAAATAATGAATATTGATGTAGGCAAGCTAAAAAATGCATAGAAAGTTGATTACTGACTTTATCTTTCTAAGCTTTAGTGGTGTTTCATTTTGATCCGAGCTTCCTTTATCACCAAAAGTTATTCGTCCCAATCCATCATCTCCGAAACACATGGAGAAAGAATCTGCAGCGACTTTTTGACTAGCTAACATGCTAGGCAAAGATATACTATCCAAACCAAGCCCAAGCAAGCCATTGGGGGCTCCACCGCTCAGAAATGAACCAGTCTCAACCTTGCCGCAACTGCAAAATAAGTTCAGCATCTTAACGTAACTACTGACATAATACTAGCACATATTGTTAAAATTTTGCCGAGGTAAATTAATGAGCATGCCACCCGTTAACTCGGTCCTCTAAGGTACTTAAACTTTCAATGTACGTGCATATACACATTACTAGATTTCAGACAAACTAAAACGTAATTGCACCAATTCGTAACTATAAAAATTATTTTTGTAGAAAAGGAAGCAGTTTACCATGTTTCAGATTTATAGAAGAAAACCCATTTGTAGATTTATAACATATCTTGATAGATCATCATTTAAATTACAACCAATACATCAAACTTTCCATGCCGACTTACCCAAAAGGAATTGTTGCATCAGCTGGCTCAGAAGGATTATTGTCTTCTGTTAGATGTAATACATCCTCAACTAAATATCCAGAAGAAGATGTGTTAGAGGACAGATACACGACTCTGTAGGGACATGCATCGGATGAAGCTGGACAGCTTGAATTATGTGCACACAGAGGACTGCTGCATGGAACCGTTCTCCCTGAAGAAGACTTATCAAGGCTGTAAATGCTGAAGTCCAACTGGTACACCAAAACAATATACGTCAAGGGCTTGATAGCGATAAAGATGATCATCATGACTAACAATTGCAAGGGAAAGTAGCATTGTCTCATACATTGCCAACACAAAACTAAAAATAAAAATACAGTTCTGATTCGGATATAAGCTAGAATCGGTTCTTGACTCAGACGCATTTGTCTATCTTTCCTTTTGAAACGTAAAACCAGTTTCACTTTTCTAAAACATGAAATTGAACTAGCATGAAACTCTTCTTATTCCTTTAGTTTAAGAAATTAAATCTAATGAAATGACCGCACAATTAATATCAGACTAAGGAAAACTGAGTGCAATCATCACAACCAACCATCATACAAAGAGCATACTTCAAGCCTTGTCCTTGAGCTTCAATAAAAAGATTAGCATTAACTATCCAAGACTTCTCATCATCATCATCATCCCAATGAGTCTCGCACTCCTGCCTAAAGGCAGGGTCTAGGGAGGGTTGGAGAGAACGGCAAACCAATACCCTCATCACGAAGAGGTTGTGATCGAAGAGAGCCGCTCAATTCGAGTATCTTCTGATATAATGCACCCAAATATATGCCATTTAACATTTCCATGGCATTGTAATAAGTTGATTAGTATTTAGGCCATTGAGCTTGTGGTATTGGTTTTGGCATAGTGTAAAATATTGGCCACATCATCGCATTCTGAAGTTCATAATGTTTATCAGGACAGGAATCTAGACCATGATCACCACGACATCGAGATTTTGCACTTTCGACTCAACTTCAAATTTTAATGGATTTTACAGTACATACATTCTTAATTTTTAAAAACAAGAAGACAAACCCAAATCAATTAAACAAAGAAGGCAAATGAAAGACACGTTTAACAAACGAAAGGAATATCTCAACCACTGAAAATCATACAAAATTGGACATATTCTTTCCCTTTTCTTCTCCACTATTTAAGACTGGATAAACTTTTACTTTACATAGAAACCAGGCGTATCTAATGCCATAAATATGTCACCAATTCATAATATGTTTTCATGAAACATAAATAAAGATAACAAATCCATTAAACAAAAACATATTCAAGACCCATACGCAATTAATATTTTAACTTAAACAATGAGTAATCAAGTCAAATCTTCCATTAAAATATGATTAACAATACTATAATACAATTAAAAATAAATGAAATTAGTAGACAAATGGGTAATACTAACATTTTAAGATTCAAAATAAATAAATCATACGTATACCTCTTCATTTTGGAATTTGACTCCTTTGACACACTGAATACAGTCACAAGGTAACCAAAAAAGATCACTCCCGGTGTCTAATGCAACAAGAAACGACGATCCCGGTGTTCCAACCGTCACATTTGCATAATGTAAGCTAAAAATAACAAAATTACATAAAAATTAGTAGACATAATTAATGAAAGAGTTGATTGAAGTTGTTATTATATTTATGTTTCCGTTTCATTTAAGTTATTAAAATTATGAAAGCTTTTTGGTTAAAAGTTAACAATCACATTTCTTTACTCAATCAAAAAAAAGTAAAGAAAACAACGTCACTTCATACATGTTGAGTAATCAAATGTTTTAATGAAAAAGATAAAAACTTTTCCAATAATTGAGTACAATTAGGAGCATCCTATGCCTTAAAAAGCGTTTTTGAAAAGCTAAATACAAAAAATTCCAAGAATTTTGCAAAAATATTCTTTTTTACTTCAAAATTCCATTTACGACTAACCCAAACAAATTTATTTCATTGAATATAAGTATCATAACAATTTAACCCAAAAGAAAAATCAAAAAAGGCCACTTTTTATGGCGCCAAGACAAATATCATTAGTTTGATGAATATTTTTATTATTTCATAAAAAATAAAAATATTTTAAATAAAAAAATTGAGGAGTCAAAGAAAGAGAGTACAATCCAAAGAGGCTGATGCGATAAGTAGTATTTCCGGAGGAGAAAGTGAGAGGTGTCTGTGAGTCACCGGAACTTGATATTAAACGCCGGCCATGAACAGCAATATCACGGTGAGCTAAGGCAGCATAGTAACCGGAACTACCCTTTTCCGGTAATTTTTCACCGGAGTCAAGAATCCCATGTACTGGATCCGAAAACCTGTGGTAAAGATGGAATCCGAATGTCTTCAAAGCTTCGGAAGGGCGGGTGACCCAGCCCAAGAAGAGAACGAATAGGAGGAGGACACGTGTAGAGTGAAAGATATGATGGTAAGATGTACAATTGAAAGTATCAGAAATGGTCATTTTAAGGGAAATAGAAAGAGAAAAATGGAGGGGATTTTGAGGGAGAAAGAAGGGCCTTGGAAGAAAAGAGGACACAATTTATACTACTAAGTTATAAAGCATGTTTATATGAGGGAGGGGAATGGGAATGGGAATGGGAATGGGAATGGGGGATTTTGAAGGTGGTAGTTTGGTGCAAAAGTATAGTCCAAGGTTGTGGGGCCTTTACCAAAAAAAAGAACCTTCGTTTTAGCATGTCAACATGGAAGAAAACAAATTGTGTAAATTAAAGCATATTTATTATTTAGTGGGTTAAAACTTAAAAACACTTGGGGTGATAAATATTTTAATTTCACTTTGAAAATGGGGATGTACTTTAGAAAATTAGTGTTGAGTGATAACTTGTACATAATTTTTTTTCCTTCAAAGAAAAAATGAAAGTAGAAGATATCTCCTATGGAAAAGAGTGGATAATGAGATTAAAAGATGATAAAAAAAGGGTGAAATATTCTCCCCAAAAGTATTACATCACTAAACATGTTCAAACCGTTATGATACAAATAAAAAAATTAAAACAAGCAATTAATTTTTAGTTTAATTTCGATATTTTATTATACTGATTGTTTGTCAAATTTATGGAAAGTACGTGGAAGAAAAAGATAAAAATGCTTGAGATGACTCTTTGAATGTATTTGGCTATAACAATAAGTTTATTAAACCGTTAATAGCAATAAGTTGTTAATAGTAATAAGTTATTTCAGCTAGCTAATTTAACAATATTAGCATTGGATGGTTAAACCGTCCAACCGTCCATTTGGATTAAAATAAACAAAAATTGCACAATAAGCTATTGTGCCAAATATCCCCTTTGTAAAAAGCAATAAGACTAATAATAACTATAATAAGATAATAAGATTAGTTTTTTCTAATATTTCATAGAAATACTTTTCAGGCCCTCTCTTGAGAGACCGTCTATAGTATAGACGCCTCTCAAGAGCCCAGCTCACATTTCCCTTTTAAATACTCTTTTTTAAAAGAAAAATCGTTGGTTTCTTCAAAAAAAACCTGTTGCTTTCTTCCCACGCGCGTATATTATATTCGGGAATATGAAAAGTCTAAATATTAACTGTCTCTTCCCCACGTTAACTTATCCCTTGAAAATGAAGAAATCATTTTTTGTGCTTGAATTCGATTTTGGGATTTTTTTTTAAATAAAGCTTCATCAATGGTGGAAAACAGTGATGTTGAAGAAGACAATAATATATACTATTTGGGAAAGGTAACAAAAACTATTGTGGTTCATTTGATTTTTTTTTAAAAAAAATTAAGGTTCATCAATGGTGGAAAACAGTGATGTTGAAGAAGACAACTATGGCTAATTTTTAGAGAATTGTAATAACAACATTTGTGGTTATATATTCATATATTTGGGGATATAACCAAAATATAATTGGTATTATAACTGTGAACATTTGACATAGGTTGATGTAGTTGGGAGTAAACATTGTGTAGTAACAATATATTTGGGGTTATAACATAATATATTTGTCTTTATAACATAATATATTTAGGGTTGTAACATGGTATATTCGGGGTTATAATAACTTATATTTAGGATTATAACATAATATAATTGGTATTATAACTGTGAACATTTGACATAGGTTGATGTAGTTGAGAGTATAATATTTTGTAGTCTGGGTTATATCATTTTTAGTTGGTTTTATAACATAATATAGTTGGGAGTATAAAATTGTTTAATGGGTGTTATAACATAGTTTAATTGAGATTACAACATAATTTATTAGGGATTATAACATAGTTTAATTAAGATTATAACATTGTTTAGTTGGGGGTATAACATTATTTAGTTGAGATTAGGGATGGCAATGGGTATTGGACCCGACCCGGATCCGTGGATCCGTATCCGTTTTCACGGATCTGGGTCCTAAAAATATAGACCCGTTAGATCCAGGTCGGATCCGGATCCGTTTAAATTTCACAGTTTCAGATCCGGATATGTGCAGAAAAAGACTTTCGACGCCCCTGTGAGGAGAGTAGAAAGCATTATAGTAGAGGGTAAGAGGAGTCGAGGAAGACCCGGGAGAACTTGGGATGAGCAAATAAGAGTTGAATTGCATGAGTTAAACCTCTTTGAGGGCCTGACTAGGGATGTGAGTAGTTGGAGGCGCCATATCCATGTTTTAGACTACTGATGTCCTCTTAGATTACCTTTTGGTGTTCTTGTCCTCTTGCTTCTCTCGTTTCTTTTATTATTAGTTTATGTTTTCTTTTATTTTGTAGTTGGTTCTGCTTATTTATTTATTTATTATAGGCATTTAATTTATCCTTCCTGTGTAGTTACGTCTCTTTATTGTTCTCGAGTCGGGGGACTCCTTTGGCCGCTTTCTCCTTTATGGGTATGAGTTGCCGCCGTCCTTCCCTCCCCAGACCCTGTCCATTGTTTTTCTATGAGTGGGATACACTAGGTAGGATGATGATGATGATGATGATGATGTAATAAAAGTTTTTTTTCTTTTTTTTTTGAGTTTCGCTAATAGTAGTAGTTTGTTTCTTGTCTCTCTTCTTTTTTTCTTTAGAAAAATTTGATTTTAAAGGTACGAATTTTAGCTCATTTTCTTTTAAAAGTTTGAACTTTCGTTTATTTTTTAAAGACTCAAAATTTGGGGTGTCTCCACTTTTAAAGGTTCAATTTACCTTTTACCTGTTGAAATTGTATTTTTCATCCTTTTTATCCCTTTTTTTCTTTTTCTATCTTGTACTGGTGATCCCCTCCTTTTTTTCTTCACTATTTTTCAATCCCTAAATTCTCTATTTCTTCACCATTTTTATTTTCTGAAATATTAATAGTTTGTCTTTAATTGGGCATTTGTTTGGCATCTTTCTATAATTAGATATTTGTTAATTTTGAAGATTTTGAAGATTGCTCTTTCTTTCCTTTCCTTTCCTCTCTTTTTTTCACTTCAATTGGGTATTTATTTGTCATCTTTCTTTCCTTTTCTTCTACGCCTATTTACACGGAGGCATGGAATAGGTTCCCCTATTGTGGCCACCTTGGTGATCAGACACTTCGTTGGGCATCTGTTCTATCAAAGGCTGATCCTAGTTACGTTGACCGGGTCAGAGTGTCCTCCCACCCATACGTCCTCCCCGGTTTTAGTCCAGTTGAAAGCAGAGCGGAATACGTTAGTTTTTTTAATTTATTTTTTTTCTATTATGTGTTTGTGTTATTTAGATGTTGTTTAATATCTCATTCACACCCTTTTCTTTTTTCTTTTTACAGTTTCTAAATGAATGGCCGAGTAGAGTCGCTCCATTGGTGAGACTGCCTCCTGTTGCAGAAATGACCCCTCGGGATAAACATGCTTTATGTTTCTGATATTAGATATTTATTTGCCGAATAACAAGCTTCTAAGGGGCATGGCCCTTCATAGACTGTTGGATTTTGTAATTGAAAACTAATTTACATCAATGCTAATATTTATTTACATCAATGCTTTTTACATTATACTTAAATTAATTTACATCAATGCTTTTATTAATTTACATCAATTCCATTTATATTGAATTCCATCCACGTATTGAATCTCATCTACATGTGTAGTTAAACTAAATAATGATTTACACAATAGTATCACTATGGATTATCTACAAATTGAATCCCATCTACATGTGTAGTTAAACTAAATAATGATGTACACAATGTGTTACACTATGGACTATCTAAATTTACAGCATCTTCAGCGGTGTTATTACATTGTGGTGGTCATGGCCCGCATAGTTTATTCCAAAGCATTATCATCATCTTCATCATCATCCTACCCAGTATATTCCGCGCATAGAAGACTAAGGCCAGGGTCTGGGGAGGGAAAGACGGTGGCAACTCATACCCATAAGGAGAGCACGGCCAAAGGAGTCCCTCGGCTCGAGGAAGATAAAAAGACGTGATTACACGTGCAAGATAACTTAAAGGTCTAAAAAAGGGGAGCTACTACAGAGGAAAACACAGAACTAAAAGAAAGGAAACGATAAGAGCATGAGGTTACGGGCACTAAAAGGAAAACTAAGCAGACATCAAAAGTCTGGGACATGGATATGTCGTCTCCAACTGCTCCTATCCCTATCTATTCCAAAGCAAAATCCTGCTACTAAAATGTGTTTCTATATGTATGGAAGAGTTGTCAACTGCTTCTCTCCATGATTGTTGGATTGGCGGAAGTGGAGATGAATCGTCGTTCATTAATAGTTGAACAAAATGATTTCTATTCACCTAACATATATGTATAACTTTATTTACAATATGCACACCCGCTGCTTTCTTAAACAGAAGAACTAAACAGTTGTACATCGGATTACCATCAACAGAACCATAATAAGCAATGCCAATGTTAAGAAATGTTGCTGCATAGTACAATGCCATCGGTGCTTCCATCTAGTGAATATAAGGAGCAGGTCCATTGTTGTGTGAACCAATTCTGAATATAGCATTGTCTAACGCCTCCTCCGATAGATACACACTTACATATTAGTCTCTGTTCATTTGCATTTTCATGCACATTGCACGTCTTAAAAGAGGCCATGCCTCCTCGCCTCCCAACTCTGTGACGGAAATAACTCTAAAACCACAATTACCATCACCTATAACATCAATCCAATGGAACAAGTATGGAGGGAGAATCTGCGAGATATGATTGGGCCATGGAAACAGTGAAAAATCATGACCTATTGGATCATCTGCAATTATTGAAAATAAGGTTAGTAAGATTAAGCTGTAACAAACTAATTTAAATAACGGCAAGGAAAGTCATGTACTGGATAAGTTGAAACTAAACTTAATTCCAACTGAGGATTGTGTTTCCCGACCACTAGATCTACCACTAGATTTAGACCCTCGACCACGAGAAGATGATCTACTATATTCAAATGCGCTTTTATTTCTTCCAAGGGTTTTGCTTGTGGTTGGTCTTCCCTTTCTAGGTGGACTTACGTAAGGCTTAGGTGTATCGGCACCATCAGGGTGTAATTCATGTTCAAGTACCTGAGACAAGCGTCGTACAACAGCCGATTCAGCTTTTAAGACTTCATCGACCAACGATTAAAAGTACTCTTTGTCATCGGTGTTTGCGTGTCGTACTCCTTCGTTGGTGTCATCTCTTATCTCTGTGTACGTCAAAGTACTCCAGAATGGATGAATGTCATCCAAATACAAAGCACCTTGTGAACCGATCGACAGATATAAATAACAAGCACACGACAATCCATGGGTGCGTTGAAGTACATAACCGCATTTGTTAAGTACATAATCACTCAAATCTAACACACGGTTATGCTCAATCTGCAACTGCTCCAAGACAAAAATAGATACATGGCGATATAAAGGTCTAAAGAAATGATGTCACAAGGACCTTGAAACAGAATTCATGGATTCCTGTAGCGCTTGTCGGATCCTGGCTTGCTGGTTTGTTATCTATGCGTGTGCCCTTTTAAACAAGGTATTGAATGAGCTATTACCGCTACCAAGAAAATACTTGAATGACGAGTATTGGCTTTCAACTCTGCTGTAGTCTGGTTACCCATGTGTAAACAGTCATTCGTCCATGCACGCACAAATTTCTCTTTAAGTGGAATCCACAGTCGAGTGTAGAACTTTCAACCAAGGGGTTCCATCTACTTTTCGTGAATACCTACCCTTGTTGATTTCTTTTCCCACCACACAACTTGTCCACCATGTTCTTAACGTCGTTTGCAATATGCCATGTGCATAACAAATGCCGCACATCTACATTAAACACAACATTGAACGTAATTAAGACATACTTAATAAAGAGAACAACAATAATTAATCAACAAAACCTTTTTACCTGGGAATACATCATGAATACCTGCAGATAAACCCTCATCTCGATTAGTGACAATGACGCTAGAAGTCTGAGTTGTGCCAAAAATATCTCTTAACCCCTGTAACACCCTCGAATATGACACAACCACCTCATCTCGCATCAAACAGAACGCAACCAAGAAGTTGTGATTGGTTGGCGTCATTCCGATTACTGCACACAGTGGTCACTTTTGTTTGTTCGTTTTGTACGTTGTATCTATCAACACACCATACGGCCACGTACGTATCATTTGGATTGAGGTAGGATTTGCAACTAATAATCTACTCAAATCCTCTTCACTATCCAAGTCTGTCCAAACCACGTAATTATGCTTTGTGGCCATATAAAGACAATGTTGAAGGGGAGTCCTACCCTCCATTTATTCTCTTCTAATTGACTGTTTAAACATTGTATATTTGATTCATACTAGTAAAAAAACCAAGAAAATTTTCTCTAATTGAAGTCATGATAAAGACAGGTTGCATTCCGGTTGCACTAAGCTATCGTATGTGCTGCCGAATATCTACATTCAACCTATTTGCCCTTACATGACCATATCTGTACACTAAAAATGGGTGGTTATGTCTACCTTTTTCCCCAGGACACACCCTCACCGTCCAAGGTCTTTCTCCTGGTTTACGACTACTTGCTACAATCATAAATTTACGCCGACATGTTTTACTTTTAGAACCAGGTGGAGCAGCATTATCAAGGTTATGCAAATCACCCCTAATATTACCATAGCGGTGACATCTTAAATACAAACTAAATTTTGAATGTCCTTCTTTTTGTTTATAAGAAGTACGTGTAAATTGAAAAATCAATTGTTATTACTATCTCATTGGCCCAACTATGTAATTCATCTACGGAATCAAATTCCCTATCCGTAACAAATCTACTAGGGTAATCTACATTGTCTCCTAAGTTTTCAAAGTCCTACAAATTTAAAATATGAAATAAACCATACATTAGGTTATTAAAAAATTATACATGCAAACGTTAATCATAAAAATATTCCATAACAAATAAAAATTATAATTTACTTTTAATAATTAATATTAAAATAATAATAATACAAATTAATATTAAATAAAAAATATAATTTACTTCAATAATTAATATTAAAATAATAACAATACAAAATATAAAATTAAATAATTGTAATAATAATAAAACAAATTAATATTAAATAATAATAATAATAATAATAATAATAATAATAATATATAATTATAAATTATTTAAATTAATAATACGAAAATAATAATAATAATAATAATAATAATAATAATAATAATAATAATAATAATAACAATAACAATAACAATAACAATAACAATAACAATAACAATAACAATAACAACAATAATAATAATAATAATAATAATAATAACAATAAACTAACAACAACAACAACAACAACAACAACAACAATAATAATTATAATAATAATAATAATAATAATAATAATAATAATAATAATAATAATAAGAAAATAATAATAAATTAGAAAATAAAATAATTTACTACAACGTATATTAAATAATAGTAATATAAATTACTAAATAAATAAATAAATATTTGTATAATTTACATAATAATAATTTAAATAATCAAAAAAATAAATAAATAAAGGATGATTGGTACAAAACGTGCGAGTGGACCACGGAGGAGTCGCACAAACTGTGCGACTAGATTATTCATGTAAATTAAGATAAAATGTCGAAAAAAAGTACAAAAAATGTTAAAAAAATTTTATGATTTTTTTTATTATTTAGAATTTTTTATGCAAAATTTTAAAATTTTTCTCTAATTTTAAATTAATTTTCAGTTTGCTTTTTGGTATATTACCTGTTATAGCAGGCTATCGGGTAACCCAAGTTTGATTTAGGCAAATACTCATAAAGTTGAGATTATTTATGATTAATCAACAAGTAGAAATTGTTAGAAAATCACGAATAAGTTGAACTATTTTAGATAATTTTTCCTTAAAAAATTTCTACTACAAGACAAAATTCATTGTTGTCATCTTTTATTTTATGGACAAACAATAAAAGATGAATGGAATATATTATTTATTTCAATGGAATACCGTTTGAAATGGTCAATAATGGCTAATGCGGGTGTAAAATAGTCATGTTGAGTTTAGTTTGAAGTACATTACATAATAATTGGCAATGGCACAAGAATGGAAGTTGAACAAACATAAAGACTTAACTTTTCTTAGGAACACTTATCAAAAGATTTGAAGTGCTACAACAAAAATTCCAAATATATAAATGCACAACAAATCACAATACGTTAACATTTATGAGTGCCATCAATTTCCATCTGCTTCCATTGTTGTAAGTCTTTGAAATTTCCAACTATTTGATCAATGTCAAAGCCAGCCAATTAATTTCAGCCTTTCTAAATTATCTAAAACGTTTGATCGACATAATAAACCAATTTTAAGAAAAATGAGACACCACATGAAAGTAACAGGGAAAGTGATAATTTAATTTTATGAAATTATAAGTAAGGAAAAGAATTACTCTTTTATTTTTTAGAGTTGTTCTCATAAGGATTATTTACGGGTATTTAAAAAATTAAAATTTTTTAGATAGTGAATATATTATTTTATTCCATATAATATTTAATGGAGGAATAGTCATTAAAAAATAAAGTAAAAAAATATAGGTACCATAACTATTAAAAAATATTCAAACAGAGCAAGTATGTAAACATGTGAAAACCATAAGCAATATTAAACATGTTAAAAGAAATTAAGTTAGTGGAAAATACGTAGGGATCGTACGTATTGATAAGATAACAAGATTAATTATAATCAAAATTTGTGATATAAATTGAAAAAATCTTTAGGATAATAACAAATAAAACATTTTAAAATGAAAAATAAAAACAACTTCAAGTAATGGGATAGTGAAACATAAGAAATAAGTATAACATTTATTGTGAATTTTTCAAAAGAGAAAATGAAATATTTAATTAGAATAGGAGTTAGTATGACCCTCGAAATTTACTCCTAAATT
The DNA here is from genome assembly GCF_026212465.1 of Amaranthus tricolor. Classification (NCBI taxonomy): domain Eukaryota; kingdom Viridiplantae; phylum Streptophyta; class Magnoliopsida; order Caryophyllales; family Amaranthaceae; genus Amaranthus; species Amaranthus tricolor. Next base: position 20,577,347 of record NC_080049.1, read on the forward strand.
CTAGAAGTCCTATATTCTAAAAGTCCTTAGGACTTGGCAATTTTACGAGGTCATTCAGTCAGAATAAAAAATAATCAGAATTTATATTCTAGAATATTAATATACCACTTACGTCATGAGGTATTGAATTTAAGGTGTAAACTCTAAATCAAATAGGCATAAAAATAAATTACTCCTATTAAACATACTTTATTCTTTTAATCATAAATAATTGTGAAAGAGTGTGGCTTAATTTAGTAAATACTTGATCATTGTGTTACATAACAATGCAAATTCAAGTCAAAAAGTCAAATTTGATAGCGATGCTTGATCCTTTAATAAGAGGGGTTTGATCATCAAAACTTTGTAAGTGATAAACCTAAAGTAGGTTTCACATGCGGTTTTGGGCCCATTTAAGGTACTCGACCATCTAGAGTCCCCCAGAAAACAAGGGCCTCAAATATTAATAAATGCCAAATAGTTTATTAGCTAAATGTAGTTTAGTTGGTTGCATGTCTTCGTATAATATTCTTGGTCAAGGGTTTAAAACCTATTAATGTATTTTGGTTTCTATTTGACCATTTATTTTATAATAAGTACTACTTTTTTATTACTTTTGCAGTTATATTTGACATTTGAGTCTTCTTTCAATTTAAATTATTTTTAAGTACATGACCTTAAAATTGTAACTATTTTGCAATTGGTTTATTATTTAGATGGTTTATATCTAATTATTTGCTACTGAAAGCGCAAGCCTCAAAGAGGTTCAACAAAGAAAAACAAATGAAAAATATAATGCAAAATGAAAACACAAGTGTTTATGAGGTATCTTGAATACCTCCCCCCTCAAATATAGTTTATTATAATGAATTCAACAATTACAAGTATAATAAACCACCCTTTTCTTGAGAACAATCTCTCAAGATCACAAATACTAAAGCAAAGTAAGAACACTCTCAAGTTTCTAACAATGCAATAGCCCTCTCAACAATATATGTGTTTGTGGTGTGTGTTACTATGGGTGATGAATCCTATTTATAGGCAAGGCATTCATCACCCTTAGTATTCCCTCATAAATCACCATAAACTCACAATTAACATCCATTGGTTTATTATTTAGATGGTTTATATCTAATTATTTGCTACTGAAAGCGCAAGCCTCAAAGAGGTTCAACAAAGAAAAACAAATGAAAAATATAATGCAAAATGAAAACACAAGTGTTTATGAGGTATCTTGAATACCTCCCCCCTCAAATATAGTTTATTATAATGAATTCAACAATTACAAGTATAATAAACCACCCTTTTCTTGAGAACAATCTCTCAAGATCACAAATACTAAAGCAAAGTAAGAACACTCTCAAGTTTCTAACAATGCAATAGCCCTCTCAACAATATATGTGTTTGTGGTGTGTGTTACTATGGGTGATGAATCCTATTTATAGGCAAGGCATTCATCACCCTTAGTATTCCCTCATAAATCACCATAAACTCACAATTAACATCCAATTAACTATGATAATAAACATTACAATAAACAATAGAAGTAATGCACCACATAATTGCATAGTCACTTCACATTCTGTCGAAAACAGAATCCTATGTAGCCTTCTGAACTTCCGCTCGACCCGAGCCACTACCTCGCTCGGTCGAGCGAGCTTCCAGAGAAGCTACTGACCTGATCTGCACACTTCGCTCGACATGTTGCTCGACCGAGCCACCTCCGCTCGACTGGTCGAGCCATACATCGCTCGATCGAGCGGTTGGTCGAGCCTTACACAGTCTGTCTCTTTATTTGTTGCTTTGATCAAGCAACTCTCATCAACCGTTCCAAACCTTAAATCACTCATATTCGACACATCTTTATCGACCCTCTCTAAAGTACAAGACAAAACATGTTCGACTATATGTTTAAAGTGAACGTCATCACTAAGATTATTGGCACTTGCATTAACAGCTACTATGCTAATTTTTTCTTCAATTAATTTTTAAATGATTAACGAAACACCCTACTATTAATCTAAATATAAAAAAGTAAATTGACCGATATATTATTTACTAGGGCGCCGGTAGGTTCAGTAGTGGAACAACTTTAGAAAATGGTGGGTATTTGGACCCCACCATTAGGTTAAAAAAAATATTTTTTATTGTAAATTATTTATACAAATTAGCAGATTTATTATGGGTGCATGAAGCATGCAGTAAGACTTGGTTGATAGGTCTACACTGATCAATTAAGGACACATTTTTCTTCGGTGATTGTATTTGGTACGTAATTGTGATGAATATAGTCCATCAACTTTTGTTGATTAATACAAAAAACCTTGGAATTCAAGGTCAAGTACTGCTAAGAGTATGTCAACCTGAAATAATAAAAAAATTTCCACCCCTTAAAAGAAATTAACTTACATGCATGGAGCAATTCTAAGCTTACACCCGGAGTTGGAGGTAATCTTCAACGGAGTAGTTCTTAGTTCAACTAAATTGACTAAATGCTCTTGAAATAAAAGAATCAACTCAGCAGAAAAAAGTTAAAAAAAATTCATAAAAATTTTTGGAATTACAAACCCCTACTTTCAAGTAAAGTCGTCAATAGACTAACATAGTTTATAAATAATTCTTCTTTTCAACTTAATTAATTATTATTGCCGAGTCAATCCATTACTAACATTTTTAGTTTTTACTTTTCAATTAAATAATATATGTACCTTAAACACTAATAAGTAGAGTTTATTAGTGATTTTCAAAAAAAAAAAGATATTAAAATATTTTCAAAAAGAAAAATAACAAAGTACTTAATTTAATGTCGCATATATAATACTCCCTCCACACCAATATAATTGTCACATTTCCTTATTTGACAAAACTATATCAATTGTCACATTTTTATTTTTGTCAATCTTCTTTTTACCTAAATATCCTTAGTTCACATATGTAATTACGAATATACCCCTATATACCTTACTTACCCAACTACCCTTTACTGATTACCCTTCACTACTTACCCAACTACCACCTTTTTAATGGACCCCACACCACTCTTAATATCCATGCCCAAGCAAATGGGACATTTATATTGGTGTGGAGGGAGTATATATTTATTTTTTAATTCATCATTTTTTAATACTAATAAATTCAACATAATTCGATCAGTACAACCACAAGCATCAATGAGAATATGAATTTGTAGATCACAGAATGGATTGGGATGTTGATATCACATGTGGTTCATTTGTTGTGAGGCTCAACAAGGCCAAGGAAAGAAACATGATCGACAACTTGAATGTATATGAAACTGATAGTCATTCTATATACACAAAAACTTGGGTGAGACCCTCTCACTTGTGAGACGTGTTTTATTGGGTCGGCAAAATTATATATAATTTTTTACGAATTTTACAAATTAAAATGTTAATTTTAAGAGTTAAAAGACTAATTTAAAGATTTAAAAGACCAATTTCAAGGATTTAAAATTGACATTTTAAGTCATGAAATTTGACAATTATTTTAAGACTTAAAAGTTAAATTTTAATACTTAAAAAACCATTTTTAAGACTTTAAAAATCGGACATTAAATTGTCATTTCAACATTAAAATAAGAGGACTCAAACATTAAGGTTAATATTAAAACCTTTGAAATTGACCTTTTAAGTCTAAAAATTAGATTTCTAAGTCTTAAAATTGTTCTTTTAAGTCACAAAATTAACATGTCAAAATATTTTTAAAACACTATTGAGCCTGAATCAATTACACGGCTAAAACCGTCTCACATGAGAGTAACTGTTGTACATACATACGTTATCCTTCATGCGGTTAGCTAGAGACCCGAGGGATCATTATACTCTATATAACTCCATACTGGGGCAACCTCGTGAGTCATGACTATGACTCATGACATACTCATCTTACTACTATATTTCTTTGATATTGCTAGTTACGATTGAATTTTTTCATACATAAAAAATTTTAATTTGATTTTTGATTGATACTAAAAGCTAAAATATAGCAATTTAAAATCTTATTAGATTTATCTCAATATATAATATTTTAATATATATTTTTAAAATTTTTTTTAATAAAACTTATTTAGAAATATAAAGACTTGAATTATACTTAAAATAAGTAAAATAATCCAAATAATGTAAACAAGCATTATAAAATAGAAACAATATATTATTGTTTCGGTTATTAAACGAGGAATTGGAATACACTTGAAATGCTGTAAGTTGAAGTGTTGTCGTGAGCGGCGATCCGCAAGAGGAAGCGACTAGAATTCCTGCAAAACAACACGTTAGCCTTGTCCGGGGGGTGATCTCCCGGAAAACCCCTCCGACGCTCAAGTTAGAACGTAAATCGGATATTAATGAATGGATGGCTTAAAGTATGAATGCAAGATGAGATGTAGGGATTGAGATCATTAGTGTTTGGGTAGGTTAAATGAGACAGAGTATAAGCAAGGATATTATAAAGGCTAGTTTTTCAGATGATCCTTTCCTCTTGATGGCTGCCTCTATTTATAATGGTGAAGGAGGAAGTTATTTCTGAGAAGTAGTTATCATCATGGAAATAGTGGGTAGCAGCTGATGGTTGTGATGGAGATTGGAAGATAGTGGGCAGTTATCAGCCTTGGAAGAAGGATGACCAGTCAGTGTGAGTGAGTGGGAAGTTAGGTCAAACAGGCAGTTACTTCCAGGGAGGGAAGTTAAGGTATCCTGGACGTAGAAACCCTATGGGCCATTCAGGGAAGATGGGAGATCCAAAAGAAAGCCCATTGACCAACAATCAAAGTCCACTGTAAAGGTCAAGGGGTGTTTTGGTAGTATGATGCAAATTACTAAATAAATAAATTAATTGAGTAAGTAGTACCATGACAGTTAGCCCCACGCATGAAGGATGATGTGAAGAGATAGCCCCAATAAAAGAAAACATCTTCCTTTATGCGGAAAATCACGTGCCCGTCGTAGTTGATTTGGTGAAGGGATACGATCATAATGAACATTCAATAGCCCCACAAGGATGAACACATACCCAATTGGGTGAATCTTCTAAGGGATCATGAAAATTGAGCTCGTAAGCTTCGAGTCGACTGTTCATATGTCGAAATCCGAGTTGTGCACAAAACATATCCCTAGTTTTCCTATGACGCGGAAGGGGCATTCAGGTCCGTGTCTTCGATCATACGGATATATGGAGATTATACCATACTTAGAATTTTTACACCATGACTGAATGTTCCAAGGAGTCTGACTTATCAATCATACGGACTCTCTGAAATATTTCACCTTATCCATACGACGGTTTAGAGCAAAGATAATGCGACATGACATTCGCCGTATCCATAAGTCGGACAGCTGAATGTGTAACTTTTCATACTTAGAATAATTTTCGTTCTTGGAGGTGCAGTTTAGGGTCCGACTTGTCGACTTCCCGGACGCATTCAAATGTTGAAAGACTTAGAACAAATTTCCACATTCTCCCTCTCCTTGGGGGTCCGACTTATCGACCCGACGGTTGCCTGAGAGTTGGTTAACTGGATACTTGGAGAAATTTGATGTTCCCCTCACATTGGGGATCCGACTTATCGATCTCTCGGCTATAGTTAACAACTGACACTTTAAAGATTTTTCAATATTTCCCTCCCATTGAAGGTCCGACTTGTAGACCTTACGGAAAGTGTTGAACACTTAGAAAAATTCCCAACGATTCCCCCTCATGGGGAGTCCGACTTATCATTTTCCCGGCTCTCGTTTGGGATTCTCCTTTCCATTTAATGTATTTAAGTCCCAAAGGCATTTATTTCTGTTATAAATAGGGTGGTTGGAACAGTTCCCTCTCACTTAATCCTCATTACCTCCTTCAAATCTTTACATTGCTGGAAAGAGAAAGTAGAGAGAGACGCTCTGACAATCTTCATCCTTCCTTCAAACTTCTGACAAATTCTCGAAGATCTTCAAGATTTCTGATAGATCTTCATCAAGTTTCTGACTAATCTCCAACTTTCTTCAAAGGTATTCAAACTTTTTCCCAGATCTTCGAATTTCTTCAAGTTAATCTTCAGACTGTTCTTAAATTTCTTCGACTTGTTCTTGAATTTCTTCAAGTTATTCTTGAATGTTAGCCTAGGACTTTGAATTCGTCTTATGAATTTAGTCTTTATTCTTTACAAGTTTCGCCTACTACTTTGACTCTTGTTAACATGGATGTCGCGACTACTCAAGAGACCATAGCTAACTCAGACATTAACCCTACTAACTTGCCGGAAACTCCTTTGATAGTACATAGATGTCTTAATAAAAAGGGGTTATTAATGAATGATTCGGACGAAAGTAGTTCGGTGAGAATTACCCCACATTACGAACCAGTAAAGGCCGGGGAAGAGTCATCTGTGTCCCCTGTATACCCCCCAGAGATAATTAAAACTGCTCCTTGGGAAGTGAGCATTGCTTTCTTCCCTAATTACTTGCCGCGAATAAATCCTGACCTGGAAGGGTTGTTGTATGTAGATATGGAAAACATCGAAGGATCCTCCGAGTCCTCCGGAAGGGAAAGCGCGGCGCCAGTCCCTCCTCCATTTTATATTCCAGACGGCGGGCCCCTAAACTACTTCATCGATTTACAAACCAAGAGAGATTTGGATAATCAACGGGAAGCCATCTCCCGGAAATGGGGTTTGCCGGAGAACTTTAATATTATTACACCGGGGAATTACGACACCGTTAGGTTTCCCCGCCTTATTGTATAGCTGCTTACTTCCCTTCATTTCAACTAGGACTTAGATTCCCTCTTCACCCATTTTTTAGAGAGGTGTTAGAGCTGTTAAATGTTTCGGTGCCCGAGCTATATCCTAACGCTTGGGGGTGTATGGTGGCCTTTTTGATTTTATGCAAAGTTTTTGCCGTGCCACCAACACTAACTGCCTTTAGATACATTTTTAGAGCCCGCCTATGTAATTCACAATCATATGGCTGCGGCTGGATTACTTTTACGCATCGTCGTGGGCTGAAGATAGTCCACGACCTCCCCGATAACCAGAAGGGGTATAGGACGAAATTTGCGTATTTGTATAACTTATGGGGATGGAATATCAAGACCTCCTTCGACATTAAACCCAACCTTTCGGGTTTTAACAACGGAATCCCGCAATGCTCTTTTGATGACGCGGTGATTATCGAGTATGCAAAGATGGACGTTCAACTGGGGAGGAAACCCATGAACGTCCAGCTAAATTGGATTCCGGGTCGTTCTGAGTTGGAGAATGAGAACCTCCTCTCGGCATTCGGCATCAGCCTGGCTATTGATCGGAGTAAGATTGACTGACTTCTCCCTTCCTATCTTACCGGATTTAGTTTGTTTCTAACTCTTTGTTTTTCAAGGATAGCCAAGCAAAACTTAAGGGCGAAAAATCCGGAGCTGATGAAGAAATTCAGCGTTATGCGATTTGCCCAAGGGGCCGCCCAGAGAGTCGCGGAAAAGCCGTTGCCAACTCTCCCTAAGGTAAGGACTTGATATTTTTCTTTATTTTTTAAACTGATTTGCTTATCGACCTCTCTTCTTTGTGATAGGACTCGACGACTGTGGAGAAGGGCCTGGATGACGTGCCCTCGGAACAGGAGGCTCTCCGTCTTCTTGAGGAGAGGAGACAAGTTCACATCCCCGATGAATCTAAGAGGGTGATTCCTCTGCAGACGAGGGAGGTGACAAAAAAGAGTGGGAAGGAAAAGAAGAGAAAAAGAGATTCTTCTTCCCACCAGGGGAGCTCGGCCAAGAGGACCTCTGTGGACACCATCCACACAGCCGTGCCCCTTCAAATGAGGTCGGCTGAAGAGGAACCGTCACCCCCCCTGGACGCTCCGATGCCAGTCTCGAGCAAGGGGAAGGAGAAGGTAGGGGAGTCTTCCGCGGCTCACGCGTCGCAGTTTGCTGAAGTTTATCGTTGTCGAGAAGTTTTCCCTTTCCGACACGAGACGCCCTTTCCGGAGTTGGGGCACAAGGGCCTGATCGTTCGCTTCAACAGGGCGACGTCCAACCTAGTCAGCAAGGTGGATGTCGACCTACTAGAGTCCTTTCCCCACGTGATAGGGTGCGTCAGGCGCAAGCTTCGGCGGCAGAGGTAATTACTTTATGCTTTGTGATGCTTACTTCATGTTTCCAGAGACTTTAATAGTCATTTCTTCGCAGGCGTTCATACGGTTGGCTTTTGAGCTCAACACCAGCCGTCAAAGTGCCGCAGACCAGGAGACCGTGGCCGCCCTTACCTCCCGCTGCGAAGAGCTGAACAAAGAATTATCAAAGTTGCGGGAGGACCTGCCGAGCTTAAAGGAGAAACTGGCCAAGTGTTCTGAGCTGAAAGAACGCTTGGTCAGGACCGAACAATGGCGGGAAAGGGCGAGGAAGCAGCTGGATCAGACCGTCGAAAACTTAGATGCTGCTTCCAACAAGTCGGCGACCCTCGGCCATGAAATCGGCTTGCTGATGGATATCCACGCCAAGCTCGTTCATCAGAACCAGCAACTTATGCAGCAAGTGTCGGCTGATTCCGCCCACTTCAAGATGATTCTATCCGCGGCCAAGGTGTACAAACTGTGCCTAACGAGGAAGGCCCAGATAGCTCGAGACTGGCTACTTTCGAATGAGCCAGAAGCGTCAAAGTTTCTCGGAGATCTGACGGCGGAGATGATGAGCGCCGGTTCCATGATTAGCGACGAAAAGTATCGCTTGGCCGCCGTGGAGTTGGGCATGGATTTTACTTCCCTTCAGCAAACTGCTAATCAGAAGGAGGGTGAAGCCTTGTCCAACCTCGCTTCCGCCTTGGAAGGTGAGTCGGCGGTGCTGGTCGACGCTGTCTGGGACGCGGAGGAGAAAAGAGCCTGGTCCGAAAGGATGAATGCTGAGGCTGAGAAGGAGGCTTTATGCCTCGACTTAGATCATTGACCTGAATACGTCTTGTTTTGACATGGCGGTTGAAGCTACGAATCATCTTCTGCTTTTGGGCCATCGATCTCAGCAGTGCATTTCCTCTTGTCTCTGGTAGTAGGTCTAAGTTTGCTCTTTTTCCTTCTTCGTTCTCGTCGTACGAGTAGTAGGTGACCCTTGTAGAGGGTACTCCTATTTCCACTGGAAGTACGGCTTCGGACCCGTACACTAAAGAGAACGGTGTGTGCCCCGTGGCCTCTTTGACGGTGGTTCGACTGGCCCATAAGATTCCGGGTAGTTCTTCATCCCAACTGCCCTTGACCCCTTCTATCTTCTTTTTGATACCATTTAGTATCTCCTTGTTGGCGGACTCGACTTGACCATTAGTTTGCGGCCTGGACACAAAACTAAATCTGATTTGGATGTGGAATGTGTCGCAATACTCGATGGTGTTCTTGCTGACAAATTGCCTTCCATTATCCATTATGATCACCCGCGGTATGCCGTATCTTGTGATGATGTTCCGCCATAAGAACTGACAGACTTGTTTGTCTGTGATTGAACTAAGAGCCTTTGCTTCTACGTATTTGGTGAAGTAATCAATAGCCACAATGATGAACTTGCGCTGCCCCTTTGCTGGTGGAAAGGGGCCAAGGAGATCCATACCCCACTTGTCGAAGGGCAGGACGGCTTGCAAGACGGTCAAGTAATTAGAGGGCTTCCTCCCTATCTTTGAGTGATACTGACATTCAGGACACCGTTGGATCAATTCTTCCGCGTCTTTCCGGAGTGAAGGCCAATAATATCCACTTCTAGGGACTTTGCTAATGATAGTTCGCACTCCCTGGTGTATTCCGTATCCACCTTCGTGTATTTCGCGTAGGATATAGTTTCCTTCTTCGGGAGCAACACATTTCAGAAGGGGATGTGTATGACTTTTTATAGAGCGTTCCTTCGTGAAGTTCGAACCATTTGGCCTTCTTCTGGAGCATTTTGGCTTGATTGTCGTCCTGGGGGAGCATTTGATCTCGCAAGTACTTAACGTATGGCCCCATCCATGTTTCAGATCTGTCGATGGTATCGACCATGAAGTTGATGCTGGGGTTAGGGAGCACTTCCCAGATTATATCACGAGCCGCGGAAGTATCTGCGGAGCTGGCAAGTTTTGCTAGGGAATCGGCTTGGTCATTTTGGGATCGTGGAATGTGCTCCAACGTGAACTTATCAAACTTCGGAACAAAGTCCTTCACTTGCTGCAGATACATTTTCATGCTATCATCTTTAGCCTCGAATTCCCCGTTTACTTGCCCCACTATTAATTGGGAGTCAGAGAATGCGGCCAATTTTTTAGCCCCTGCCTCATAGCAGATTTTCAGCCCCATCAGTAATGCTTCGTACTCGGCCTCATTGTTGGATGCCGCGAACTCGAATCTGACCGCCCTTTCCATACGGACCCCGGCGGAAGACACAATGAGGAGCCCGGCCCCACTCGCCGATTGTGTTGAAGACCCGTCTACATACAATTTCCATTCTTGATTGAGTTCAGCAGGAGGGGGGGAAGTGCTTTCAGTAATAAAGTCAGCCAAAGCTTGTGCTTTAATTGCTGTTCGAGGTTCGTACTCGATGCCGAAATCTGCTAGCTGGTTTGCCCAATCTGTGACGCGGCTTGACTTGTTTTTCCCTTCAAGAATCTTTTTTAAAGGTTGATCAGTCCGGACAATGATTTGGTTGGACTGAAAGTATGGCTTCAATTTCCTGCTGGCCATCACTATCGCAAATATGACCTTTTCCACTTCGCAATAGTTCCCTTCCGAGCCACGGAATGCATGACTCACATAGTATATTGGGAGCTGCTTCTTTTCCCTTTCCGTCACAAGCACTCCGGATAACGAGTATTCGGAGACAGAGACATATAAGACTAGCTTTTCCCCGTTGATGGGCGAAACTAGTTTTGGCAAGGCCGATAGGTGCTCCTTAAGCTGGCGGAAAGACTCTTCTGCTTCCGCGGTCCATTCGAATTTCTGTTGCTTTATCGTTTTGAAGACAGGTAAGCATTTGTTCGCGGACTTTGAAAGGAATCTTCCTAGAGCAGCTATACACCCCGTGAGCTTTTGTACTTCTTTTACGGAGGTGGGGGATCTCATGTTTTGAATGGCATGAATCTTATCTGGATTTGCCTCGATGCCCCGCTCGTCTACCAAGAAGCCGAGACATTCCTCCGGTGACTCCGAACACGCACTTGTCCGGATTGAGCTTCATCTGGTGTTTACGGAGGGTATTGAACGTTTCACGCAAGTCTGCGGCGTGCTGAGTTGCGTGCTTGCTCTTTGTTATCATGTCATCCACGTATACCTCTAAATTCCGTCCAATCTGCGATTGGAAAACCTTGTTTACCATTCTCTGATAGGTGGCTCCAGCATTTTTTAACCCGAAGGGCATGACTTTGTAGCAGTAGACACCCATGCTAGTAATGAAGGCCGTGTGTGGTTGGTCCTCCGGCGCCAATTGAATCTGATTATATTCGGCATTGGCATCCATGAAACTTAATAGCGCATGGCCTGCTGTGGAGTCCACCAGGCGATCTATTTTTGGGAGTGGATAGTCGTCCTTGGGACATGCCTTATTCAAATCCGTGAAATCGACGCACATCCTCCATTTGCCATTCGATTTCTTCACGAGGACGACATTGGATAGCCAATCAGAGTATTTGCATTCTCTAATAAATCCGGCTCTCAACAATTTTTCAACTTCTTCTTTGGCGGCCTTGGTCCGCTCTTTTCCTTGATGCCGCAGCTTTTGCTTCATTGGTTTGTGGCCTGGTCTTATGTCAAGTTTATGACACATGACGCTAGTAGGGATGCCAGGCATTTCTTCCGTGCTGAAGGCGAAGACGTCGTGGAACTCAGCAATGGTGGCCACGATATCTTGTTTGATCGTACCAGTAAGATCTTTCCCTATCTTGACTTGCTTCCCCTCAAACATGTCTACTTCCTCGTATCGTTCTATGGGGCGAGGCCTTTCATGTGTGCTAGGGTTTTCCATATACACGCTCATGACGGCGGGAGCTTCTTGATCTTCCCTTTCCCTCTTGGCGGGTGTCGTGGAATGTCCACACTTCAGAGTGTTTATGAGGCATTGGCGGGCCGTTACCTGATCTCCCTTGAGGATGCCAACTTGCCCATCATCCCGCTCGAATTGCAGCAAGAGTTGATGAGGAAAGATTGCAGCTTTGATTTTGTTAATGAGGGGAAGTCCCATGATGGCGTTGTAGGGGAAAGTGAGATCCACTACCGTGAAACGTATGGGCATGGACCTGCTTTCATTTCTTTCTCCTATGCGCACGGGGAGAATGATCGTTCCTAGCGGAATGACCTGACTTCCCCCAAACCCGATCAGCGGCTTATCTAGGGGCTGCAAGTGCTTTTCCTTAAACTTCATTTTTCTCAAGCACTCCATTGTAATGAGATCAGCCGTGCTTCCGGTATCCACGAGTACCCTTTTGACTTTCATCTGTCCAATTTTGAGGGTGACCACCAGAGGGTCAGTATGGGGCTGTTGCAGTGTTTGCGAGGTCGTGGCATCGAATTTCATAACCGGTCCCCTGAATACGGTCAATGGAGGTCCCTTTAGCAGAGTGTGGACGCTATCTTTCGCGGCACGAACGGTAGGATATTCCTCAGTATATCCTCCAAAAATCATGTTGATGGTCCCTTGTGTGTGGGAACTTTCGCGCCTCGCCTCTTCCCTTTTGGGGGATCCGCGTCTTTGATTCCACGGCTTTTTGTTCGCTTCTCTTCCCGCCTCATAGTCCCTCCTGTTGAGGAACCTGAAAAGCTTTCCTTCATCGGCCAGTTGATGCAGGATACGTTTGAGTTCGCGACATTGGGCCAGGGTATGGCCGTGCTCTTTGTGGTAGTCACACCACAGATTGTAATTGCGCCTGTCGGAAGGAGTGGTTGTGGGAGGCGGAGCTGGCAATTTGTCATGAACGGCGAAGAAAATATCCCTTCTATTCCGATTAAACATCGGGTCTTTACCTCCATCAAGCAAATTGCGCGTTCTGGATTCCCCCTCGGTGGTATATACGTGACGGGGTCGTGGAGGTCCCATGTCCGACGGGGGCGCGGGACGACGCGGCATGTAATTTCTTTCCCTCCTCGACGGGGGCTCTTCTCCGTTCCTCGAGGACTGATGGGGAGTTGCGACGTCCTTCTTGTCTGACTTCCGCCTCTTGGGGTCATGTGCCTGACATATTTCGGAGGCCGTGACATAACTTTGACACTGCTTCATGGCCTCCGCATATGTCTTCACTTGGATTTCCACCAACTGGAACTTAAGCCTTTGAGCCTTCATTCCGTTGATTAGGGCGTTTAAGGCGACTGATTCCTCCAAATCCGTCACCTCTAGTACCGCCTCGTGGAACTTCTTAAGATAGGAGGATATGGACTCTCCTTCCAATTGAGTGATGCTGAGTAGGTGGAAGTTTGATTTCTCCTGCCTTCTTGAGGCTACAAAGTGGCCCAGAAACTTGCCTTCTAGCTGGGCAAAGTTGTGGATACTTCCTCCTGGAAGGGAGGTGTACCATGTCAAAGCTACTCCAGTAAGAGTAGTCGGGAAGAACTTGCACCACAGCGATGAGTCAGTGGTGTACAGTAGCATCAAATTCTTGTAGGCCATCAGGTGTTCCTCCGGGCAGGAGGTGCCATCGAAGGCCGCCATGTTTGGGATTGTAATTTTCCCTTGATTGGGAGTATTCAGTATCTCCGAGGCCAGTGGAGAGACTATTGGTATGGGCTCTTCCGGAAGGACACTCTTGCCGGTTTCATTCCGCGGTATGTGGGCGGAACTGGAGGAAGGGCTAGATCCGGCGAGTTGTGCTTTCTTCCGCTCTTCCCTTCGTTTATCCACCATAGATTGGACGCTCTCAGATGTCTTTCGTTTCTTGCTCTCTAGGAAGGTACGAGCATCTTGAGAGGCGGTTTTGGATTCGCCATCTCGTGTATCTGTCTTGCTGATACTTGGAAAGATTCGGGATCTCTCCCGCCTGTTTTTATTGCGTCTACTGGAATGGGAAGTCCTCGAGTTCCCATCTTGAGATTCATGAGACTTTGGTATCTCTTGATGGGGTTCGATTCGTTCTCGCAGGTTCTTAATTTGGTCCGCCGTATCTTCTAATACTCGTTGTTGAGTAGGAGTGTTACTTATGACGGCGCGGAGCTGTTCAGTAAAAGCAGCAGTAAGGTTGCGTGCTCGCATGTCCAGATCACGGCGAGTCACGGCTTGATTGTTAGCGTGACCCCGCGGAAGTGTCTGTATCTGTGCTATGCACGGTTGCGGTTTGTGTGGAATTCTTCTTAGGAGCCATGACTTTTTGTTTAGATCCCCACAGACGGCGCCAAACTGTTTCGGTTATTAAACGAGGAAGTGGAATACACTTAAAATGCTGTAAGTTGAAGTGTTGTCGTGAGCGGCGATCCGCAAGAGGAAGCGACTCGAATTCCTGCAAAACAACACGTTAGCCTTGTCCGGGGGGTGATCTCCCGGAAAACCTCTCCGACGCTCAAGTTAGAACGTAAATCGGATATTAATGAATGGATGGCTTAAAGTATGAATGCAAGATGAGATGTAGGGATTGAGATCATTAGTGTTTGGGTAGGTTAAATGAGACAGAGTGTAAGCAAGGATATTATAAAGGCTAGTTTTTCAGATGATCCTTTCCTCTTGATGGCTGCCTCTATTTATAATGGTGAAGGAGGAAGTTATTTCTGAGAAGTAGTTATCATCATGGAAATAGTGGGTAGCAGCTGATGGTTGTGATGGAGATTGGAAGATAGTGGGCAGTTATCAGCCTTGGAAGAAGGATGACCAGTCAGTGTGAGTGAGTGGGAAGTTAGGTCAAACAGGCAGTTACTTCCAGGGAGGGAAGTTAAGGTATCCTGGACGTAGAAACCCTATGGGCCATTCAGGGAAGATGGGAGATCCAAAAGAAAGCCCATTAACCAACGGTCAAAGTCTACTGTAAAGGTCAAGGGGTGTTTTGGTAGTATGATGCAAATTACTAAATAAATAAATTAATTGAGTAAGTAGTACCATGACAATTATAATCCTAGAAGTAATGGAGTATTTATTATATACTATGTTTTCGTTAAGCTAGTTACTGAAGTGAGGCAATCATTCTTGCATTCTTTGACATTCCATTCACTTAAACAGTAATAAAACCCTAGTGAGTAAGACTTGATTTGAGCCCAACTATACAAAGTATAGAAAATTTGAAAAAAATAAGACGTTTTAATGAATTTATTCAAAAAAACAATCTTCGTTCAAACTTTATTTCCAAAATAAGCGTCCTTGGCTCCAAAGCTAGACTTGGTGTATACTCGCATATACTAGCAGCGAATTAAACAAATGGTCAAAATTTTTAGTCATGGGTGAAGTCGCTGTTACTAACAGCGACTTAATAGTTGACTGGTCAAACCATAATGTCGCTGTTAGTAACATCGACTTTATGCTTGCTAAATTTCTGCAGTTCTCCTTCTTCCTCATTTCACTTTACTTCGTTTGAGTCCTAATAACCCACGAAAATCTCCCTCTTCTTTCCACCATTAAAATTAACTTCAATCCTTCAATTAATATCACCAAATTTCAAGTTTGTACTACTAATTAGTTCTGTCATCTTACTACATTCACTTCAGGTAATAATTTTTTTGTTTTGTTTTTTCTTTTTCCGAAAATTTAGGGTTTATATTTCTTCATGTAGTTTCAATTAAATGCAAGTTCATAAACTTGCAAATTACTACTCCTTGGTGATCTACAGCTTATTAAGGTACCTTTTTATCATAATTTTTTTTAGTTCTTTTGTTTTTAAAAAGTATGTCATTTGTAGTGGTCATTTATACTTAAACTCTATAAATATGTCAAATGTACTTGTTATTTTCCATGATTTTCATAATGTGGTTGTTTGTTCATGAATTTAATGTAGAAAATGTTTGAATTTAATGTAGAGAATGTTTGAATGCAAACCCTAATTTTGAAAAATGTACTTGCTTTCCTATGAACTTGATGGTGATGTTGATTTTGTATGTATTGTTGTAGAAATGGCTTCATTTCGTGTGACTGTCGTATGTTTTTGGTATGGTTCAATTCGATCAAGTAGTAGCAATGATAAGTATGTTGGGGGAAGACGTAAACTGTTTGCATGCAACTCAAACATGGACTTGAATGAATTTAAACATCTTATATGCTCTAAGATTGGCATTGACACTATAAAAAGTACTGTTAATGTAAGTTTTAAATACAATATGAGTGGAGAATTGTTAGCTCTTCCGGTTGAGGATGAGGAGGCTATAGATGCAATGTGGGAGTATTCAAAGTCTACTTCTATTCCTTCTTTAGAGTTATATGTAAAAGAGGTACCCCTAGGGAATCAAGATGTCAATGTTGTAGAAACAAATGCATTCGTGAATGTGACTTCTTCTGCTCCTTCTCCTACGCCCTTCCCTACCCAAGAAACCAAAAATCTCATTATGCCATCTTCCTCTTCTCCTTTTAATGAACCCAATCAACTTCAAATTCAAGTCTCAAATGATGATACTTTTAACTTAGAAGATACAAATGAGCCTTGGAATAATGTTAATTGTGAGAGTAATGAATTCGTTGAAGCTCCTTCTGAGGACGATTTGGGTGTTGATGAGGAGGCTCTAGCTCCTTCAAATTCATTGCAGTTGTCATCAACTTTAGCCAGGAAGAGCCTGTACGGGAGATTGCCCAAGGCATACTCCTAGGGACACAGTTTCAGCACTTCATTCCAGAAGTCGTTGTGCCTGACACCACTATGGACGAGCAGGGGTCATCTCCTCATCATGCTGACGTTCATCTTGAGGAGGTAGACTTAACGTGCCCCGACTATGGTGCCGGGTTTTCACCGGGTGCTGGATCATCCCAGTATCAATCACCTGCCCTACCCGAGCGTCATGCGACCGCCTCTTACTATCGTAGGAGGTGTAAAAGACCGTCACGGTTAGAGAGGGTATAGGAGGAGGATTAGCATTAGTATACTGTTTGTATATATTAAACATTAGTAACGTTTTGTATATATTGAATATTTGTAACATGTGGACAGTTGTGTATATTTTGTAATATATATGTAGATGTGTATATATGTTTATCGTATTGTCACATGTTTATTATGAATGAAATGATGTTAATTACTCAGAGTTTTCGACGATGAATCATTTCACCAAAAATTAAGTATGAATATAATCAAAATCAAACAGACACTCATACTAAAATAGGGAAAATGTTCTCGAAATTCAACACAATTTCATTCATGTTCAACGAATCCATATCAAATTACATAGTTCATTCGTTAAGTTAAACCACCGCCGCTAACTAAGATTGCTTCTTAAACTTTCTCATAATCCTTTCAGTCTCTTCTTTCCTATGTGCTATATCATCTATTTGTTTCTTGAGATTAAATACCTCATCTTTAAGCTGTTGTTTTTCTTTTTCGAGCTGTATTTTTAACTCTCTCTGACATTTAGTACCCTCCGGAGCAACCCACCTAAAGTACGTGCAGCCGAATCTTTCATCCAAGTAGAAAGGACAAGCAACAAAATCACGGCCATGATCGATGTCGCTCCTATCTATATTAATCTCAATTTCATAACCACAATCACAAAGCTCTTCAATAGAATGCTCCTGTGACATCTACGGAACACATATGATATAGTAACATAAGTAAACATTCAAAAATAATATTAACATATATAAATTGAGAATAACACTAACATAATACTTTATGTTACCTTCAAAATCGATTAACTAGAACAAGAATGATGGAGTTTGGATACAATGAAGTAGGGAAATGATGGAGTTATTTATAGAACATAATAACAACGGCTATTTTCAACTTCATAACGGCTATTTTTCAATTTAACAACGGCTAGTTTAATTTATACAAAAAAGTCAATAAAAGTCAAACCAGTCAAGCCTCAAGTCGCTGTCAGTAATAGCGACATTAAGGTTGACCAACCTTAATGTCGTTGTTACTAACAGCGACTTGAGGCTTGACTAAAATTTTGACCATTTGTTTTAATTTGCTGTTAGTAAGTGCGAGTATACACCAAGCCTAGCTTTGGAGCCAAGGACGCTTATTTTGGGAATAAAGTTTGAACAAAGCTTGTTTTTTGAATAAATTCATTAAAATGTCTTATTTTTTTCAAATTTTCACAAAGTATACAAATAAGATAATGGGCTTAACACCCCTCAAGTTAGATCATGCAGATCACAAATGTTCAACTTGCTAAGAAGATAAAGAAGTTTTTGCGCTCCTAAAGCTTTAGTAAAGATGTCTGCTCATTGGTTAGTGATAGATACATGAACGATTCAATGATATTATCGTGAATGACATCTCGTACATATTGACAATCAATTTCGATATGCTAGATTGGCTCAGTCATAAAACATTGGATTTTTTTAGGCAATATATAAAGCCAACTAACTATCGCAATTGAAGGACATAAGCATTGATAACACCACACCAAAATCAAGAAGAATGCATGGCTCACAACCATTTTAATTCAGCAGTGAGAGCGGAGTTTCAGCAGAAAAATGAGAGACATTGTGCTCAAGGGCGGAGGCACATAATAGGCTATGGGATCATTTGATCCCCAGTGTTTTTTTTTTATCCTTGAAAATTTAGGTATATTTGTTAAGGTATTAAGAACAAACAAATAAAACTATTATATTATACTAATTTGACATATAAATAACTGAAAAAACTATCTAGAATTGAAAGTAGTGTGTAATTATAAAGACATTTATCAATCAAATCTAAATGATTATAATGTATCTCATAAACTATATCAAATTTTGTATTGGATAAATTACGATTTGTGGGCAAATACAAATGAAATTTAATTCTCAAGTTCCATTGTGCTCCAAAGCTTATATCTCTTTTGACATTGCTTGTCTCCACGCTTCATTAGTTATAGCTTATTTGAATGAACGATGCTCGACTCCTTGCATTTATATTTTCCAACTAACATTTCAATCTTTATGCTATTTTTTTCCTATTATTTCTGAAATTTTAAATTTTATTTTTTTATTTCTGAAATTTTTAAATTTTTTATACAATAATGTTATGAAATTATGTTCAAAAAAATATGCTAATGCTTATTTTATGTAAACTGAACATGTCACCATATATGCCAAGTTTTCAACTATTCATCAACCAACATTGCTTTCTAGTTAAAAGCTCACCATGATACACGAACTCTAAAATCTTACTAGTTTTACCGTTCACAAAAATTCATTACTCCAAATTAATCTATACAAGCAAAATAAGAGCTTAATAATCCCAAAGCGTGAGAAAGGAAGGAAAAAAACTTAATTCCTAAAATAGTAAAACTGAGAATTGTTAGCAACATTATGTTAAGAATATCTAGGAGTATAAAACAATGTTTGCACTTACAAATCAAAAAGGGAACAAGAAAAGAGGAAAAACTATTAAAGTACAAAGGCACACACTCACTGAGTAGCTCAAATGAAGATTACACACTAAATAGACAACATGGGTTAGTTGTCTTCACCAAGTTAGACATTCTTACCTAAAAGAATGAGAATCAGCACCATTTCTTCTTAATATCCTTTTCTTTGGTTACCCTACTCTGACCAGAGAGCCTTTGAGGGGGAGCCACTGGTCTTTTGCTCTTTGTAAGAAACGGCTTAGGTGGGTCGGATTTCCTGATCTTCTTTTCATGTAAGCCAGCTGGTGCTGGCATTTGGTTTTCCGTCTCTCCACTTCTGAACCCACGTTTCCTTCGCGTTTCTATTATAACTTCACTTTTTCTAGAATATGTGCAACCGTGGCTCATCCTATTTGAGGAATTTGAGCTTCGTAAAATAAATGGATCTACCTCGATCATTGTTTCATCTTGCAAAGACGGCCTGCCTCCTACAACAGGAGTTGCTCCGGCTACTTCAGCAGCATTGTCTAGAGGTTGCAGTATCCTTTGTTCTAATTGTCGCTCTTGTTCCTTCAACTTCTCCTCGAGATCCTTGACCTGTTGAGTCAATAACATGAATTTGTAAAAACAATTTAACATTTTTTCGATTAATTGTCATAAAGGGGTGACAGAACCGTAGATGACCTTTTGTTGAAGCAGTAATGAATCCGTTTTTCTTTCGTGCTCTATTTTTTGCTCCAGTTCTTTAATCTACAAGTCGGATTGAAAAGCATAATATTCAATCCATGAATTTGTAGTCAAGTGATAAAAATACAACAGGTGTGTAGTGAAACTAGCCAAACCTTTTGTTGAAGAGCAAGGGAATGTAATTCAGATTCATGCACTTGCTCTTTTAGCTTCTGTTCAAGATCCCTCCTCACCTGGTTTCCAGTGAATCCAAACTTTAATAAATAGTGATAAATAAAATCCATATTGGGAGCATAAAAACAAGGCCGCATCAAATTGCATTGGCCGCGTCGTAAAGGTTTTCAAAATAAACGTACTGAAATTTTCCGTATTGTAAAGGTGTAAAAAAATATGTTTTCAGCCGAGTGGAGGGAAATCTTATGATTTCGATCGATATTTAAGCGTTACAATAACCACATCAACGTTTCATTATCGCGATCGTGACTGTTACCACATTTTTAGTCTTTGATTGGGAGGGGGGTAATGTTATTATCCCGGATACCTTCTGTAGAGACGCAGAATCGTGCTGTTGCTGCTCTCTAAGCTTGTCCTCTAGCTCTTTGATCTATATGACAACAAGATGACAGTTCGAGGTGTTACATACAGTTGAAAGACGACATTAGGATAAGAGGAAAGTACCACAAGGAATGATGTTAGTAGACCTTAAGTTGGAGCGCTGCGCAAGTTTCTTCCCTTCCCTTCAACCTTTCTTGAAGTTGTAGGAGTTGCTTTTCCGAGTGACTATGTGAAGCTGCCTTCAACCCAAGTTGTTCTTCAAGGTCCCTAATCTTTTCCTGCTGATTCTTATAAGTCTGGTCTTTGCTCCTAGCCTTATTTTCAAAGCTCAAGAGGGTCTCTTCTAGCTTTCTTATCGATTCCTCTTTGGCTTTGGATTCTTGTCGTGCTTTGTCAAGCTGGCACATTGTATCGGAGTCACAGTTAGATAGATGTCGAATATTTCTCTGAAAACAAGCATTTCTAACAGAACTAACCAGTATCTTTGTCTTCTGAAGTTCACTTGTGTCAACCTGCCTTCTAGCAGGGGCCAATTCAACCCCTCGGACCCGACTGGCAAAGTTCAATGAGCTCAAGGTCTCTCCTACGTCATGCTCTGACGGGCTAATTTGTACAAACATTAATGTCTTCGAATCACCTCCTGCAAAAAGATTTTCAAAAAAATCAAAAACCAATATGAGCATTGGGGTAATGAAATAATGTTTATGTTTAATTATTAAAATCAGAGGAATACGACACTAACCTAATGAATCCTGCAGCAGATGTGTCAATTTGGAATTCCTGAAAGCAGATGGTCTGAATTGAGCAATATCCTGTTGTGAAAAAAATCAAGCATATCAGACGTTCGAGGATACTGACCTGTATGGAATGTGACTGCTTTTATTTGCCAAAGCAGATATCACATCTCCTAAAGCAGATAACGATCTATTTATATTCTGAGCTTCCTTCAGTCTATCACCGTGCACTTCTGTCTTTGCAAGCCTCTCACTACCAGCCAAATCTACAAGCCAAAGCTTGCTTTTTGTGCATTCCCCATTAATTATATTCTTTGATTTTACCATTATGCAAAGCATGCTGCATTAAAAAAAATAATGTAAGCATACTAATTATCCTGATATGTGATGTTATCTGCAGACTGCAAATTTCACTAACCAGTGAGAACGGCTGCTATGCTCATTCACATTATTGGATCCAACAGCCCTTGCATTGCTCCCATTCCGCAGTACGTCCCATACTTGCTTTATAGTCTCCACTTTTGCTTCAACAATTCCCGGAACATGGTGTGATCCTTCAGAGGCCTGCTTTATCTCTAACCTGATACCCCGCAAAAGATGAAGAGCAAAGATCAACAAGATGTTTTCGTATGTTACATAATGCTTCTAAGGATTAAAATGAAATGCAAGCAACAGACAAGAGAGTAATATTTAAGCAACAGACAAGAGAGTAATATTTACTTTTTAGATGTTGAAGTATCCAGGAGATCCCTAATCTGTTCGTTATAGACTTCAAGAACGCTAACTGATATGTCATAGGTAAAGGTGTCCCTCCTCTCCTGGGAAATTTTGAACAACTGCTCAAGAGTCCTATAATTCACACCACGGTTTTGCTCTGTGCCTTCCATTGTGAAAGTCTTTCCGGTTCCAGTTTGTCCGTAAGCAAAAATGCAGACATTGTATCCATCCAAAACCGATGTTGCCATAGGACAAGCATCCATGAAGACGTCAACTACATAGCAAGACACAACATGATCAAACTCCCCAGCGCACAGCAAAAGTGGCGTGCCTTAACTAGAAGCCAATACTACAATGTTTAGCCAACGGATTCTTAGCATACCTTGATCATCCGTTGGCGTGTAAACTCTGTCAAATTTGAACATCTTCTTATTTGATCCCCCCATCAAAATTGCAAGTTCTCCATCTTTGGCTCCATCAAAATCCACCGCAGTAGTGTAACCAGCTGATTGCTCCTTCTTGCTCAGGGGGCGGCAACGGCAGAAGACCCTGATATTTCCTGATGTCAAGTTATAATCAGAATCTTCAAGTCAAATTTTCACCTCAAAGTTTAACATATATTGTTAATCAGGAGATTCAAAAATGCATAAGCTTCAAACTTTGAACTATAAACATGCCTTTGGCCTCTTGAACTTCATTAAAAAGCTTTTTTCGCTTCTTTTGTTCTTCAATATACTTCTGCTTGAATTCCTCACACTGAGCAACTGCCAAATAAATTACATACAGGTGATAATTCCATAGATAACCCATTCACAAGATAACAGGTGAAATGTGGCTCTAACTAAAACATACCTAACATCTGAACCCCTGAAACCATTTTGGATAGATCTGGAATTGAATCAGCGCACTCATGTGCATCATGGGCAAGTTGTGCATGTTCCTTCTTCATATTCTGCGCAAGTTTACAACTAATTATTAGCAAGTAAAGCCATTGGAGATGCAGCACCAAAAAACATAAGCTGAGTGCTAAACACATTTCAGAATTACCTTTATTTTTTCTTCTAAACCAGAAACTGCCATCATCCACAACTTCTTATCATGTTCATACCTACCAGATAAAGCTTTTAACTTCTCATCTTGTTTCTTCACAGTCTGGTCTATAGAAAAGAAAAACATAGATCATATGTTGTGTGTATTTCATGCAATAATGGGTATGTGTAGAATAAAGTAATAGATAATATAGTTAAAATATACTAGAATATAGTGGACGAAAGGTGTGAAGTAAGAAAAGAAATGTCTATATAAAATCCTAGCTTAACTACTAGAATGTTCCACAGCAAGTATAAATTGCGTATTATTACATTTGCATCTTATGTAGAGCAAGAAACTCTCACAGAAACAGAGGATTGAGCTCATCACAAAATATAAACACAAAAACAGAGAGATTGATAAGTGAGACAGGAGCTCACATAAAAATAAAAACTGCGCAACAAAAATCCCACCAAATTAAAATTATTGTTGTACAAATTATATTGTAATTAAATATTTGTATCAGTAAAAGTAATACATTTATTTGGGTCCAACTACAAATTCCACGTGCGCCCAAAACTTCTAACAAAGGAGATTTATACGATCTGATAAATCACCACATCAGTTATCAATTATTAAGACGTAACAGATCACAAAGCAAATTAACAGCACAAGGATCATTCAGCCTACCTAAGGAAACAGTCTGGAAGGATGTGGTTTCAAGCTCCAGTCTAACCTTCGACAGCTCCTCATTTGCTACTGTTAAGGACATCCAGGCTTGATAGCATTCATCTGTTTTACGCTGGCACTGCTCACTCAACTCTTTGATCTTCTTCTCATACTTAGCCGTTGCTTTCAGTCTGTTGCCTTTTTCCTGAGCCCAGTGTAATTTCATAAATAGAAGTAACAAGATAATCTCATAATAGCATATCCAAACTGCTGTGCTCACTCAATACCTGAACTAAAGGAACTTCAATCTCAGCAGCACAGTTCTGACACCTAAATGATTCCTGTGTCTCCTGAGAAACTACAGCCAGATTGCAAATGAAGTTAAACAAGTTGGAATTAAATCCAGTCTCGGAAGTTTTCAAATACAAAATCACCGACATGCATTAAAGATTTGAGTTAAAAATGTACCAGCCAATTTCGGTGCTTTGCGAATGCAAATCCCGCTTACTACTGGACTTCCTTGAACACCTTCAAACCTTATTACCATCATACCATCCTCCTTAACTGTGATCCTATAGTCCACTAGCTGAAGTGGCTTGTTTGCTCCAACCACAGAAAATATATCAAAATCAGAAAGAGCCTGCCAGTTTTTAGACAATTAAAACCTCAGATACTCCAATTTATCAGCACAAAAAAGGCCAAAACAGAAATTCAGGGCACAATACTTGCCTTCTCATCCTGAATCATGACATTGAATACTCTCATTCCTCGAGGTCCAAAGGTATATATTATCTCAGCAAAGTGAAGGTTGACAAAGTATTCCCCGGGAGGAAGATTGTTGAACTGGTAACTACAGTTCCCAAGCCGTGCAGATTGATATATGAATGGGTAATCACCGCCATCACTTATGCATTCATCGGTTCGTTCAGCATGGCCGCCTTGATAATGAACATCAGCTGAAAATTCTAGACCCAATTCGGTTTGTCTTGAAGTCTCACAGCCAGAATTAACAAACGTGACAATGTCCTCTAATTACAGAAAACAAAAAGTTGTCTTAGACCCATAATAAATAACTAAATGAAAAGAAAAATGTTAATATAGGTTGTTTGCTAGGGAAAATATCCTTTTTCAACATCCAAAAGATAATTACATTTTACAAGTTACAACCCAAATAAACACATTTGTGAAATGAAACTATAAACCAGCATCACCTAATTCGCTATCTAATTTGGTTAAATACCCCAAAATAGTCCAAAGTTTGCATGTTTCCATTCCCAATTTATACGGGGATTAGAAAATTAGGTTTAATCCAAGAAATTTTCTTCCTTTCTACAATCAGCTCTTAGTTTTCTTTCTAATTTCAGGGTGATGATTTACATTAAGCTTTTAACAATTTCATAAAAAGTTAAAACAGCCAATTTAAATTCAATAAAATACACCTCAAACTGAAATCATATC
Source organism: Amaranthus tricolor (assembly GCF_026212465.1). Classification (NCBI taxonomy): domain Eukaryota; kingdom Viridiplantae; phylum Streptophyta; class Magnoliopsida; order Caryophyllales; family Amaranthaceae; genus Amaranthus; species Amaranthus tricolor. The sequence continues at coordinate 20,602,554 of NC_080049.1, forward strand.
AGCTCAAAAACCATTTAAAATCTGGGAAAGAAAAAACCCTAACCTGTACAACACAATCTTGAAAACCCACTTGTAACAAGTCTTGAACTTGAATCACAAACCATAAAATCCCCTGAAATATCCTGAGATTCGTTCATTTGGGAATCTTTAAATCCTTCATTCAAGGGCTTTTGTTCCATAACACTTGATGGATCAATTTCTGGTATAATTTTCGAAGATGAAATGCCGGAAAATAGGGTTTCTGAAAGTTGTGGAAGTTCGTCGA
>NC_080049.1:20608937-20628937 GCF_026212465.1 Amaranthus tricolor
TATATATATATAATATATATATATATATATATATATATATATATATATAATATATATATATATATATATATATATATATATATATATATATATATATATATATATATATATATAAATATATATATATATATATATATATATATATATATATATATATATATATATATATATATATATATATATATATATATATATATATATATATATATATATATATATATATATATATATATATATATATATATATATATATATATTATATATATATATATATTATATATATATATATATATATATATATATATATATATATATATATATATATATATATATATATATATATATATATATATATATATATATATATATATATATATATATATATATATATATATATATATATATATATATATATATATATATATATATATATATATATATATATATATATATATATATATATATATATATATATATATATATATATATATATATATATATATATATATATATATATATATATATATATATATATATATATATATATATATATATATATATATATATATATATATATATATATATATATATATATACACCTAAAGTGGCTAAGGCAAGTCCTAATTGAAAATGAATCGAATTGTTGACTATATCATAAAGACCCTTATGTCCGCGTCCCAATCATCCCCCTGGAGGAGTATGTGCTTCTAAAAGATCTTTCATACTATTCCCAATCCCAAAGTTCGTTCTATACATATGACCAGCAACAAAAAAAAAATAAATGCAATAGCTAAATGATGATGAGCAATATCAATTAGCCACAAACTTTGCGTTTGTGGATGAAATCCCCCAAGAAGGGTTAGAATGGCAGTTCCTGATCCTTGGGAGGTACCAAATAAATAATTGCTTGAATTGGGGTTTTGAGCACAAGCATTGCACTGACCTGTAAAAAGTGGACCTAATTCTTGCAGATGTGGTAATACGTATAAGAAATTATTCCATCGGACGAACTCTCCCCTGGCTCTAAGAATTGTGACATGAACTAAATGCCTTATCCAAGCTAAGGAACTTGCTCCAAAGAGTCCTGACAAGTGATGTTTGAGACGAGATTCGGCATTTTTGAACCACAAAATGCTTGGTTTCCATTTCGGTGTTAGGTGTAACCAACCCCCTAGTAAAGATATAACAGAAAGAAATAATAGAAAAAGAACTCTAGTATAAAGATCTTCATTAGTATGTAAACCGATTGTATACCACCATTGATAAACACACCAGAATAAGCGATATTCACTGGACCAAGAGCGCCCCTCTGAGTAAAAGCTTCCACAGCCGATTGACAAAAATGAGGATCCCAAATTGCATGAGCAATGGGTCTTACGTGTAAAGGGTCTTGTACCCATGACTCAAAATTTCCTTGCAACGCTACATGAAACAGATTTCTGGAAGTCCATAGAAAAATAATTGCTAATTGTCCAAAGTGAGAAGCAAAAATATTTTGATAAAGACGTTCTTCAGTAATGGCATCATGACTTTTGAAGTCATGTGCGGTAGCAATACCAAATCAAATACGACGAGTAGTGGGGTCCTGAGCTAAGCCTTGGCTAAACCTTGGAAATCTTAATGCCATAATGCCTTTCAAATCCTCCTAGCCAGTATCCTACTGCAATAATTCTTGCTAAGATGAACGCCCATGTTGTGGCAATTCCTCCCAGAAGGTAATGGGTTACTCCTACAGCGCGTCCTTGTACATTGCTCAAGGCTCTAGGCTGAGTAGCAAGAGCAACTTTTAATTTATTATGAGCCCAAACGATGAATTCAATAAGTTTTTGCCAATAACCACGACCGTTAAATAAAAACATTAAACTAAACGCCCATACAAAATGAGCACCTAGGAAAAAAAGACCATATGCAGATGATGAAGAACCATAAGATTGAATTACCTGAGATGCCTGTGCCATAAGAAATCCCAGAGCCACCCATTAATAGTAATAGAACTTTGCGCAAAGTTTCCTGCAGTGATATGAGTTACCACCCTTTGATCACTTATACTACCCCAAACATTTGACTGCATTTTCCAGCTAAAATGGAATATTACTACCGAAATTGAGTTGTACATCCAGAATAGCCCCAAGAATACATGATCTCAAGCGGATACTTGGCATGTTCCCCCTCTTCCAAGTCCACCACAAGGGAAGCGAAATCCAAGATTTGCTTTATCTGGTATTAAACGAGAGCTACGAGCAAATAAAACGCCTTTTAGAAGAATTAGTACCATCACATGAATTGTAAAAGCATGAATGTGGTGGACCAAAAAATCTGCAGTTCCTAATGGAATGGGTAATAAAGCTACTTTCCATCTACCACTACTAAATCGCTACCCCCCCAAGTCAAACTGGTACTTGTTGTTGCACCCGGAGGCGTTGCACTAGGCGCTAAAGAATGGGTGTTTTGTATCCATTGAGCGAAGACAGGTTGTAATTGTATAGCAGTATCTGAAAACATATCTTGAGGACGCCCTAAAGCGCTCATGGTATCATTATGAATATATAAACCAAAACTTTAAAATCCTAGAAATATACATGCCCAATTGAGATGTGATATGATTGTATCGCTATGTCTAACAACACGATCTAATAGGTCGTTGTATCGAGTAGTTGGATCATAGTCTCTTACCATAAAAATGGCCGCATGCGTAGCAGCACCAACTATGAGCAATCCACAAATCCACATGTGATGTGTAAACAATGAAAGTTTGGTACCATAGTCAGTAGCTAGATATGGATAAGGGGGCATTGAATACATATGGTGAGCTACAACAATAGTTAAAGAGCCTAACATAACTAGGTTAAGAGATAATTGAGCATCCTATGATGTTGTTAAAATCTCATATAAACCTTTATGCCCCTGGCTTGTAAATGGACCTTTATGAGCCTCTAAAATATCTTTTAGACTATGACCAATACCCCAGTTCGTTCTATACACATGACCCGTTATCAGGAAAAGAATTGCATTAGCTAAATGTTGGTGTGCAATATTAGTTAGGCATAGCCCCCCAGTTACTAGATCTAATCCTCCGCGAAAAGTAATAAAGTCTGCATATTTTGACCAATTCAAAGTGAAAAATGGAGTTGCTCCTTCGGAAAAAGTAGGATAAAGTTGAGCTAAAAGATCCCGATTCAAGATAAATTCATGAGGAAGCGGTATCTCTTTAGGATCTACCCCAGCATTTAGAAATCGATTAATTGGTTAAGATACATGCCCCGCCCAAGAAAGAGATCCAAGTCCTAGTAGTCCTGCTAAACGGTGATTCAACATAGATTCCACATCTTGGAACCAAGCCAATATTGGAGCAGCTTTGTGATAATGGAACCAACTAGCGAAAAGCATTAATGCTGCACTAGTTATTCCAGATGCTCGCCAAAGCTGAAAAAACTCGGAGGTTATTTGTATTCCTCGGAAACCTCCCCCTACATCACCATTCAATATTTCTTGGCCCACTATTGGTCAAACTACTTGGGCACTGGGTCTAATGTGAGTAGGATCGCTTAGCCATGCTTCATAATTCAAAAAACGAGCACCGTAGAAATACATACCACTCAGCCAAAGAAAGATTATCAAGAGTTGACCAAAATGTGCACTAAAAATTTTTCAGGAGATCTCCTCCAAATCACTGTTATGGCTATTGAAATTGTGAGCATCAGTATGTAGGTTCCAGATCCATGTAGTAGTTTCAGGGCCCTAAGCTATTGTTCTTGAAAAATGACCAGGTCTGGCCCATTCTTCAAACGAAGTTTTTACGGGATCCCTATCAACCAAAATTTTTACTTCTGCTTTTGGCGAACGAATAATTATTGAGTCCTCCTCTTTCCGGACAACACATACAAAGAGACCTGTCAACATTCAAATAATTGGTGAACCACTGAGAGATATTACCTTGATACCTAACTCAAGTAAAAAAATATTTATCCTTTTAATCAATATCACTATAATATTCACTTGAAAAATTAATGTGTGAATTAGTTTTGTTAATCCATGTAAGGCCTTAGTGTTTATCGCTCAAAAAATTTCATTTCGTCTATATCCAAAAACTCCCTTAACCTACAATCAAAACTTTAATTTTCAAACAAAAACAACTAATTCCACGATATGAAAAGTGAATTGTACTTAGAGACACAAGGAGCTAGTGAAGCCTTATTGAGAATTGGAGGTTACAGTTATGAACCAACCACTTGTAGACACTAGTTGGAAGTTCCATGTGGCTTGTATTCTAAGCGACTTATCTTAATATTGATATTTCTTACTGCACAACAGGTGGAGGGTCTAACACTGATCACAATGTGTTGATTTCTTCCATTAGTCCATCACAAGAAAAAAAATACACGCACTGCATGAAGTTATACACATCTGTTTGTTAATGGTAATATTTTATTTAGTTGCTAATACATAATGACATAGGTTCATTACCACTAGCGGCTAAAATTTTAAAAAAATATGTGTCACAATTCAGCAAAACTTTATGAACACCAACATTACATGAGTATAGATTTATCGCTTATGAAACAAACTCATTGGTTCTAGTTCACCACGATCAAATAAAACAAATGATGATCCAGTTAGTTTAGATCCATAGTTTATGTATACGTTGAACAATTTTGTAAGGTTTATCTATTACTTTCATCCCCTTGTTCTTACACCCTAATAAGTTGTATGCCCAGAAATCATTGACGGTGCATAAAAGCATTGCACTCAATGTGAACACCTCATTAGCATGTGCATTGAACATAAAAACCCCTTCATGCCATATAGTTAACAGTCTAGATTAAATCAACTCGAATACACACAGATCATATAAGATTCAGATGGTTTCATGGACTATTATAGGGTCTAACTTAAATTATATGTGTCCCAAACGAATCTTTCCTCCCTTTCTAATCACGTTTTGTTGATAGAAACATAATTAATGAATGTATATCATGATAGCAACAAAAATTTAAATAAAAGTTCAAATCATAATCTTTGTTACGTCTGATGAATTAAAAGGCCTCATCAAACCATATTCAAAACTATAATATCTAAATGAATTTAAGATGTATGAAAAAATTCACGAAGAATAACTTAAGACATCTAGTGTCTCGCTAAGTCCTTCTCATTCGCATGCCCCAACTTGTAAGCGCTTTACAAGTCATCAATAAGACAACAACATTCCAGACATAAGTAATAAAGTAAACGTTTAAGACAAGAGTACAAGCAATGAAATAGTTAAATAGCACACATAGTTTAGCGTAACATACCAAGGCTCTAATGTAATTCTTAATCATTTAATTCCTTCTTAACTTCAGTATCCCCATGCTTATGACATTGCTCATATTATTGGGTCCCCTAATTAAGCATCAAAAAGTTTGAAGGAATACACATGGAAGATTTAATCCCAAAGTCACCTTCGACCTAAGACGTTATCCGGCATATACGGATCGTTATAGGTAAAGTATGCATACCCCTATAGTTACCATTACGGTTTTCGTAGCCATTGGAACACAATAAATCTCTCTAGCTAGGTCCCCTTTGGGTTATCCCAAACTCCTAATTGTCCTTTTTGGGTCCCTATTGGTTATTATATTCCATTCTAAATAACCCCTCTGGGTAACATAAACATCACATCCTCAATTTATATTCAACTCTTTCATATTATTCGAGGATAACTAGTCTTTATGTGAAATACACGATAAAACAACCAGCATAGACGAACATTTCATTACATAACAACTTTCAGATACTTACTCAATATTCTAAGCGTGTACATACCTAGAGGCAATTAAAAGTCACATAACAAATCAATACCAAAGTCATGCACCACTTATGAATCGAGTTCCTATGAATATTAGACATATACATGTATAAGAACATGTTCACTACCACCAAACCAACTTAAGATTACTGCATTCAACATCCATTAACACTATACTTTCATTCATACAGACATAGAATATGCAGTTAACACCTTAAATCAATTTTTAACATAACGAAAAACAAATCAACAATTGAAATCTATTCGAAACATTAAAATTTTCAAACTCAAATCCGAATACACCAATATGTTTAGAACATATCAAAACCCTTTGGTACCAAGTTTCATGAATTGTAGAGTACCTCAAATATTTTACTTGCGTTTTAAGGCCAAAAAGTGCCTAGAATCACATTTTTTTCAACAATTTAATAAATCCTACAAAAACCATTCAATTTTTCCCAAAAATTTCACAAACTAAAAATTATTATTTTACTGTCCAAAATCTTAATTTGTGTGCCTATATCATCACCTAAGAATCACCACTTCAAAGCTCATCAAAACGTTATGAAACGTTAAATTTATAATAATGATGATAAACTTAATACAATAAAAATTCTTTTACAGAACAATCGAATCAAAATTATAATCTAAATAACAAGATAACATCAAAATGTCATTAATTACTATTGTCAAGCCATGTTGTTACATAAGAGTATCTTGAAAAAGATCATCTTTATTTGTAGAGTCTTCCTATGACATGGAATTAAATGATGATAACACTATTCCATGATCTATTAGTTAAGACAAACTGTGACAAATCTAAAGGCTTTGGTATATATGATATATTGTGTGCTAGAATTATGATGTTATTGGTAATTTGGTTTGGAATATACAACACAAACAAGATACTCTATGTGTTAGATAGATTGAAGGGAGACACATCAAAAGTCAAAAATGATGGTCTCTCAAGCCTAATGTTGTTGCAAGTGGGGTCCTTGGATACATTTTTAAAGTTTAAGATAAGCTTTAGTATGCTCTTTATGTTGATTCTTATAGCATAGTTAAAGCTTATACCTCCTTAAGACCTTCCCTCCCTAATGTTGGATGGACTAGGAATGTGTGGAATCGACTTACATCCCCCAAATTGAGTTCCATTACTCGGTTTGTAGCTCACAACATAGAATTAAGGTTATGCTTTCTCACCATAACATCAATTTTTGATAATTCATAATGTATCTTTCATTTGGCTGAGGAGACACAAAGATATCTCTTTTTTGCTTGTTCCTTCAATCAAAAAGGCCTCTATAAGATCAAAAGTTGGCTGGTCTACCTTTATTCGGAAGGGATAGGAGCAACTTACTGCTAAAATAAAGAAAATTGCAAAAACCCAATCAAAGATTCATCTAATAGTTTTGGAAGGACTACAATGAATGCTTGTAGAATCTAAAATATTTCTCTCCTTCTTATCTAGTATAATATTGTAATTAGAAATAGATGGAACCTTAAGAAAAAGATAAACTATTGATTAATTTTCTATAATCCATAAGCATGCTCAGTTATGTTCTTAAGAGGGCTTCTCCTCTATGGCTTTTTCTTCATGCTTGTTTGAATTAATGATAATACTTTCATATTCTAAAAAAATTTATGATTTTCAGACCTTCAAAACATTCTTATTTTACAACATGAATTTTCATTAAAATTGATCTAATTGATATTGATAAGAGGAGTAAGCTAATGTCATTTTTCTCCATTTAGGTGTAACTGTGTCGTTTTACATCGTTTTGTTAACATTTCCCTTTAAAATCGAAAGAAAACCAATTTTTTTCTCCGTTCTTTAATCTTCAACATCTCTATTCCTATAGGAGTTTTCCATCAAATCAAACAAAAGAAAACTAATTATGATTTAAAATTTTCATTGAGAGTATATTTTTCAAGAAAAATATTTTTCGTCAAACTTAACACCTCTTAGTCCCATTCTCTTGAAGTTTTTTCTATCCCATAAGAATAAAATTTTTTTAAATATGGTTTAATTGCTAATGTTAGAAATTGAGCATAATAAAACAAGATATTTTCTCAAAAAAATATACAGCAAATGAGAAGAATCCTAAAATTAAAAATATTACATGATAAATAGAAGGAAAATTTGCATTCCACTTGTAATTGTAACAACCAACAACTCTTATGTTTGATAACATATATTTTTCAAAGTTTATTATTATTTGGAATAAGTTATAGAATTTCTTCGTACAATTTATAGGTGTTGACTCTTGAGGAATCCTTCTTAGTACAAAGTAAGAGTGTAAGTGGTTAAGAGGGAAAGCCCTCCCATGAGGTCATGATTCTCAAACCTAGTAAAAGACTAAAAGTAGTAATTAACATGTGAATATTAGTGAATTTTGAGGAGGAATAAGAATACATTTTGTGATTTTTGTGAGACGTGTAAAACCGTAACAATGCACTGCGGAAGTTTACAATGGTATTCAACATCTTACAACACTCTAACACTAGGAATATCCCCTAATCACAAAATTTCAAATTACCAAACCAGAAATCAAGGAATTAAAATCTTCAATTTCTCAGTAATTAAATCAACTCAATTGCCATCATCTGCAAAATCCATTACAAGCACTTCAAACCCATTTGTTAAGCACTGTGTAAAGCTACGCCAAAGTTCTTCTTATCGTCACTCTCATGCTTCAGTTATTGTTGTTGGCTCTACACTTATCAGGTCTTCTTTTCTTTATCCCATTTCTCAACTGTTCTCTGATTTTAAGGTTCCACTTCTGTGTAATTCTTTTTAAAGGATATGGGTCGTAGAATTAGTAATTGTTTTATCTGGGTTTGATGTATACGGCTGTAATCTTGCTAATTTTGAAATGAGCGCTTTTTATTTTATTCAATTTGGTGTTCTTATGAATGAATTGTTAAATTTATGGAGTTTAGTTTTTCTGGGTTGACTAATTAATGGCCAAATACTAACAGCAATTCTTGATTACTGGTTTTAGCACTAGTTACTCTGAATTTGCATTTCCGTCTCCCAACAACCGAGTCATATTTCCTTTCAGGTTACAATGTTTTATTGATTTGGGGTAGTGTTATTGGACAAATAAGAGACATCGTCCAAAAGACTAGCCACGTGAGTGTAAGAGTCCATCTGACTATAAACCTCACACTAATTGCATACAAGACAGGTCCCATATCTTGCAATGGACCATAACACGTAGGTTAGAGAATCTCTACAGGCAAGAAGAAGGCAAATTAATCCTTCGGATTGGCGATGAGAACCGAACAAAGCCACTAGACTAACCCCTAGTTCTCTTTGGTAACAGTGCTTAAGTCAGTTTCAATTGCTAAATGCCTTGCTTTCTTTGCAGCAAAGTGGCATGTGGCAAGCAATAATAAATTTAGCTCTTTGCTTGAATCAAAGGGTTAGGCTGGGCAATGTAATGTTGCTGAGAAATATACGCTATCCCATTGTACTCCCTCTGTTTCAGAGCAAGTGTTTCATTTACAATAGTATAAATTTTAGGAAAATATAAGTTGATTGATAAAACTAAAGTTGAGAAATTTTTTGGGCTCAGACAAATATGTTGAACAAATAAATTGCTAGAAAGGAAAATCTGACAGTTTTTGTGAAAATTCCCAAAATAGAATCGGAACACTTGATTTAAAACATAGGGAGTTGTAATTCTAAAGTGAAAATTTTCTACACTTTGTTTGAAATAAAGACCAAGTATTTCTTCAAATGCACGAACTTTGATGTATGTGGCAAGTAATTGTGACAGTTACATACAGGGAAATACATGAGTTTTATAAGCTGAACCAAGAGCTACGAAGTCCAATAGAATGTCTATTTTTGCTCGATAAAGCCGAGATTCCAGAAGAGCTATGTGATATTCCAGGAGAAAGAGTGTATGTGAGTTCTTTGGTAATGAAAAAGCTTGCTGGGGTTCAATCAACTGAGTCCATTGAAGTTATAGCTCTCATGACGATGCCTAAATCTTTCGTGAACTTGAGTGGTAACCATCAAGAGATGGATTGTATGAAATGGTTTCATTGCAGCAGTGCTCATCGTATTCTTGTTCTTGAAGGGATCCAGGTAAATAGTGATTGCCTCTCGTTTTTGTTCTTTGACTTGGAAAACTTTTGTTGCAATTGGAATGATTTTATCCTTCTTCAACAATACTTTAATCTGAACTCTATTGTCACATGTTGGTTTCCGCAGGACCCTGGAAACCTTGGTACATTGCTTAGATCAGCTCTGGCATTCAAATGGGTAAGGAAATATTCGCTTTCTTGTCTTTGTAGCTGCGTATCATTTTCATTTTGCTGATTTTCTTCTTGTATGGAAGAGAACTCTCAAAAATCTATCAAACATGATCTTGGATGTTCTAATCATGAATGATTTACACAATTACTCATTATTATATTATATAGCAGAACTTATGTATACAATTATCTTGATCTTTCACAGAAAGGTGTTTTTCTGCTTCCGGGATGCTGTGATCCTTTCAATGAGAAGGCTCTCAGGGCAAGCAGAGGTGCTCCGTTTCAGCTTCCCCTAGTTTCAGGACACTGGACACATCTTGAAACTTTTAGCAATGCTGTGCAAGCAACAATACTTGCAGGACATCCTGACAGTACTGAACAACTCAAGCTTGTTCATAAGCTATCTCAAGAGCTCGCACTTTCATTAGCCGATAAACCACTATGTTTAGTTCTAGGCAGTGAAGGTAGCGGTCTTACAGAGAAGGCAAGGCGGTACTGTGAACTGGTAAGCATTCCCATGGCTGATCATTTTGAGTCTCTTAATGTCGCGGTGGCTGGTGGAATATTTATGTTTATGCTTCAATCTAAATCAGAAAACCTACACACATGAATTGATCTCATATAACTTTATTTTTCTCTTTATTTTGCAATGTCATAGAATTTTTTGATGCTTGTGTTATAGGAAATTCATATTATGCAATGGCAGGAAAATTTTTTTAAGTTGTAAAAATAGTTTTAAGCCGTTTCAAGTGGTTTTCATGCTTTAGGCCGAAATTTGGCTATATGATAATCGCATCACCCTGTTACCGTATTATCCGTTACCGCAACCCCAACCGTTAACATATTTTTGCACCATGTTACCCACCAACACTTGATTCATCCATACATCAAGATAAGACTTGATTCGAGTCATCGTCTTTCAACATTTATTTCCATATAATAAACATAATAAAATTTACAAACACCAATACATCCTTCCTTGCTTCAAAAACAAAGAAAGTTTTAAATATTTCATGTTAATGGGGAAAACCATATAGAACGGACCAAAATAGAATATAGAGCAAAATCAAAACTAAGGAAGGCGGAAGTACACAATTATATCTATGATAGTACCAAACGCGATGTAGAATAGTAGAAGAGAGAACGTGATGCCAAGCCTTCTGAACTCACAAAGACATTTACTCAAATGTCAAACAAAACCTCCCTTGAATTTAACATATGTTGAAGCTCTTTTATGAATCACATCAAACCGGAGGGAAGATGAGAGTATTGAGACACAAGAAACTAATCAATATCTTGCTTCAATTTGGTTCTAGCCTACAAAGTCAGAGCTACTAGTTATTTTTATTTTGCTTGCTATCAGAGCTATCCTTAACGTTTTATAGGCCATAGGTCAATTGAAAAAATGGGGCCCCTAATATAAAAATTCGGAATTGTAACCTCACAAAGAAATAAACAAAACTTTACAAAAAAAATATATAATAATTGTTTACGTTGATTTCTCATAAAAAAATTTTCCTTTAAAATTTAATGATGATGTCGTTGTTATTATGATTATTTTTGACTTAATACTTTCATATTTTGAGTATATTATTATTCTTATTAATTATTATTTTACTTTTTAGGTCAAATCAAATTTAATATATTAGAAAACTGTATATTATATTTCATTTTTTTCAATTATTTATAAAATATTTTCAATTTTATTTATTAAATGAATATTATTTAGTATATTGGATATTTTGAGATGGTTAAAACATAATATACTTTTATTAGAATTTGTTTTTGTTATTCATACTCTTAATTAGTTAAATGCAATGCTTGATTTTAATATGATTTAGGTTGTGATTATCTTTATATAAGTCACTTATATTTTTTATGAGAAAAAGTTATCTATGTCATTTAAACTAATAAAATAATTTTACATATTTATATGTATTTATATTTTATTTTAAAGTGTGTTATTAATAGTAGTAATATTTAATACTTATATAAACTAATGTAATAGTTATTTTTGTTAGCATAAAATGGTATGTTATTTTTATTAAAAAAATCATAGTTTCATATTGTACTCAGGGTATGAACCATTTGCTCTTATATTCAAAATAAAAAAATAAAAGTATAAATATAATTATATTTCGCACAATGAAAAATATGATAAAATTTACGTAATCTATAGTGTAATAGACTCAAAATTCTTAATTTTAATCTTCCGATTTCGAATTTTCAATTCAAATCTCTAATCCTTTGATTATCCATTTCAAACCATCTTTAATTCCTAAATTTTTTCCAATTTTGTAATTTCTTTCACAAATTAAAATTTAAAATAGTTTTTTTAAAATCTTTTTGTAAGCACTAAATATGAGTATTTTATTATTTTATAGTACGAAAAGTAAAATTTTATTATTATATTCACGGTTTTGTAAAACGTTACGTTTTAACTTTCTTCCTTAAACTAACATTACTACTTATTATTTTAACCTTATAATTTTGATTTAATTATTTTATACATAAAAATGAGTCGTATTTTTATTATTAACATTAATTATAGTTTAAGAAAATTTTCTAAATAAACTACATATTTTCATGATCAAATTTACCCATTATTTTAAAGTATATTCACTTGTATATACTAGAACAAAAATTTGATGAACAAAAATCTTTTCTATAGTAACCCGTGATGTTCATCACTTACACAAGCTATCACAATTTCCTTACACAAGCTAACCTTCTTCTACACTCTAAACTCTTATACATTCACTTACGCACTCCAACTCTTACACATTCACTTACACACTCTAAATCACTTACACAGGTTAACCTTCTTCTATACTCCTAACACTCTTTTTCATACAATCTAATGAATTACAAAGTTGCCCAAAACCATTATAAATACCCTCTTTAGCCATGAGATTACTTACACCGCCATCATCAAATCTTTCTAACATTCTTTCTTATATTTTCACTTTATTAAAATCTTACTATATTAATACCTTTATTATTAATTGAAGAAATTCAAGAACATGGAGCTTAGAACACTCTTTATCTAGCTTAAATCATCATCATTATTTTGGGAGTTTGGGTTAATTATCTTTGGAGCATTATTATTTATCTTGGAGGGTCTTATTTCTTATTATTTTCTAAGTACTAAACCTTGGTGTTAGTATGGTATAACTTCTTACCCTACCATTTTTGTGGAATTTTACATTATATTTACTTTATAATATGCAAAGTATGAAATATATTAATATGTTTTAGTGGAAGTTAGTTTAATGAAATTGTGATCAAGATTATATTACGTATGTGTATGCTAAAAGTATTTTTAGTATGTTAATTTGATAATCTTTGAGCAAGTTTAGAAAGTTGGGTGCAAAATTATATTCTAGTGATATTAAGTATAATTTATGTTATAAACTAGTGTTAGTATGGTTATGAGTTATGTGTTACATTAGAAATGTTATTATATTTAAGAATTTATTTTACATTAGAATTTTTTATTAATATGTTTATGTTAGCCTTCAACTAGTTTATAAGGTAGTAAGTTATTTTATGAACGTATTTTACTAAGTATGATTATATTAAGAATCTAGTGTTAGTATGGTTATGAGTTATGTGTTACATTAGAAATGTTATTATATTTAAGAATTTATTTTACATTAGAATTTTTTATTAATATGTTTATGTTAGCCTTCAACTAGTTTATAAGGTAGTAAGTTATTTTATGAACGTATTTTATTAAGTATGATTATATTAAGAATATTGTTATTACACTTTATTTTGAGATTTAAGTTAATCCTTAAAGTTATAGTAAATTTCTAAGTTATTGCGTAAAGTTTTTTATTTTTTTTAGTGGTTATGTTAATTATTTAAATCTAGGATTTACTATAATAAATTAAATGAAGTTGTTTTGTTAGTGAAAAAGGCCCCAAAATACTCATAGGTCATTCGACCATTATCATATTAAAAAGAAAAAGAGTTTGATTTACTTTTTTATATTATTATAAACTATTTTGTGATAATATTAAAATACGATCTTAAAAGTTATTTTTGAGAAAGCTTTATAAGTTATTAAATATTAAAGTGATTTTCTTGAATATCTCGATTTCATAATTAAAAAAAATAATAATTCTTGTGACGTTTAATTACTATTTAGTACAAAATAATATTTTATTTGCTAACTATTTGACCAAAATTTTTATAAAAAGATGTAAAATTATTTTTAGTAAACTTGCTCTTAAACTATGTGTGAAATATTGATTTTTATGAAATTATAAGTTTTATTTGTTTTATAACTAGAATGTTGATTTTTGTGAATCTAATAAGTTTACTTGTTTTTCCAAACATGAAATAATTATTTTTGGTGAACTTGTTGAATTTCGAAAACTTATCCAAAGTTTGCAGTTTAACTTGAATTTTAATTAGAATGTTTGATTTCGTGAAGAGAATAAAGTTTTATTTATTTTAAAGTTGAAAATTTTGATTTTGGGAACTTATTTCAAGAGAAATAGATTTTAATAGCTACTTGTGGAAAATACTAATTTGGAGACTATTAATAGAACATTAAGTTATTAGTGTGAATTTAGTGAGCTATTAAAATAAAGTTATAAAGAAAATTTAATGAGTAAAAATTAAGTAATGAACATATAAAGACGTAAAGGTAAATTAAACGTTATGGTTAAGAATTATATTAAATAAATAAAGTTACCACCTAGGTTGGTCAAAGTCAAATTCAAAGTCAACTTGTTGTAATAAAAATGTAAGGTACTTGTGTGAATGAGTATTGATTGAATAACCCTGATAGTAAGGTAATGTCGAAACATGGACCGGCATATAAAATCCCGGCGTCCGTGTTGGCCGGCACGTAAATTGCGATTTAAGACAGGGGGTTCGCTACCTATCCTGTAGAGCTCGAGCATAAATATTGTATTGGAGGGGTGACGACTTCCACTACAGTTAGGGTTTAGGACTACGGTCCTCACCTTACCAGACCCTTATATATATCAGGTGTCATATTGATGTGCTTGTTGATCAGTGATAAACTTAATTAGTGTTGATACTATGATGCATGGTACGGTTATGAGTATTACCCAAATGAACTTACTTAAGTGTTAAGATTACCGAATTGTATAAGTGGTAGTAACGTACTTCTGTCAGGATTGAGAATGGTATCTTAATGACTTAAAAGTATGGAACTAAAAAAGAATATGATAAAAGTATACGGTGATGTCAATTAAATATAAGATCGTACTTAAATTATTAGGGAAATTTGCAAAAAACACCTTTTAAAACCCCTTTTTTGTAAAGAAACACCTTTTATAATTTTTTTTTGTAAAAAAACACCTTTTAAGAGACTTTTTTTTTAAAAAAAAAACACCTTAAATCAGCTTCCGGTGACTTTTGTCAACTTTCCGGCGTTGACTATGCCATTTGTCAACTTTCCGGCGTTGACTTTTGTTTTTATTTTTATTTTTATTTTTATTATTATTATTTTTATTATTATTTTATTTTACCTATTGTTTTTATTTTTATTTTATTTTTAATTTTTATTATTATTTTTTTTTAATTTTTGTTTTTATTATTATTATTATTATTATTATTATTATTATTATTATTATTATTATTATTAATTTTTTTTTAAATTTTTTTTAAAAATAATAATAAAAACTAAAATTAAGAAAAAATAATATTAATAATAAAAATAAAAAGTATAAAAAATATAAATTTATAAATTTTTTTAAAAAAATTTTTAAAAATTTTTAAAAATTTTTATTTTTATTTTTATTTTTATTTTTATTATTAATATTAATTTTTTTTAAAATTTTTATATTTATTATTATTTTAAAAAAAATTAAAAAAAAATTAATAATAATAATAATAATAATAATAATAATAATAATAATAATAATAATAATAATAATAATAAAAACAAAAATAAAAAAATTAATAATAATAAAAATTAAAAATAAATTAAAAATAAAAACAAAAGTCAACGCCGGAAAGTTGACAAATGGCATAGTCAACGCCGGAAAGTTGACAAAAGTCACCGGAAATTGATTTAAGGTGTTTTTCTTAAAAAAAAAGTCTCTTAAAAGGTGTTTTTTTACAAAAAAAATTATAAAAGGTGTTTCTTTACAAAAAAAGGGTTTTAAAAGGTGTTTCTTTGCAAATTTCCCAAATTATTATTTTGTAAATGCAGCGTATAATTTTCGTATTTTGAGCTGGATAGTAAGTTATGTTCGGCGTTAAGCGCTGACCGATTCAATCGGCTGTCATCCGTATTATGGATGGTAGCATTTTGATGAATTTAGTTCAGGTTTCCATCCAGGCCGCAACAATTATTATATATCGAGAACTTAGTTGCTTTTTGTATCTTTATTGATGACTTGATGATGATTTATTTTTTCTATTTTTAGCAAACAATATTTCTTATCAGATGTAATATTTACTTTTATTTTAAAAACAGTTTCAGTTTTTATGATTTAAAGTTTTTAATAGTTCGGCATTTTGAGACTTCCGCAATATTCTTGTATTAAACATTAATGTTAATTATGTATCGAGATTGCCGCTCCTGCTACATATAGTTAATAGTAGTAATATTTAATACTTATATAAATTAATGTAATAGTTATTTTTGTTAGCAAAAAATGGTATATTATTTTTTTATTAAAAAAATCATAGTTTCATATTGTAATCAGGGTATAAACCATTTGCTCTTATATTCATAAAAAATATATAAATATAATTATATTTCGCACAATAAAAAATATAATATAATGTACGTAATGTATAGTTAATAGTAGTAATATTTAATTCTTATATAAATTAATGTAATAATTATTTTTGTTAGCGAAAAATGGTATGTTATGTTTTATTAAAAAAATCATAGTTTCGTATTGTACTCAGGGTATGAACCATTTGCTCTTATATTCAAAATAAAAAAATAAAAGTATAAATATAATTATATTTCGCACAATGAAAAATATGATATAATGTACGTAATGTATATAATTATTAAGAGTAAAATGAAATGTAACTATAATGTATAATTTATTTCTTAAAATTTTAACAATTTCTTAATTTATACAAATATGTCAAAAAATTTGATAAAGCCATATGCATTGCACGGGCACTATATAATAACAAATAAATCAAACACTCAAACATACTCATCTTTCCTAAAATATATAGCCATCTAACTTTTGTAATAAATTTTTGTCATCCAGAATTTAGTTTAATTCTTAACTCCAATAAGTATTGATCACATTTCTTTTAAAACAACCAAATTGTCAAAACAATGAAGTTAAATGAACTCTCAAACAATAGTAATAATAACATTATTTTCCTAATATGTTTAGGCTAAGTAACCGCGCCTATACAAATCAAATTTCACTTGTGACACTTGTCTCATTTCTTTAATTTGTAATCCTTCTTTCAATACAATTGTCATTGTTGGCGAAATATTGATAATTCGTATTCAACCTGGGTTATACTTCCCGTTCCATTTAATTTGGAGCATTTATTATTTTGGTACGTCTCATTTAATTTGTATCAACTTTATTTTTGGGTGATGGCCCATCACTTTCTTTTAATTTCATTCATACATTTTAACTCTCCTTTAATTTCATCCGCATAATTAATTTTGTCTCTCTTTATTTATTATCAGATTCTTAAAAATTACCCTATTTATCTTTGATGCAAATCAAAGAGGACAGAAAGAGTAATTCTTAACTCATAGTCTCATACTAATTACTCTTATAATTATAAGTCAATTTAGTGAAGTACATAAATGTAACTAATAGAATATTTATTTAAGAGGGGAAAATTTGATTTGAGAGGTATGAACTTTGTCTTATTTTTATAAAGGTTTAAACTTTCGTTTATTTTTTAAAGGCTCAAATTTTGGGATGTCTCCGCTTTTAAAGGTTCTTTTTACCTTTAACCTGTTGAACAAGTTTCTTCTTCTTCAAAAACAGGTTGCTTTTACCTCATCAATGGCTTCTTCTTTTTTAGAAGATTTAAAACATACAACAAAAAATGCACTAGCCAACCTAACTATCATGTTTCAGTTTTTAGGGTTACAAAATCACAATTTACTAATGTTCTTTGGACCAAACATTGAACAAGTACTCCTTGTTTCTGCATCAATTTCAGCATTTAAACATAACTGCCATTGTTAGTTCCATTTGGGCAATTTCTAACAAATACCCAACACTACAATTCACAAAATTTCTGAAAAATCAATTACAAGTTTACTTTTCATGCTTAGTTAACATAATGCAATTCGACAAAAAGATCAAAAAAAATCCAAGAAAAGCAGAATAAAATTAGCTATTAATTCAGAAATAACCTAGACTACAAGATTCAAAATTGTAATCCTATATACTTCAAACTCATCCAAGAAGAATTACCCAGAAACCCCAAAAAACATTAAAAAAAGAACATAGCGAAGACAATCGAAATTGAAATCTGAAATTAATGAAAATCCTAACTTTTTGAAATTTGGGATTTGAAAATTCAAAATAATACATGAAATTGAATTGAAGATGGGTCGGTCACTATGGTCGTCGGTGATCTTCAGGGTAGCAGGTGAAAACTAGTGAAGAAGAAGAGACCATAGTGAAGGTTTAAGGAAGAAATCAAATGAAGAGACCATGGTGAAGGTTTAAGGAAGAAATAAGATGAAAAATCAGGTTGAGGAAGAAGGTAACCTGATATTCCAAGTTATCAAAATCGGAGGAACTTTTAAAAGTGGAGGCACCCCAAAATTCGAGCCATTAAAAAATAAATGAAAGTTCGAACCTTTAAAAGCAAATGAGACAAAGTTCATACCTTTCAAATCAAATTTAGGAAAAAGTTTGTTTCAATTATTCTGAAACTAAATCCAATCCAAGTTTAATTTATTTGATGACAACATGCCCTTAGAATAAATTCTCTCTTATTATAATCAAATGTCTCAAACCTAGAGGTATTCAAAGAGATTTAATGATTTGATATTTATCCAACCTTGTAATCGAACCAGACTTTGACTTAAATTCAAAATGAGTTTAAAATTAGAGAAATTATCAATAGTACCCCTGAGTTTTGACACTTTATCAATGGTACCCCTAAGTTTTTTTATTATCAATGGTACTCTCGTACTATTGGGCATTTTACAATCGTAACCTTTTAAAACTTTTTCTGTCAAAAATTGTCCAAAACCGTTAACTTTTTTTTTTCTTTTTCTTTTATTTTCAATTCAAAACATAAAAGAAAGTTAACAGTTTTGAACGATTTTGGACGAAAATAGTTAAAAAAAAAAGAAGGTGACGGTTGTAAAACGCTCAATAATACAAGGGTGCCATTGATAATAAAAAAACTTAGGGGTACCATTGATAAAGTGTCAAAGCTCAAGGGTATCATTGATAATTTCCCTTAAAATTATGTAAAGATCAATATGGACACAAGGTTTGATTTTGAACTGATAAAAAACACTCGATTCGAAATCGACCCAATGATCCAAATGAACAACTCTACTCGTTTAATAATGCAACAATTTTAAGATTGATAGAGACATGTTAATGTGCTTATGTTATGTAAAATTTTCTACTCTAAGATTTTACCAAGTTTGACCAATTAATTAGAGAGTAGGTCATACACTCATTCATGATCAAGTTCAATCCAAGTATTGTAAAATGAATCATGAAAAAAGTTAGATTAATCTAGTTAAACAATTCACAGTTTAATATATATAAAACATAAAAAAAAGTTTTAATTAATGAATATTTAAACATTATATTATGTATGGTCATATTGACGATATATTTAAGTAATAAGTAAACATAAGACTCGAAGCTGGCTTAATCCAAAATATCAAACTCAGATCCTGTTCGAAAATCCGAAATTCTGAATGTACAAATCTATGTATAATGAGCTTTTAATAATCATAATTTGACTCTGCAGATTAGGT
>NC_080049.1:20638473-20685973 GCF_026212465.1 Amaranthus tricolor
GATCCTACAAAACTACCATCTTGGCTCATTATATTAGCTTTTACGGAATTATAATAAGAGGGATGTGCCGAGACGCTAGAACGCCTAGACGTATCGCGTTTTGGGTTATATACACTAGCATAGTAATCATAAAGTTCTGCTAAAAGCTTTTTACAAGTTCCAACATAATTATGTACATCACTAGGCAGGCGATCTAATGATTGGTAGTAAAATCCAATTACTTTAATAAGGACTTCTGTCTTAAAACATGGGTCTAAAATGGTTAATCTTCTATAAATAAAAGAAAAATCGGTAAAATATGTCTTCCACTTATCCATCATATCTGCAAGAATCGGCTTTAAATATGGGTTAGTATCATCATGCGTATGTTTAAGAAGATGATAAAAAATATTAATACACTCACTTATTACTAAGTGGACGTTTGGTTCGTAAACATATGAAAAAATCTTAGTTGCGTGGTCATACGCTTCTAATATTTTATGTACACCTATAGCTAGTTCCCATGTGTCATCAGTTATATAGCTATCTGTACACTCACTATAAAGTTGTGTTATAACTGGACGATAAGCAATCGCTTTTATTAATAAATCGTTGGTTGAGCCCCAACGTGTAGGAGTATCTAATGACCAATACACTTTTTTTAGTTGATAATGGTCACATAATTGCTTATATCGTCTCTTTATCTGTTCAATTCTAAGCCACTTCACTATGTCTCTAATTGGATCTAATAAATCACTTAATTGTTTTATACCTGCTTGGCAAGATAAGTTTACTATATGAGCACAACAACGTATGTGTATTAATCTACCCCCAAGGATAAAACTAAATGCAAGTTCGTTATACAAAAGTTCCATACATTTAATGTTAGCGGTTGCATTATCAGTTGAACAACAAAATATCTTATCTAATAAGTTCCATTCGATTCATATCTCTACTAATCAGTATTTTATGTTTTCAAACGTATGTCTTTCGAGCATTGCCTCAAAAAGCAGTTATTCTTTTTTGAATAATCCAATTTTGATCTATCCAATGTGCTGTTACACACATATAAGATTCTAAATGTGGGGGAGCAGACCAAATATCAGTTGTTATGTTAACCCTACCATTAAAAGATTTAAACATTTCTACTAATTCATAGCGCATTGTTTCATATAATTTAATTCTGCGTCGTTTAAGAGTACTCCTAGGGATTGCTCTATATTGTGGTTGCAAAGTTTTTCTAGTGTAACGCTCGTATGTCCTACTTTCACCATGGTTAAATGGCAATTTATCGCAAATTACGTACTTAGAAAATTCATCAATCATATCATTACGATTATATTTAAAAGGCATACCTATGCTGGGAATGTCCCACTGTCGGCTTCCACTTGGGGTCCCGCTGCCGCTTGCTGCATGAGTTTCTTTTGTGATTCCATACTTCTTTGCCAAATTTTTGTTAAAAGATCCCGTACCACCACCTAACACGTATTCACAAAACACAATAAATAAATTTTTATGAAATACAAATATATAATGTATGTATAAAAAACTGAAAAAGTATTTACTTCTGGCGAAATTGTATGAAACTAAAGGCTTTACTCCTTGACTTTCACAAATTTGACAGGTGCATAAGAAAACATCTGGATTGTCGGTTGGTTCTTTTGTAAAATACGACCATACATGTGAAACAGCTCTACCACTAGGAGGTGGCATTGCCGGAAAAGGTTGTCTTACTGGTTCATCTTCATCTAAATTTAAATATAAAGACATACTCAAATACCACAATATATAAATAAATAATAATTCAAAATTTAATCAATTTGAAGAATAAAATTGTAAAACTAACCGATACTTTGGAAATTGACTTGTTTGCCACGAGCTTGTCTTTGTTGTTGTTGTTGTTGTTGTTGTTGTTGTTGTTGTTCTTCATGTGATCTTGTTGATGACTGTCGAGATCTATGTATCCCAGTAGGGGTCGTTGGTTCCTCTTCTTGTTCTTCTTCGTCTTCATCAATTTGTATTTCTCTTTCCACTTCTTCTGCATAATTGTGTAATTCCTGGTCGTACCCTTCTGGATAATTTGGTTCATAATTATACTTACTAATCGAAGTTGTTGTTGATATAGACGGAGTTGAAGTGGCCTTTCTTTTGGAGCTAGAACCTCCCAATGATTTTGCCACTTTAGTAACTTTTTAGAGGCTTTTTTCAAAAAAGAAGACATGATAATATTGAAATAATAATAGAATTAAAAAATAAATAAATAATTAATTAATTAATAGACTAATTATGTAATTAACTAAATTAAGAAATAATTAAAAGACTAATTATGTAATTAAGAGAATAATTGCGTAATTAAGTAATTAAGTAGAGAGAGTAGGAGAAGAGATGAGTTGTGAATAAAAATGATTGAAAGTAATGGGTATTTATAGGAAAATTTGCAACGGCTAGTTTCCCGGTCCGGTTCCATGGAACCGCTGGGCCGATTAACCCGGACCGGTCCCGGTTCCGGTTCCATGGAACCGCTGGGCCGGTTCACCTAGACCGGTTCCGATTCCGGTTCCACGGAACCGTTAGACCGGTTCACCCGGACCGGTTCCGATTTAGGCCTGCGGTTCTTAGGTCCGGTTCAAGCAGTTTTTTTCCGGCGGTTTCACGGTTCCGCGGTTCGGGCCGGTTCGGAACTTGTCGTGAACGGTTTCGGTTCCAAGCGGTTCGGGACCGGTTCGGTTCCGAGTAACCCGCTCCGTGGCCATCCCTATGCGAAGGTATAGTTATGGGACACTCATGCAAGGATTATACGTCATCACAAGACTCATTCACGGTTCGATCATCAAGAGGTGGAAGAGAGTAATCATTAGGGCTAGGGGGTGCTAGGTCATAATCTAATGCCAAGGGCATAACGAGGTCATGGGCACCTAAGCTCTCCTCAAAGGCTCTATTCCATTGCATAACACTCCTCGTCGTCTCCACCTTATCTCCTATTGTTGTATCACTGTATGCATTTTGGTGAAAGGATGGGCTAGCAGGATGTCTAGAGGAAGGAAACCGGGAAATTTTTTCTTAAAGGTATCCTTGGCCAACCATCGAAAAAAGTTAAAGAATAGCATCGAGCTTTGGTCAAGGAATGCATTGAAGTGAACGTCTTTAACGAATTCCTTAGTCTCATAATTCAAACCCTTATATAGATTAAGGCAAATTTTTCACTTTTCAATTCCATGTCCATAAGGAAGAGAATCCCAATATCTCACAAAGAACCTCTAAAACAACACATGATCGTCTTGATGCAAGGAATATCCAGTCATAAAGAAAAAATAAAAATTCAAAAACAAATGTTATATGCAAACCACATCATGAACAAAAAGAGTCTACACGTAACGCCTTATCCTCAGCAATGGCGTCATTTTGATAAATAGATTTTCGTCGTCAATGATAGACCTGAATCAAACAATATTTATAACACCCTAAACACTACACATAGCATAGTGGGAGTAGGGGATCAAACCACAAGGACACGGGAAGCTAGACTCTAAACTTCATGTAGGAATGTTATATGGAATGTTGGTTATTTAAACTAAATTAACAAAACAATAAGAAATAAGCAAGAAAGAAAACGATATTAATC
Organism: Amaranthus tricolor; assembly: GCF_026212465.1. NCBI lineage: Eukaryota > Viridiplantae > Streptophyta > Magnoliopsida > Caryophyllales > Amaranthaceae > Amaranthus > Amaranthus tricolor. Next base: position 20,642,075 of record NC_080049.1, read on the forward strand.
AACAAAAGACAAGCGGGGATAGATTAGGTCCACCCTAAGAAGGTGGATTTGGACAAAACAAAGATAAGCTAGGTCAAGGGAGATCAAATAATGACCCATCATGACACTCAAGATAACAAGAGGAAGTTGGTGACCCACAAGTCACACGAACGACCTATAATCGCCTATGTCTCCCGAGGAGTGGCAGGACAAGATTCGTATTGAGTGTCGACAACAAGCATCATCAACCTCAAATCCAAATCTATATAATGAAGAACAAGACCATACCTAGGGCTTCACTAATCAAAACCCTTAAGAAACTAATCGCCTATACTCGAACTAACTAGGGAAAAGCAATAAACAAAGCTTTAAATGAAAACATGAATAGCTCTAATGTAATCAACAAGAAAGAAGAAATGAAGCAATAAAAAAACCAATAACAATATTGAAGAACAATAAAGCATTGAAAACAATAAATAAAAGAAATAAATGAACTTGAAAGCAATAGAGTAACAAAACTTACATAAATGAAAGTTCTTGAATGAAAGAAAGCTTGAATACAAATACAATGTTTGAAAAAAAGATTTAAAGTAAAGAGCTTGAATGTAAAGAAAGCTTAAATCTACACTAGTACATAAACTAAAATGAAAGCAAATAAAGGGTTTGATGTCCTAATGTTTTGGGTGACAATAGGTGTAGGGGTTTATACAGAAAAATGGGGTATTTATTGCCAAAGAACAAACGGGGTTGAATGCCCTAAAATAGCCCTTCGATTATAGCTTGCGAAGAAATCATTCTGCGACTAGAACCGTAGTCATTTGCCGAATGAGAGTGGCGTTTGACCGATTCATATGCCATTCGTTGAATGGGTTGTCATTCGCCTAAAACAGACACTCCTGAAGCATTACAAGCATCTTGCAGCTCCATTTACTGGAGATTGACCGTAAAACTAAGGAGTTGATGAATCAAAAATTAGAAATGTGGTTTGGGCCAAATTTTCTAGGGCTTGAAGAAGATGATTTCTTAGAAATTCTAATTGTATTTTCTAGGGCAAATATTCAGATGTTGGAGTGCAAAAATAATAAAGGTCAAATTATTTCATTTTATTAAAACTCTTATCCGGCCCATATTCTTTTATTTCAATAGAACTCTTATTTAGTCAAACCTTTTAAGACCCTCATAATCAAGGATTGGATTAAGGTCTCCAATAGGTCCTGGCCCAATGCACAGGCCTAGTCGGAGGTGAATGCCTTATTTTTCGTTACCATTTGTTTTACCACAATAATGGTGACACTAATGAATTTTTAAGAGCAATACTCAAGAATATGATGGATAAATGGATAACTTATTTTACAGATTTTCGTTTTATCTATGAATATGTAGCAATTTTAGATTCAAGTTTTAAGACAGAATATCAAACCAATCTGACAGGCTATTACTATTAATGCGTAGGTAATCCACAAAGTGATGTGGATAATTATGTTGGAACATGTAGAAAGCTCTTAGTAGATCATTATGACTTCTATACAACTATATATGTCTAAGTATAGCGTCTCAATATGTTCCACAAGATTTTATCCCGTAATAGCTAACATCATCAATCAATCAAGATGATAATTTTATAAAGCCTTTTTTTCATCATCCTCTTCAAATATAGATATAGATAATTATCTCAAATATTATTTTGAAATTGCACCAAATTGTTCAAATATTTTTTTTAAAAAAAAGAAAAATCGATAAAAATTTCAATATTATCAAAAATTCAAATGAATATTCTAAATAGTGCAGGTAGAAGAATACTTGATGTGATTCAACAACCAGCTTAGCACAAATCAACTTAAGAATTAGAGTTGAAATGTCTAACCACACCGTTGTCATCAATAATACTCCCTCTTATTCACCTTAAGAGTCTCATTTAATTTTTCACGGATTTTAAGAAGAGTCAAAAGTGAGACTCTAAGGGTAGGAAAAATAGTGGTATTATGGGTTTTTAATGTAAGGGAGAAAAATTAGTATAGATAATGGATGGTATAATTAAAAATAGGATAAAGCTACTAAGGGTATAAAAGTCAAAAACCCATACCAAAAATAGAAATGGGACAATTAAGGTGACCGGGAAATGGAACATGAATAGGAGGGAGTATTTAATGGCCAAAATCGTGCGGTTCTCTCTATTAATATCTCCCCAAAAATTGAAATTGGCGACTCATTACTTCTCTGTTCTCTAGAATCATCTTCTTCATCCTAAAAGAAATCATGCCTCGCCGAAGCTCAGGTATTACTTTTTATCTTTCAGGATTTATTCTTACTATGCCTCACTGTATCATAGGATTTCCAATAATTAATTGGTGGTTTTTAGGGCTTTTTTGGTTTTCCCCATTTGTCATTCTTCTATTGGAATTTATTTTGGTTTTTTCCACTTGCCAAACTGATTCAGTTTATGGGTTAAGCTATCATACGGATCTCATCGATTCATAATCTAGTCTAATAATTACATTTTGATATAAAAGAAATCGGAGTTCGAAATTTTTTGGTTGACCTAAATAACATTAGAATTAATTTTGTTTGAAGGATTTAATTTGATGAAAGAACTCTGTTTCTGACTGCTCTTGCATTTAATGATGGTTCTAAATTTAAATTCACGTGAGGAAGGAGGGTTGTGCTAGTTTCGTGACATTCAGCTAAAACACTCTTGCATCTTATATCATGCGAACTAAATTAATGTCGTAGCGTTTTCGATTTAGCTTCTGTTTAGCTTCGTGCTGCACTTCTTAAACTTTGTTGTAATAATAAGTATGAAAGAGTTTTTAGGTCACCCATGACCGTCGCGCTATATTGCTTGAATTTGGTGTCAGATGAGCAAAGGGTTTACAGTTCATCTCCTAGAATCACATATAGTGTTAAGTATGCAAGAGTTGCTATGTCATCGTCTAAAAGTAGCACATCACATCTTCTGAATTTGGTGTCAATTGAGCAAACATTTTAGGTTATGGGAAAAGAAATTAAAGAAACAGATTGGTGTAAGCTAAAGTCTCGACATGAAATGTAGGATTAGCATTCTTTATACCTTGGAGGCAAGGTGAGTTAGGCATAACAATTTGTATGGAACGAGAAACATATGTAAAATTGCCATGAACATTTTGAAAACCACATTTTGTCATGGATATGAAACATTTTCTTTTTTTCCCATACCTTTGTCTACGCTCCTGAGTGCAATTGCCGTTTTGAAATCTTTCTCCCAGACCTTGTGTCAAGTCATAGCTGGCACCCTCATTGCAACTTTGTTGAAGCTGCCGTTGTAACTTGATCCTACTAAAAAAACCCATCTCCAAATCGCGCTGGTTTAGCTTTGTCCTATGCATTTGAGCTCTACATATGGACTTCAGCTTCCTTGCATACTCAATTTGAGTTTGATACACTAACAATGAGAATAGATCTTTTTCCTATATAGGAACTCGCCAGGACAATCTATTCAGATAAGTTACGTAAGTATGTAAACAGTTAGTGTTGTTCAAGTGTTCAACATATTTATGGTGAAGTACCATTGTCACATGGTTTGCTACTCTCCTTTTGAATCGTGAATCAAAAAAGCAAATTATGGTCGATTTTGGGCTATTCATGAGCGAATCGTGAATCAAATAGCAAATTAGCTTGCGAATTATGTTATATTGTGAAGTACATACTAATGATAAGACATGGGAGTAGCAAATGAAGATTTTCTTATCAAAGTGGTCTGCATTCACTAAGGTTATATTTTGAGTCGTTTCTTGTTCACGATGGCCTTAGATAAGATGGCATTGTGCTGGTAAAATTTCTGTAGTGCATGTGTATTGATAATCATGAGTCAGATTAATCTAGAGATGTGGCTAAAGATAAGCTCGAGATGTGTGGGTAGACATTAGAATTAAAAGGGTTTAAACTGAGTTGAAGTTAAACCATAGTATCAAAAGTTTGGCATGAAGATAGTAGTAAAATTAAATACGAATGTCTTTCCTTCGAGTGAGAGCTTTTATCTTGGTTTAGTTTTGTTTTGACACAAAATTACGATTTTAGAGCAATGCTACTTTTTGGGTTAAATCATTAGGTTATTAGAAAAGATCATTGAGGTAGCTCAGATGTGCATGACGAGATGAATGAGTGAACATATCCTAAAAGTATAGTGTAAAATATGTCCATACTTTAAGCTTATTGCATTCGAAATATGGACATATAATCACAAAATGAAAGCTGATGAGTGAACGTATCCTAAAAGTCATCATCAGCATCATCATATCTGGTATGCTCTATTAATACAAACTATAATTAAAGCCTAAGGGTCTAGGGAGGGATGAAAGGTACAAACCATACTTATAAAGAAAGATGCGACAAAAAAGTCCTCAAAAGAAAAGTAAGATACTGCAAGACAAATAACTTGACGAGACAAGATAAGATTAGAAAGCAAAGAAATATAAAACAATCTTAAAGGGTCTAGGATAGGATTTTGGTATCTCCAACTGGTTTTATCCTAGTTAGTTCCTTGGAGAGGTGCAACTTGTTTTACTTCTATCGTCTTTCATTAGCCTTACATCAACTTCTCTTGCTATTAATTGTAATGTTCTCCACCCTTCTCACAAGTTTTCCATTTCACATGCACATATCTTTGGAGAGATGGGTGCAACTCCTAGTCTTTCTCTCAAAACCTAGTTCATGATCTTATCCCCCATGGTGTGTTCACAGATCCACTTTAATATTCACATTTCTACTATTTTCATCTTATGATCATATATCTTTTTAACTTGCCAACATTACGTCTTATACAACAAGAGGTTAAAGTGTGACTTGATAAATTTACCATTTAATCTATTTGAAATCCGTAATCACATAGCACCTAACACCCTGGCTGTTGCCCTCCACATGAGTCATTCAACTTGAGTTCGATGCATTACATCTTCATCAATCTCCTGATTACTCTGGATTACTAATTTGAAATATTTGTATTTGTTCGTTTGTGCAACATCTTCTCCAAAACTAACTTAAGGTTTTCCCACGTGCACTTCTCCACTTAAATTGCATCGTAAGTAATCTATTTTACAACGACTTATTTGCAACCATTTTCCTTCTAGGGTTAGTGGGTTACCCTCCAATCTTCAAGCCTTGCATTGATTTCATCCCTTGTTTTCGCTACGAGCATACTATCATTAGCAAACAATATGGACCACAAAATACTTTCAAAAATACATTTTGGCAACTCACTAGTATTATAATGAATAGGAACAGGCTTAAGGTCAATCCCTAATGTAAACCCACTTAGATGGCAAATCATAGTGTTAAATATCGTTAGCAAATCAAGAAAATTTTTCACATGTACCATTAGAATATACTATTCTTTGCTTTTTTTAGTTAGATTTTTCCTTCAGAAATTATTTCTCTAACTAAGCGTAGTGAACTTAAAACGAAGGATACTATTTAAATGAGAATGTAGACAGGATAATCCTCTATATTATTTTCTATTTGAAAATATCAATTGCATTACATGTTTCAAAAAGCTATATACTAAATTTAAAAAATGCACTCGAAAAATAAGTATCAATTTACATTAAATAATTGATTTATTCGATCACTGTTATAAGAGTTTATTGAATTAAATTAAAATTATGCAATAAAATCATAGCAAATAAATATAATTTGATACAACCTAATATTTAATTATCTATAACTTCAATATAACACTCATCGATATCAATAAATAAAAAAAGTCAAATATAAAAAATTGAAAAAGTATGTGGTTGTACCATTTGAATATGCACTTTATTTGTTGCAAGTATAGTTGATGTTGATTAATCAAAACAAGATGTTGATGTTCATTAACAGAGACATTCTACAATATTGACACCTTAACATAGGTTAAAGATTATACATATATATGAATAAAGGGTCTTAGAGTCTCGGATGTGGAAGACAACATTAGATACAACTGTTTACCCTGGTTAGATCAAGAATATTGAAAAATGCACTAATTAAGAACGTGAAAGGTTAGATCTTTAAGAAGCTGTGAAGTGGAAGTGGAAGAGATAGATAGGTCGGAAATGACCTTGATAGAAATAGTGAAGAATGATAATGACATGGAGTATTGAAATTTGCATAAGCATATTACAATAGATACAAGTGGATGGAGGAGAATATATGTTTACGATTATTGAACTTGATTTTTTTAGTTATAAATTAGTATTAGATATAAAGTATAATCTTTATGAGCGATGAATCCGCACGTTGATATGTTTTTTGTTGAACTTACAAAAGCTTGCAAAATATAAATGATTGATTGAATTTGCTGTTTGTTACCGATGTGATTGGGCTACTTACGAAATTTACAAGTGTGGGATCTAGTTTTATCTCATTATGAATTTGCATCCTAGTTTTGGATGTGCAAACTTGTCAGATAGCATTGTTTGTAATATCTTTGCTGCAGTGAGAGTATTTATATTTATGTATGATTTTGTTTAGTCTTAGCAACGAGGGTGTGTGTCTTGAACCTAATCAAATTTATCAGCTATTAATGCGTGTGAGTTGGTTTTATTTGATAATCAGGAAGATCTGCTCCTCGTCCTGCTCCTCGTCCAGCTGCTCGTAACCCTCCTCAGCCAGGTATGCAATAATCTTTCATGTTAGTATGATTATGTGTTGATGTCTTGTTGCCTCAAGTACGTGAAGATTAGTTTATGACTCATTTTGCTGCAGTATCGTTGGTCATTGTTAGGTAGGGTTGGTGTTATGTCTCTTCAGGCTTTGGCGCTTTGCTATTCAGTCCCTTACGCCTAAATCCTCCTGTTTACTCAAATTTATGTTCTATTCACATTTTTTATGCTCTGTTTACAGTTCACCATGCTCCTCCACCTGCTCCAGTTCAAGCTTCAAGTGGTGGATCTGTCCTTGGCGGTATTGGTTCCACTATAGCTCAAGGTATGTAAGGTTTCATGATGTCAAATGAAAATTTTCAAATGCTTATTGTGTTGCTTACATTGTTTTTGTAATTGTTTCTATAGGTATGGCTTTTGGAACTGGAAGTGCTGTTGCACACAGGGCAGTGGATGCTGTTATGGGTCCTCGTACAATCCAACATGAGACCGTTGTTACTGAGGCTGCTGCTTCTCAACCAGCTCCCACTAGCAGCAGTGTTGGTGATTCTTGTGGAATCCACTCAAGGGCCTTCCAAGATGTATGTTACTTTTCTGTTCTTTGGAATTATGATCAAGTATTGTGACTTGTGACAGAAATTTGTGGAAACTGTATGTGATGTCTGTAGTCTTTTAGAAATGATTGAAATTTGAATCTTCAAATAGTAAGTATGGATTTCACCCATTACATGATTTGGCTTTTGGTGAAAGTCATGGAAAATAAGGGAAAGACTTATGATGGCTCTTTCTCCCATGCCTACTCACCCCTAAAAAATGTCTTGATAGGAACGCTTGACAAATGAATTTTAATTGCTTATGGTTCTCATTGTTGGTCTTTATCTTAATACAGTGCTTGAACAACTATGGAAGCGATATTAGCAAATGTCAGTTCTACCTGGATATGTTGAATGAATGCAAAAGGAACTCTGGATCAGTCATGGGTGCTTAAAGTTGATGTTCGGCGATTCAGTTGAAGAAATTCTTGAAAATTTATTGAAGCTCTAGACTTTTCAAAGTGATGATCCGTTATGTATTATTTGATGGGCTGTTGTCTATTGCTCAACCGCTTTGTTAGAGACAATCAACTGGTCAGGTTGATGTTATAATTCTTACTTTTATGGCTGGTGACTGTTTGGACTTTTGTCATGCTTTATAGTTGAATAAGAATGTCTTTGCGCGTTCAATGTTGTATGATTAGTCCAGTGATTGTGCGGACTGTTATTTATTGACCATGTTATTGCGTTGCCTTTTAAAAGCAATGTTACGGACTGTATTTGGCTCTAGGGGCAGATCTATCTGAAAGCTGAAGGATGGAGTCTAGAGGTTTAACAATGAAGTTTTCTTCTCATTCACAGTCTCTGCTTTGGGTTTGATGTTTATGATCAAATTGTGCCAAATGAGAGATGTCTTTTTTTGGAAAAATTGAAAAAATGAACTTTTTTTTATAAAAAAGATTCCAAAATAAGTTTTGGGAATCTTATTTCTCAAAATAAGCGTTTCAGATTTGAAAATAAGCGTTTTAGATTTGAATTTTGTTCGTTGTTACTAACAGTGAACAAATAATCTTAGCATAGAAAAAGTAAAAAAAGTCTGTTACATTTGCTTTTTGTTACTAATAGCAAATAAATAAGACTTGTGCAAATTAGGTGCCTCTTCGTTGTTAATAAAAGTGAATAAATGTTTACATTGTTAAGTTAGGTTTTTTTAATTGTTAGTAACAACGAACAAACAAGGCCGGTTTTGTTCTTTTTTTCTTTTTTTTTTATAGTTATTAAATTAGCCTTTGTGGTTGGTTAAACACACTGTTTTATTAATTGCTGTTAACAACAATGAACATGTATTCTATAAACAAAAAAATCTAATTGCCTAGTTTCATTCTATCCAAACTCTATTAGTATGTCCTTTGAGAGACCGTCTTTTTAAGAGATGACTCCTAACGGTTCAGCCTATTAGAGTTTTATTAAAAAAAGTTTGTAATTGAAAGTTAATCACGAGTTTAAGAATACCGTTTTCTTTCTCCCTTATGCACATTCAGTGTAATTTTAAATCAAAAACCACATTCTTCAATTATTTAACCGTACATTTATCCCTCTCAACTAGGGGTGTTCAAAAATATCCGATGCGAGTTATCTCGTATACAATTCTAAAAACTTGATAAATTATCCGATTTTTGAAAACTAAATAATCATACGGATACCCAAATTTTAAACTGGATACCGAATATCGGATCGTAATATTGGCAAAATCGAATATCCAATTTTCTAATTTTTTAATTTTTATTTTTAAAGTATATAAGTATTTTTTAATAAATTTTTTTTGGTTAAGTTGTTGAATTTACTAATATGTACAATTCTCAACTATAACTAAGTTGCCCTAATTTATTGTTAATTAATTTAAATTTTGAAATCCACCATATTTCCAAAACGGTTTGTATTAAAAGTTTTAAAAATAAGCTTTATTAAAGAAAGAAAGTGAAGTGAGTATAAATATTTATGTGTAAAAAAACTTAAAATTATTTAAAAAAAGACAAAAAAAGATTTTCAAAATCGGATATCCGAGATTCGATCCATATTCTATCGGATATCGATATTCCGGATACTTCATTTTTTAGATCGGAACTAAATATTGAGTTTCACTATTCGAAAAATCGGATATCTAGATTTTTCGGATTCGGATTAATCCGGTTCTAAATACCCCTTCTCTCAATAATTAAAATTTAATCAAATCATCAAGAAAAATTCATAGATTTGATTTTTGAATAGTTGAAGAATGTGGTTTTGATTTAAAATTGTACTGAATGAAACGATTTTCTTAAACGTATGATTAACTTTGTGTTATAAACATGTTTTTTTAAATTAAACTCTAATGGGCCGAGCCTTTGGAAACAAGAGACTTGCTATAAAAATATATAATACCTTAATATTAAATTTGATATTTTTTATGATAATTGGTTGAAAAATATCTAATTTATGTCAAAAAAATTGATTTATTTGCTAGCTATTTGCTATTTTTATATTCTTTTGCATTTTAATTATACTTTAATAAATAAAAAAAAAATCAAATAACTCATATTTTATTTTAAAATTATCAACGGCTTGTACACAGTGGACAGTGGTATAGAATTACCCAAATTATTATTGATATTGATTTAATCAAATCAATTAAATTGCTTTTACCTGTCCAATGAAGAGCGAAAGTATCAAAGACCGCCCAAACTCCAAATTTGTTTACAGTCTACGGAAATCATAATCTTCAATCTCCAAACTTTTTCCCCTCTCATCTGACTCACAAACTCCATTTCTAGGGTTTCTCCTTCACTTTCAGCTCGATTCAATCCAATTTCTCCGTCAACAATGGGGGAAGAAGATCAATCACAGTCACAAAAGGCGGTTTCCTTAGGGCAACGACTTATTCCTGTGGTGAACAAGCTTCAAGACATATGTTCTCAATCAGGAGTTTCAATTCCGATTCATTTGCCGCAAGTTGCGGTTGTCGGAAGCCAAAGTAGTGGAAAATCAAGCGTAATTGAAGCTCTTGTTGGTCGCGATTTTCTTCCGAGAGGCCCTGATGTTGTTACTCGAAGACCTCTTCTTTTGCAGCTTAATCAAGCAAAGGTTATTAATGGAGGTGATGGTGATGAGGTTGAGTATGGTGAATTTCTGCATTTGCCTGGCAAGAAGTTCTATGATTTCTCTCAAATTCGTAATGAAATTCAGGTACTTATAGGTTTGTTTGATTTTGAATTTTCAGTTTATTGAATTGATGGTTTTAGTTGCTTCTGAATTGATATTGATAGATTATTCATTATGGTCGTGAATTTTTATTGATAGAATTGATTATAGTTGTGAATGCTTCAATATGCTAAAGCCTCTCAATCAATTGAGAAATATTGAATGAACAGTAAAATGAGTATGAACTTGGAAGTTGTTGCCAAATTGTCTTAAACTCCCACCAAATAAGAGACATTGAGTTTGCAAATAATGTTATGACACATGAAAGTTAAACAAATATGTGTCTCTTGATATTGATTTGCAAATCAATGAATGGGGTATTGACATTGATGTTTCTGGCACATGATTATAGCACAAAAACAGTGATTTGGATATCGATTTCATTTGATTTGAGTAGTATTGTGAGTAATGAGACCTCATAGTTTTAATTTAGGGAAGGTGAGAACTTTTTCCTTAACATTTTCAAGTAGTATACTCTCTTGTATTCAAACTAAATGTCCAATTTGATTTTTCATAGTTACCGATACACTATTTCAATCCTAAATATCTTTAATTATGCTGGATTTAAAATTATAAAAAGTTGATCTAAAAAAGTTTACATTGAGACGAATCAAGCAAGATTCCACTTGATTGTTTTAATTTATCGATTGAGAATAAAATATAAACCAAGAGTGATTGTTAAATAATGCCAAAAATAATTGGAACATTTGATTAGAATAGGAGGGGTATAATATAATCTATTAGGAGTATTTGATTAGGGAGAGTTACAAGGACATGATATTCCATGACTATGCAATCGAGTCCTTGTTTAATGTTTTGATTCCTTTTAACTAAATTATTACGAGGATGTTGTTTTTCTTATGTACTTTGAATGGAGTAGTATCAATGTTTTTTAACATAGTGCAAAAATAAGTCTTGTATTAACTGGGTTAGAAAGGTTTTCAAATCTACCGTACTTATATTACTCGGATCTTGATGGTGTAATAAACCATGTTTTAGGTGTGTTTAAGGGATATCACACATTCTTAGTAATATTTGGTGGTACGACAACTGCATCAACCCGTTATCGCTTCTCTTCATGCAGTTGTGACCAAAATTAGAGTTTTGCACTATGGATGTGAGACATGATCATAATCAAAATAATGATTTCATATATCTCTTTCGTTTGATGTGAGTATTGGTGTTTTGAGTAATGGAATGTTTGAGTATTGTTTTAGGGAAAGTGAGAACTTCCCTACACATTTTCAATTTGTATGTAGACTAATATCCCCTTTGTTTGTGCTTCTTTGTAAGAATATTATGGAATTTAGAGTTAAGATTTAACTATGTATTTACATATTCACGTGAGATTTTATATAGTTTTGTCTCAAAATATATCATCAAAAATATGAACTTTTTTTTACATTAATCATAGCCTCACCATTAAGGTGTTTGATTTTAAGTTTGCATTGGTATCATTTTATACTTTTTAATTATGTTTGATTTGTCATATTTTCAAATTATTTACTTGTTTGATTCATCTATATGCAAGTATTATTATATCAACTTTTTATACTTTGTAATTATGTTAAATTAGAGATATTAAAGCTTGATAAATTGCATCGACATGTGTGCCAAATTAAATGAGAAACATAAGGTGGGACAAATGTTGTATTAGGCATTATAAGGTTTTTAATGTATTAGGTTGTAAAAGGTCTGTTGTAAGCTTTAATCTAAATTTATATTTTTGAAAATATGAAACTAAGATAAAATTAAAATTGTCAAGTTAATAGTTTACATCCCAATATGCGCGTAACTAGTCTTTACCAGCAAGGTGTTGCGGTTGCATCATCGCGACCTTTATCACAACCACAATGACATACGCAATAATTTTAGAAGTGATTTTGGAATAATCCTCAAGCCCTTATGCGGAAAAACTTGTCATAAGGTCACCATGCAACTCTAATGCTACAAGTAAATTTTTGATGAGACTTTTTAATGACCTTGTAAATTCTAGGATTTCTCCACCTTTCTTGTAAACTTCAAATTCTACATGTGTTTTTGTTTTTTAATGAGTACATCTCTTATATGTTTTAAGATATAAGAGTGAGGCTCGTAAAATGAGATGGTACTAAAATATACCAAAAACGTGTAGGAAGAAGTACTTGTTAGTACCAAACAAAACCAAATTTAACACAAATAACTTGAATAAAATATGCTTTAAAGCCAAGCTATCTTGCAAATTTTTGATTTCTTGATTCAACAAAATGTAGCACAATTAACCTCACTTTTGAAGGTTACGATCCTCGTTCCAATTAGATTAACTTATCATCTCTATCTTGAACATGGATACTATGTGATGAATTCTGATGCAACTACTTTTGTTAAATTTCTTCAATCTGTTATGGCATTCGACCAAACCTAAATGATTGTGACCCGACCCATTACCCATTTTCCTAAGTTTATTGACTTTTTTTATTTTTACATGATATATCCGAGTTATTAACTACTATTTTGTGGTCAAGTTAAATATTATGTTTTTGGGTCCATATATGAAAAGATAACTAAAATTTTAATTTTAACAAAAAACATTACACGATAATTCAAGCTACTTTTTAGTAGTACGAACATAATAATAAAATAATAAAAAAATCTTTGATCCATTGGGTTGACCTTTGTATGACCTAGCATCTAGACAAACTATTATAATATACTTGTATCGTTTTAGGTGTTCCATTGACGATTTTGTGTTATTCATCAATCAATATTTATTTGTATCTTATTCTTATTTAGAGGTTTTAAACATAATTAAGTGAGATCTTGTTTGATTCATCTCATATAATTTTAATTATATCAGGTTCTTATAATTTTTAATCATGCACAATTAGATGTATTAAAAATTTTCTTTTACGTCTCAAGCTGTTTCAGTTCTTGAATTTTGATGTTATCTATCTAGGGCCATGCTATACTTCTGGTTTACAACCATCTCATGTCTTTTGCTTTGTAGAAACCAGCTGACAACGTTCTGAATCTGTTAACTCTGGCCGTCTAGTAAAAAATTCAATTGCAGAACAAGTGGTGGCATATTGGGAATTTTAAGAGAATTTATTTTCTTTCAAGATTCATCATGGTTGACGTATTGTGTTTTCCTACCATAATTTTGCGATCTTTAACATTTTAGAAAGCAAAATTTGAGTATTTTGTTAAATTTACACAACTTGTTTTCCGTTACTTCTAGTGTTAATGCCATGCTATACTTCTTGTTTAGGAAGTTGTGCAATACTTCATAAATCTTCTGTTGTGGACTAATTTCTGTGCTTTTCTCCTTGCCTTAATAAATTACTTCAGGCTGAGACAGAAAGGGAAGCAGGAGCCAATAGGGGTATCTCAGAGAAGACAATCTCTTTGAAAATTTACTCTCCCAATGTTCTTGATATTACTTTGATAGATTTACCTGGGATAACAAGAGTTCCGGTCGGTGACCAGCCCTCAGATATTGAAGCACGAATCCGCACGATGATAATGAAATATATACGTCATCCTAGCTGTCTGATATTAGCTGTTACCCCAGCAAACTCCGATTTAGCTAATTCTGATGCTCTTCAGATAGCTGGAAATGCAGACCCTGATGGTAAATTTGCTTAATTTGTTTCTCATTTCCTTTTCCTTGTATAAGGCATTGATGTATCATGTATGTTATTGTCAAAGGAAATAAGACCTGCATTGGCACTGTAAGTTGTTAATGTTAAGTTTTTTTTTTTTTTTTTATTAAATGTTCTTTATTTTACGTTAGATGGATTGTATGTGAGGGCTTTTGGGAATAGTTGTGTATCCTCATCCTTCATTCCCTCATGTTGTTTTTTTTTTCAGGAAAACGGACTATCGGTGTGATTACAAAGGTTTAACTGATCTTCCTAAAATATATTGTCATATCATTTTACTGTCTTCACTTCTTCATTAGTGTCTGACATTTTCTGCCTTTGCATTTCAGTTGGATATCATGGATAGGGGTACTGATGCTCACAATTTGTTACTTGGGAAAGTAATTCCTCTCCAGCTTGGTTATGTAGGAGTGGTTAACCGCAGCCAAGAGGTAATGCTTTATAATCTTAGTAGTTTTAACTGTCACTAGGACTGTAATTTTTACTTTGATACCTATGGATTCTTTGTTTCTTTCAGAATTCTTGGATCTCATGCCTGGTTTGTCTATTGAACAGGACATTATGCACAACCGCAGTATAAAGGATGCTCTAGCAGCTGAAGAGAGATTTTTCCACACACACCCTGTATGATTAGATTTTGCTGCTCATTTCATTTGGTTGTTTTGAAGTTTGTCAGTTTGTCAGTTTCAAACATATCCAATTGGTACAGGTGTATATAAAGCTAGCTGATCGTTGTGGTATCCCACAATTGGCAAAGAAGTTGAACCAGGTGCGGACCTAGATTTTGTGCTATAACCTCCTTGGTACGAACGCCGCTCACTGTGCCTTTTTATATAGATTTTAGTCCAACATATCAGAGAATGTCTCCCAGCGTTAAGGTCAGCGATAAGCTCACAGTTGGTCTCTGTGACGAAGGAATATGCAAGCTATGGAGAGATTCCTGAATCAAAAGTAAGTATTCTGGATTTCGGTCTTTCCATCTTTTTTCCCATTCATGAGGACATTGATAGTTCTGCTGAACACCTGAAGCTGTTCGAACTTCATACCCTTTCAAGATGGGCTATTGACAAAATTATCAGGATGTAAACAATAAATACTGGACCATGGGCTATCAACAAATAAAAGGATGCCCTTAAGCAAAATATACGTGCTTGTCTTATTTACAATATCCAAAAATGATATTGTGTTAGTAACAAAGCACATGATTACAACTTCAACTACATAAATTTCACAAGTTAAAATTCAACTGTTTGCTTCTGCTGACTGATGCTGCACCAACTAGTTAAACTTTATGGGAAAAGCTTTGTAGAATTTTCCTTGTTGCCAAATGCCAAAAAAACACGCCTACTATTTTGAGCTAGTGATTGAACTTTCCTAAATGATCGGATCTATCTAGCAACTTATTGATAGATTCCGTGAACAGAATGGTCTCGATTGTTGATAGCTATTAGGTGTACCCATCTTTGTATCTTCAATACATGGGACTTTTTCTTGTCATATCATGATGCCTATGTTTTAGGTGCAAAGTGAGATGTATTCAACCTTTCTTATTCAATTACTTTGCCTTACTCAGACTATTCCTTTCAGACCCTTGATCATGAAAATGGCTAACAGTACAATAATATTACAACAAGAGTCTTTATTCCAAAATATTAGGGTTGGCTACATGAATAAACATATTGGTTCCAATGGTCGTTCACATGAATTCTTCCTTCTCTATTCATTATATTTTTCTACCATCTCAATTTGTAAGTATAGATCCTTCACTCCCGTCCTATAAGTCATCTTTGGTCTTCCTTGACCTCTTTTTAAGTCTTTTGAGTTTCTACTTTGTATCTTCCTTATTGTTTTGCTAATACTCTGTGTTTACATATGTCCAAATAATCTTAAACCGTTTTCTTTTATTTTTTCCACAATATTGGCAACTCCTACACCATTTCTCATGTTTTCGTTTCAAATTTTATCCCTCAAGGTATGCCCACTCAATACTGATTCATCGAAGCATTTGCATTTCCACTACTCTCTTCAATCTATTATGATCCTTTTTAAAAGCCTTACATTCTGATCCATATAGTAGCGCTGGTCTAATGGTCGTTTGATAGAACTTGCTCTTAACTTTAAGAGCACACCTCGATCTCATAATATTCCAGTAAGCTCTCTCCATTCTTGCAACCCACATATAATTCTATATGTCACATCTTATTGGATATCCCCACTATTCTAAAATATAGACTCAAGATATTCGATGCATTCACTTGGAGCGATTTCTTTCTATTCTATTTTTATAGTGCCTCTTGTTATTTCGTTTGTATCCCAATAAGCGCTTTCCATTCTTACAATCATCTCTAGGCTTCTCCATACCTCAATAAGTATACCATCTAGCTCAACCGCTTTCTTTAGCTCCATTTTCTTCAAAATCGTAGTCACCTTTGATTTTTGTATTGCTTTCATAAATTCTCTATTTTCATTTAAAAGAGTGATTGTTGTGTCTCCTACAACATTTCCTTGTCACCAAATTAGTCCCTCCATCAATTTTTGATGTTCTCATCCTGAACTAAGATGTTTTGTCCTTATCTTTAGTACACTTTCCAACACCTATGTCAATAGCTTTTGCTTATCTCCTCTCTCTCTCTCTCTATATATATATATACACACACACACATACACACACACACCTCTTTAAAAGCCTTTCGTTTCGCCTCACAAAATATTACTTTTTTGCTTGGCTTTGATTTGTGCGGTAACTTTATATTTATTTGATTCGTTTTTATATATTTTTCCCTTGTAAGATATCTATGGGGAAGGAATCTCATTCTTTATATATTCCCAAATTGTCATTGAGGGATTTTAATAGAGCAGAGTTCACATGATGTAAAAATCTTCTAGATGTTTTTATGTATGCGGCTATGCGCTGCATCCTCTGTGACTTTCTCCTCCTAATTGTTTTCCTATGATGCCATGTTCTATAGGCTGGCCAAGGAACTCTCCTGCTAAATATCCTGTCAAAATACTCTGAAGGTTAGCATTGGCATTTTTTCAATCACAAGAATTGTAGCTAGTTGTTTATATCTTGGTTATCCTGTATTGTTTTTAGACACATTGCTTTCTTCCTCACTTCTTGATATGTTGGGCAGTGAGTGCTGTTTGTAGTTTCTGTCTCATTGGTTTGTTTATTCAAACACTTATTATGGCAGCGTTTTGCTCTTTGGTGGAGGGGAAAAGTGAAGGAATTTCAATTTCTGAGCTGTCTGGAGGTGCACGAGTTCATTATATTTTCCAGTCTATCTTTGTGAAGAGCCTGGAGGTATGTTCTCTCTATATACCGGTATTCCGTGTCTGAATTTGGACAAATGACATGTATGATCCAAGTTTCCTGGAATTTAGTTTGTCCTTCAGATATGACAACAAATGGAATGTATGTTGGAAGAGTATATATGCGATGGTAATTGGAATTGGTTTTCTAAGTTGTAGATCATTTATTAGCATTAGATGAGGTTGAATAATGTATAATCTTTGTTAGTGATGATCTCTCATGTTTGTTCTAGTCCATCTAGCTGACCCAATACTGTTGGAATTAATGCTTTGGCGTTGATGGCATTGTTAGTATTGTCGCTTCCGCATGATATTTTGACATCACATTACTTGAGTATATTAATATCTGATGTTACTAAATTACATTGTAGGAGGTTGATCCATGTGATGGATTGTCAGACGAAGACGTGCGAACTGTTATTCAGAATGCTCGGGGTCCAAGATCTGCTGTTTTTGCTGCCGAGGTTAATCTCTTCTTTTCGTGTCTAATGGAGTATTCATAAGCTTTTTAGTTCTCCCAATTGTTATGCCAATGTGTTTATTTGTAAAAGATATATGATGGATGTACCAGGATGTTTTAGGTTCAGTTTTAATTTGTAAGGATTCAGCTTTTTGCCATTTTTGAAAATATGAATACGTTTTTCAAGTCTAATTGATATCGAAAGGATTCAGAAGGCACCTCATTTTTGCTCACACTCCACTAAATTACAGCTTATAGTAAATAGAAGAGGCAAAGAATTTGGAAATTACCTGAAATGAAATTTCTTTTTCTTCTGTAATTGCGCCCAACTTGATATAGTGCATCTGACTCCCCTGTTTTAGGCAGTTTTTTGTTTCATCTACTACTATTCTGGATTTCTGGTCAGTGGTAATTGCTTGCTTATTATGTTAAAAAAATACAGGTTCCTTTTGAAGTTCTTGTTCGAAGACAAATAGATCGCTTATTAGCCCCTAGCCTTCAGTGTGCACAGTTTATATATGATGAATTAGTGAAGGTGCAACTCTTTGTTCTATTGGAGACAATTTTTTTTTTATTTTTTTTTATTTTTTATTTAATTGTGTTTTTCTAGCCGTCTAACTCTTGAAAGTTCTGTTATGATGCAACATTTTAGATGAGCCACTCTTGCATGGTTAATGAGCTGCACCGTTACCCTGTCCTCAGAAAGCGGATTGATGAAGTTGTTGGCAGATTTTTGCGGGAAAATCTTGGTCCTGCAACGAGCATTATTGGACACATCATTGAGATGGAGGTATATTTGTTAGGGTGGGGGGAGGTTGTTATACATTATTCTTGATTGTGCAATTCTTCTGAAACAATTGAGACATGCCAAACTTGTAATGAAGCAAGTAAAGTTTGTTCGCCGCTAAGTTTTTAACACTTGTTAAACAACCCCATGAGTTCACGTAATTTTGAGATTGAGGTATATTTGTTAGGGTGGGGGGAGGTTGTTATAGATTATTCTTGACTGTGCAATTCTTCTGAAACAATTGAGACACACCAAACTTGAAATGAAGCAAGTAAAAGTTGTTCGCCGCTAATTTATAACACAGAACTAGACTTGTTAAACAACCACATGAGGTCTTGTCATTTTGAATCCAAGTACTTCATGTTCTGTTTAAGTTGGGAAATGCATTATGTTGACCTGAAGTTATGGTTTATACTAGTTTGAGTTGACCAAGAAATCCAGTATGCTACTTTTGCTTCTATTGCAACTTGCAAATGAATATCATACTAAATCAAAATTGAGGGTAAAAAAGGGAATGCAGATTTGGGAATTTCGGAATGACTCACTAGTTACATTGAAATTATGATTCGTGTTACATTGAAATTATAACTTATGTTGGTTTATAACAACCTAGAAAATTCAAGAGTTAAGATATTAAATAACCTACTTGTGGATTTGTGGTACAAAACACTCGCAAGTCATAAACCTTGAAGATTTAAATGCATTGTAGTCAATTTGGTGGGGTTAGATGTACTGTCCTGAAAACATTCAGAACCGTACATATGTCTGTTATCTTTTACGTTTTGGCATCTAAAAATGGATTTGGATAATGATCACTGATTTTAGCTGGGGAATTCGTTCATAAGTATAAGTGAGTTCAGGTCTCTCCCCACTTGTTACTGCTTAAACCCGATGTCTAGCTTGGTGAAATTTAAAGATACGAATGATTGGTGTTCAAGCTCTATATGTTTTGCTTCTCTTTGTCTTATGTGAGCATGGAAAAAATCGCGGATGCGTTTGTGGAAACGGTCGCGATGTCGCGGAAAACGGCTATAGCGGAGAAATAATGCAGATCGCGGCCGATGCAGTGTGATGTTTGCTAAAAAAATTCACATAAGGAGAGTTTTGAATTAATAATTGCATTTTTGTTGTTGAACAATTATTATCATGCAATAATATGGCTATAGCTATTGTAATTGCAATATTTGAGGTTTTTTTAGTGTATAATTAATTAACCTATTCTGTTTATCAACTAACATCCTGAGTAACTATAATTTCATTGATCGTAAAAATTAAAGTTCATGGGTGTTAATGAAATATTAACCGGAGACAAATAACGTTGTAACGGTGTAATATCGTTATAACCGGAGACATAATATGAATCAAGTAATCCTGTTATTTCATGCATTGTTGTCAAACCTCAGCTCATTTTCTTTTTGCCTTTTGATAATTTATATATGTGTTTATGCTGCAGACGGACTACATAAACACTTCCCATCCGAACTTCATTGGAGGAAACAGAGCTCTAGAAATGGCACAGCAGCAAATTCGGTCGTCAATGGTTATTGTTCCAGTGTCTAGGCAAAGGGTACGAACTCTCCTTTTTATTTATTTATTTATTTTCTTTTGGTTTTTTCAGAGGAAGTCTATTTCTCCTGAAGGTTATGCTGTAAATTGTTGAGCATCATGGTTATTGGAATTCTTCAGGATAGTGGTGAATCTGATATGACACAGACATCTGAGAGGAGTTCAAGATCTAGAGCAATTGTCAGGTCCCCAGCAAATGGATTTATTAAACCACCAGCGAACGGGGCAATCTCTGAACAGGTCTATTATGTTTTACTTTGTTTATAAGTTTAACATCATGCGAAAACTGTTTTCGTCTTGTCTTTGCAAATGCATGGAGAACCACATCCCATTTCTTTGATGGATGTATCAATTATGGAACATGCTGATTTTTGGTTTTGCTATTGCTTTCTTTAACCTTTTTTTTTTCTGCTTGCTTATTCAGGGAGCTCGAGCAAATGCAGAAGCAGATAGAAATCGACCTGCTGGTAATTTCTGTCCCTTTGTGGTGTTTTGCTTGCATTCTTTTTCTTGCTGTAGTGTTGTTTGTTCTCCTGCCCCTTAGTTAAGAATGTTTGCTTATTCACTTCTGCGATCACGATTCAAGGTATCATAGCCTAAGTTTGATTTGGTTACTCATGAACTGCCTGTGACATTGTCTAGTAATGCTAGTATGTGATAGGGTGATGTTTTGAAATTTGATGGACTGTAGTTAAATGACTCACTAATTATGTGCATTTCTTATTTATGTGAACATGAAGATGATATTTGCTATCAAGGGTAATTGAGTACAACCTCTTTGTTTTTATAAGGGTAAGGTTGCGTGCATTGGACCTCCTTGGAGCAATGGAATATAGTAATTGATTAGCAATAATCATTACTTATAACAAAGATACCTGCAATCTTACATTGGTTTGTTTTGGTGGATGTAGCCGACCCCATATATTGGGAATGAGGCTGTGGCATGGTTGTATATAATAGATTTGGTGAACTCTTGATAACATTCAAACTTTGGATAGTTGGCAAAGTTAGTAAAGCATATATCTTAGTATTTGTATCTTATGTTAATGTTTTTTGGAGACAACTGGTCAATCTTTCAACTAATTCTCCATATACTCCCTCTTGTTCAAATTGGATTCGACACATCACTATCCAATGCATTATTTGACCCTTTATGTTTTTAAGTTAGCATAAATAAAAATTATAAAATTGATATTATGAAAATATGCATTGAGACAAGTCAAACAAAAGTCCACATGACTGTCTATTTATAGTGCATAAAGATTAAAAAGTAAAACTATAACAATTGATGAAAAGTAGTTACTGTTCGTGTGTAGCAGCTTATTCCAACCATTGTAGTACCAATTTACATTTCATAGTTGTTTAATATGGTTGGCTAATACGATGTTTCTATTGATGTGATATCGTATTTAAAGAAGTTAAAAAAGTTGCACTAGGGTGATACAAGTAGCAGAGGTAACAGCAAGACTTCTCATTAGTGTAGATGAACCGAGAAGTTTGTTCCTTTTTGTTTGGAGGTTCTAGGAAAAGGGGGGATATGGGTGTAGGTTACATTGCTGAAGTTCACTTTGTCATGTTAAGAAAAAGTGAGATCTGTTTGAGAAGAACCCACTAAGGGCTTGTTTAGTATACGTCACACACTGGAAATAAAGTGGAAACAGATAAATATCTGAGTGGAATCAGTAACTGTTACTTCCATTAGATGTTTGGTAGAATCTTGGTGAGGGATTCACTTGTTTCTTGAAACCTACAGAATTTCTTTTTCTTTTCCTTTCCTTCCCCAAAATAAAAGACATTTCTGTGACTATAAAATACATTAATAAAGGAAACAGCTACTGCAAAATAATCAGAATGTTTACTTCAGATCACCAGAAATTTTTGAGATTCGAGATTTTTTTTGTTGAAGGTTCAACTAAATGCCAAAACCTTAATCCCTACAATATATCAGCTACAAATATTTATATGATGAACTCGAAATTGCTGATATTTGAAGGGACAAGGGAGATGAAGATGAAAATCCACGATTATCAACAAAGTAGCAGGGGTCTTTAATCAAAGTTGTAGTCAACAACCATTGGGAATTTAACAGAGAGAAAAATTAGAGTTTTTTGCGAAGACAGATTTGAAGAAACTAAGGATTCGGGGGAAGAGGAAAAAAGTAGAGTGAAATTAGGAGAAGAAAGCCATGAATGTGTAAGAGAGAACAACGAAAAAATTGGAGCAACATATGTTAGGTGTTGGAAATCTTATCTGTGCTTATTTCTCCAATTTGGGCAATAACAAAATGGGGGATTGGGTTATTCAGTCAAACAAAACATGTATGAGGTTCAGTTTAGCGACTCTGTTTTCAAGAGCACACTATACCATTCTTTGTATGGACTGCAATTTTTTATAGTATAATCTCGTATGGACTGCAATTGGAACAAGATTTTAAAAAATAAAAAAAGGAAAAATTACATTTTTGTTTGTTGTTACTAACTGCATACAAAGGAGATAATATATTTTTTCTTTTTTTGAAATTATATTTATAAATAAAAAATACTAATCCTTAAGTTAGACGGTCTCACGGTGAGACTATTTCTATTGGGCCGACCTAATATACATTTTTTGTCTTAAGGAGCTCACTTATAACGTTAAAGCGATTGCTTATAATTTAATATAATTACTTTTTATAGTTTTAAAGTGATTACTTATAACCTTAAAACGATCACTTACGATCTTAAAGTAATTAATTAAAGTAATGGGCTAATTATATGGGCCCCTCTCATAGTGAGACGGTCTCATACAAGACGGGCTGAATAAAAAATTATAATAAACACTTGATTGTTGTTGCTAATAGTGAACAAAACTTAACTTGACTTTATGACCTAGTCCCTTTTGCTTGTTGTTACTAACAGCGAACAAACTCTTACCCTAGGCTCAAGTAGAAGACACTTATATTGGGAAATACTTTTTCCCAAGCTTATTTTTTTTATTTTTTATTAAAATAAGTTTACTTATTTCGAAAATATGTTCAAATCCTTCTATGTCGGGCATGGGCCAAAGAGTAAAAACTATGACTGTCAATTGTGCACTAGGTGAATTGATGGGGACATTTTCAATTATAGCACCTGATGAAATGAATAATGACAACTTGGCAATTACTTGTGATGTGAAACTTGTGGTTCGAGTCTTCTGAGATGGAGACCCATATGAAAATGTTCTATGTGATCGTATCATAAAATATTTTCTCCATTGAATTCTACGTGTAAATGCAGCTAGTTCCATCTGGGGCATTTCATCCATCTTCAGTGGGACTGAGAACCATTCTTCGATTCGTGACGCTCCTCGAAACAATGTACAAAAGGAACCAACATACAACATTGACCATGCCTCTCCTAGCATTCATCTGCAAGAGGTGCATTTATGATGGATGTCTTGTCTTTTCAATTGATTACTTTCTCAAAACTACAAATGTCTTATAGTTTTGTTCTATGTTGTCAGCCACCTACAACTTTGAGATCATCGGAGACCTTTTCAGAGCAGGAAGCTACTGAAATTGCTGCTACTAAACTACTATTATCATCTTACTTTGATATAGTGAGAAAAATTATCGAGGATTCAGTGCCCAAGGCTATCATGCACTTTTTGGTTAGTTTTTTAACAGTTTTTTCAATTATGAAAGTACCTTATGCCAGATATGAATTGGAACTCATAGTTTGTTATTGATCAATTTCAACTCATCCCTATTTTCACTTTTTTGATGTATGTATGCATATCAGGTCAACCATACAAAACGTGAACTGCACAATGTTCTTATTCAAAAACTATACAGGTATATGTGATATTTAGTGCTTATGCATTGGCACAACGATATTCACCACTTCGAAAAATTTTTCAGATCTTATTTTGGCTAAACTTGTTTGAGCTCGTCTAAATTTCATTAAGTTTTCCGTCGCAGAGAGAATCTATTTGAAGAGATGCTGCAGGAACCTGGAGAAGTGGCAGCTAAGAGAAAACACGCACGAGAGACTCTCCGAGTTCTTCAACAGGCTTTTCAGGTGAGTTTTAATGAGTTACAAGTATTTGGCGTAAACGTCACCTTTAGCTCTGTTTGGCTATCTCATAAGTTACGGCTGTCACCTATTAACAATTGGAACAGTATTACCGTCAACTATAGATTGTTCACAAATTTTTGTATGCTAAAGGACATTACTAAGACTAATTGAAGCAATATTTGCTGGACACATCTATTTGGTGGTGCACTCATATAGTTTTCTCAATATGTTTGCTTCGTTTGTAGACGCTGGACGAATTGCCTCTTGAAGCTGAGACAATTGAAAGAGGATACGGCTTGGGCACTGACTCAATTGGATTACCAAGAACTCATGGTCTACCTCATGCATCCTCATATAACATGAATATGTTTTAAAGTTAAAAGTTTGTGTGATGAATCGGAGATTCAAATCTATAGTTCCCGCATGACTGGCTGTTCTCAGTGCTCATACATGCGGTGGAGTTTTGTGCAAATCATTCAATTATATGAACAGAAGATTATCCTTCATTTCAAACACGAGGTTTGATTAGTAACACATTACTTCCGTCGTATCCAAGGTCCTGGTATATATTGATTCTTTGTTTACCATTTGTAAATGGAATGGGAAATAAGTTGTAAAGTTGAGCAATAATCTGTTTTATAACTGGATTTGTTTTCTGTGCTCCTTTCATTTTTGTTATAATAGGAGCATGAGTTTCAACTTCTTCCTGTTCGGGGCTAGCACAGATAACATTCAGAATTCTATATTCATAATTGTTAATCGAAATCATCTGTATTTTATGTATCCAGAATTATGTATACCATAAATTTTTCAATATTTCAATATCTTCACTTTATTTGCCCTCCCAAAATTGAACAAAAAATAATTTTCTCATTCTAGTTAATAACTCAGTAGATACATTGTCCTATATTAATCGACACACGAGAGAGAATTCAAACTCAACTCCGGTATTGGGAAATCTGATCAATGTACTTGAGTTCACGAATTTGAATAAAATAACACTATTTAACAACTTAATTTTAAAAATAAGCTTCGTGATTACTTATTTTCCAAAATAAGTGTCCGTACATCCAAGCCTAACATCGGGTAAAATCGCTGTTACTAACAGCGAAAGAGAAAAAAAAAATTTAAGGGCTTAAGTCGCTCTTACTAACAGCGACTTAAGCCCTTAATTTTTTTTTTATGAATTAAAGTAGCCGTTGTTAATTAGAAAAATAGCTGTTAGGAACTTGAAAATAGCCGTTGTAATGATGCTCTATAAATAGCTCCATCATTTCCCATACTTCATTATATCCATTCTACATCATTCTTCTTCTTTTCAATCAATTTTTAAAGGTAACATAAGGTATTATGTTAGTTTTACTTTCAATTTATAAATGTTAATATTATTTTTGAAAGTTCACTTATGTTACTATATTATATGTGTTATGTAGATGTCAAAGGAGCATTGTATTGAAGAGCTTTGTGATTGTGGTTATGAAGTTGAGATTAATACATATTGGAGCGACTTCGATCCAGGGCGTGAATTTGTTGCTTGCCCTTTCTACTTGGTTGACGGATTAGGATGCACATACTTTAGATGTATTGCTCCGGAGGGTACAAAATGGCAGAAAGACGTAATAATACGGCTTGAAAAGGAAAAAAAAGAGCTTAAAGATGAGGTATTTAATCTAAATAGACAAATGGATGATATGGCGCATTGGCGCATAGGAAAAAAGAGACTGAAAGGATTATGAGAAAGTTTAAGAAGCCTTCTTAGTTAGCGACGGTAGTTTAAGTTAACGAATGAAGTATGTAATTTGATATGGATTTGTTGAACGTGATTGAAATTGTGTTGAATGTTCGATAGCAACATCCCTATTTGAATATGATTGTCTGTTTGTTTTTGATTAAATTCATACTGCATTCTTGGCGGAATGATTCATCGCCGAAAAGTCTGAGTACTTAACATCATTTCATTCATAATAAACGTTTTATAATACGATTAAAATATATACATGTACACATATATTACAAATTATACACAAAAGACGATATGTTACAAATACTGAATATGTACAAGTGTTCAATATATACAAAATGTCACTAATCTTCAATATATACAAACACTATTGTAATGCTAATCCTCCTCCTATACCCTGTCTAATTGTGACGGTTTACGACGCCTCCTACGATAGTAAGATGCTGTCGCATGACGCTCGGGTAGTGGAGGTGATTGATAGTGTGATGATGTGGCACCCTGCGAGGACCCGGCACCGTAGTCCGGGCACGTTAAGTCAACCTCCTCAAGATGAACGTCGGCATGATGAGGAGATGAACCGTACTGGTACATAGTGGTGTCGGGCGCAGTCACTTCCGGAATGAAGTGTTGAAACTGCGTCCCTCGGAGTATGCCTTGGGCAATCTCTCGTACAGGCTCCTCTTGGGAGAAGCTGATGACTGATGCAATGCCCTGTGCCTGCAGTAAGACTTAAGTATTAATGAAATGTTTAACGTGTAAGTTCTATGGATAATGTTGAAGAATACTTACAAAGTGTGTCATCGTCGGTGCTGCGGGAGTGTACTGGGCTGCCGCCATGATACCTCGTGGTGTCATCCATCGACGAGTAATAGAGAGGAACCACGGCATGTAATCCGCCGTAGTAGGTGCGCCTGCAGCGTCGATCGGCGCACTTTGGACCAGCAGCTCTAGCCTGTGCTCCCAACGAGCGACATGGGGCCTGTTGACCTCCACCCAGTTCTTGGGATCCCGACCCTTGCGAGAGTAATGGATCTCCGCATCTGTGTCACATGGAGGCGGGATGCCCTGTACCATCCCAAACTGGCGCAGTACGCGCTCAGGGAGATGCAGTTCGACTATGTCGAAGCAGATCAGAGGTACAGATGCTCTCCACGCCCCTGACAATATGCCCGAGTGCTGCAGCAATGCAGCGTATGCCTCAGGGGGGTAAGGGTCTCATTGAAACTAAACGTGAAAATTCGATTAATAAATTACTCAATGTGATACTTATAAAACAAGTTGTAGTGAAGTTGTTACCTGCTCAGCACGTAGTAGATCGATTTGATCGCGGTAGAACCCCACGCCCGATCCAGTGTGGGTCCTTGTTCGTATTTCAAAGGACCACCACGATCCATATGGCACATGCGGGGGGAGGAAGCAGTGGTGGCGCAAATGCACCACGTCCCACACTCCTCATCGGTTGACCAATGAGAACATGCTCCCACGCCGAAAGCTATGAATTACCATTATAAGTAAATAAAAGAGATACAAAAATATATAATAAATGAAACAAAACGGTAACATGTAAACTTAGTATTACCTGCAGAATAATCAGGGGCCCAGCGATCTCCTTCACGTTCTTCCGTGAAGCTTCATAAAGTCTCCTGTACAGATACGCTAGGGTTGCCGAACCCCAGCTGTACCCAAAGATGACCTCCCATGACGCATCAAGCAACGTCAAGTACAATAGTTGTACTTGGTTGCCAGTCTTGTCGGAGAACAAGACAGCACCAATCAGATAAAAGAGATACGCCCTAGCGTATCTCTCAACGGTGGCGTCATCAGCACCTTCAAGGAGCTGCGAGAAGTTTTGTGCAAGCCATGTTACGCGCAGGCTACTCCCTTTGGTTACCTCTGCTGGAGGTCGGACTCCTAAACGTCTTTGGACTTTGTCTTGCCAACTTTCAAATTGGCGTCCATCGATGCACACGGCATGTCCCTCGATGGGAAGCCATTAAGAACAGCTACGTCAAGTAATGTGACGGTAGCCTCACCTGTAGGTAGGTGGAAGGTATGAGTCTCCTGGTGCCACCGCTCGACTAAAGCCGTGACTAGCGCCCGGTCGACTCTCCCGTACGCGATCAGGTGGAAGTCATGAAACCTTGCAAGCTGAAGGTACGGGACGATCCGTGCGTTAATCGCCCACGGAGCTGAATCGGGATGCCTGGTGTATATGGTATCCGTATCGGACACCTAAATCCAAATATTATGTTAGCTTCAATTTAAAGTAATATGAAGTACTAAATTCAAAAGGAGTAAGTTCAATAACCTGTACATCCCATATCACACTGCTCCTATGATTCGCCTGCATCGTAAGGACACTAGGGTCGAGAGGGCCTGGAGCTGCTGGATCCATCTCTGCTGCAATTCAACAATAACTAAGCGTTATGTATTGTTAAAATAATTAAGAAGTATTCAAATTGTTATGTTATTTATTTGTTTGATAATCTCTACGTTTATATACTCAAATACAGTTACTGTTTACCTTGAGGTGCAAGTTCTAGTGTTGTGACCGTCACTACCACACCGTCGACAAGCGTTGCGTCTCCGCGATCCTTCGTCCATTTCGTTCGTGATCCTTTTGGACTTAGGTCTTCCTAATCCACGAATGTGATCTGGATCCTGTAGCACCTCAACACCGGTGTATTGAGGCCATGACCTCTTATCAATTAACGACAAGAATATGCATTCATATGTGTTAACATAGCTCTGGGTCATGTAGCAGGAGTCCACAAAACGCTCGTAGGATAAGTGTCGTTTGATACATACGGCAAGAACATGAGAACAAGATAAGTGATATATGGAGGGTTTGTTACAAGTGCATTTCATCTCTCTCATATCCACACTTTGTATTTTACCACCCTTGGCGGATCCTCTATTACCACGTCCAGTCTTAACTTGGAAAATGCCTCGTCTGTTGTCAAAGGCCACGTGCATTTCGTCTATAGGAGCAATGATTGTTGGAATGTTGCGTAAGCTCATGTCATTAGCTAGAGCCTCCTCGTTAACACCCACATCGTCCTCAGAAGGAGCTTCTACGAATTCATTACTCTCACTATTAACATCATCCCACGGCTCATTTGTATCTTCTAAGTTAAAAGTATCATCATTTGTGACTTGAAATTGAAGTTGATTGGGTTCATTAGAAGGATAAGAGGAAGATGGCATAAAGGGATTTTGGGTTTCTTAGGTAGGGAAGGGCGTATTAGAAGGAGCAGAAGAAGTTATATTCATGAATGCATTTGTTTCCACAACATTGATATCTTCATTCCCTAAGGGCACCTCTTCTACATATAACTCTAAAGAAGGACTAGGGGTAGACCTTGAATACTCCCACATTGCATCTATAGCCTCCTCATCCTCAACCGGAAAAGCTAACAAGTCTCCACTCAGATTGTACTTAAAACTTAAATTAACAGTACTTCTTGTGGTGTCAATGTCAATCTTAGAGCATATAAAATATTTAAATTCATTCAAATCCATGTATGAGTTAAATGGACTTCCCCCAACATACTTAACATTGTTACTAGTTGATCGAATTGAACCATTCCAAAAGCATACAGCATTCACACGAAATGAATTCATTTCTACAACAACACATACAAAATCAACATCATCATGTTCATAAATATATGACCACTATACATTTTAAATTCGACAACAAATTCTCGAACAAACTTTTAATTATGAAGATCAAGGTAAATAACAACTACATTCGACATATTCGTAGAGTTTAAGTGTAAATGACCACTATACATGACATACATTTTAAAATCAACACCAAATTAAAAAATTTATAATAAAAAGTACCTCAATAAGCTGTAGATCAACAAGAATTAGTAAATTGCAAGTTTATGAACCTACATTAATGTGAAAATTGATTAAAATTCAGCAAACCCTAATTTTTCAAAAATTGAAAAAAAACACAAAAAAATACCTTAGGTCGATGTAGGAAGACTACAGAACTAATTACTGGTACAAACTTGGAATTTGATGACTTTAGTTGAAGGATTGAATGTCATTTTAATGGAGGAAAAATGAGGGAGATCTCGTATGTGTAGCAAATGCTCGAACTGAAATGAGGAAGAAGGAACTGGAAAAAATATAAAGCCCAACGTCGCTGTTACTAACAGCGACTTTGCGCCTTTTATTTTTTTTTTTTTCTTCTTTCGCTGTTACTAACAGCGACTTTGGCCCTTTTAATTTTTTAATTTTTCCTTTTTCGCTGTTACTAACAGCGACTTATACCAAACCTAGGTTTGAATGTACGGACGCTTATTTTGGAAAATATGTTTTCACGGAGCTTATTTTGGAAAAAAAGTTGCTTATTTGTCTTTTTTTTTCAAATTTTCGTTTGCCGCCTTATTACTAAGAAGCACTTAGATGGGAACATCTTTTTTTTTAGAAAAGAAGCTAACTTTTAACTTAATAAACATATAAGAAATTGTATAAATTTCATTGAAATTTTAAATTCATATATAGTTGATTTTTGATGATTTTTTTTGTTTAACAAAGGAACTAGAATATAAGTAATTTTTTTAATTTCCATTACTCTTCCTTTTGTTTGCAATTTCTTGAAAATGAAAAGTTTTAAGAGCTCGTTTGAATGATGTAGATTTCTGATTGTTTGGAATTAAGCTTCTTTGCCAAGTTCTTGCAAAATTGTTTTTTTTTGTTTGGTTGAATGCTGAGATTTGACATTGACATAAAAATTTGAAATTACTTACAAAACATTTGTAATTAAATTCTTACATTTTTGAGGTTTTGCAATTCCAAGAGAATTTTTATGTCCATTTGTGCTTTAAAGAAAATTATTTTCAAACCTAAGCTTATTCTCTTTTGGGTAAAAATTAATTTTCCATCTGTGCTTTACCTCCTTCTTTACGTGTATCTTTATTTTTAGTTATTTGTAAGTATCCTATTTATTCTATCTGTAAGTTGTAGGTTTCTCTCTATTTGAAGACCTTTCTCGAGTCGGGAAACTCTTTGACCGCACTCTTCTCTATGGGTATGAGTTGCCGTCATTCTTTCCTCCCCAGACCCTGATCATAGTTCTCTGTGAGGGAGATACACTGAATATGATGATGATAATTGCCTTTTCTGATAAAGTAAATCATAGTCTTAAACAACGATTTAATATTAAGAGAAAATGCAATATTGGACACACAAAAATTGGCACGAAAAGACAAGTCAACTAGGGCTTGTAACCCAGTCAATAACCTTCCCTTTTAACCAAAAAAAACTTCTTTTGAAAGTAATTCATTTTTTTTCTTTTGACAAAAAAATCATTTATTGGATATGATTTGAACCTTTGACCGTTTTAGGAGAGCATACGATCCAATTTGGTTTGCTCTGACACCAAAATCAGACCAGATCAATAATTCTAATATGGAAAAATTTTTGAACCGTATTAGACCGTTTAAGATTAATGATCGAATCATACACGACCATTTACAACAATCTAGTTTGGTGCAGTCCATGGTTTATCGATTTTAATTTCTTTTTCTATATTAATATTTTTTTACGCAAAAATTTTTCTCTTAGAATCACAAAATATAATAATTCGTAATTAGTTGATTACATCAATATAATTCAAGTATATTTTATCATAAACATAGCATCTCGAAATATATAGGTTGTGAACTATTTACAAAAGTAAAAAAACAATTGTTTTCTATCATAGTACTGTTTTCATTCTGGTCTGGACTAAAAAAAAGCTGAAACCAGACCAAAAACCGTAATTTTTATTGTTGTAAAATAGTGATATAAAGCGTGAAAAGAAGAGTCTAAAGATAATAATAATGCGGAATTTAAACTGTGTTTAGGGTTTATAATACTCAATTGTATTATTCAATATGAATGCACAACCCTGTATTTATACAAATGAGAAGCTAATTAAGAAAGGAAATACAAAATATTACCAGAAATCTACACACTAATTTTGGTAACAGAATAAATGTGAGAATAATTTTATGATTTTTCCTACACTCCCCCTCAAGTTAGATTATAGGGTACCGATGTCTAACTTGCATAGTGCTGCGTTGAATGCTTCAGATGATACAACCTTTGTGAGAATGTCTGCTACTTGATCTTTAGATCTAACAAACGGGAGACATATGATTTTCTTCTCAAGCTTCTCTTTTACGAAATGTCTGTCGATCTCAACATGTTTTGTTCGATCATGTTAGACCGGATTCTCAGAGATATTAATGCCTCTATATTATCACAATATATGTTACATGTCTCTTTCTGCTGAAAGTTTAATTCATTTAAAATCTTTGTACCCAAAGAATCTCCTTGACCCCTTTTGCTTTTCCTTTGAATTCTACTTCTGCACTGGATAGGGCAATCACCTTCTGCTTTTTACTCTTTCAAGTAACTAAATTCCCTCCGACTAGAGTAAAGTATTCAGAAGTGGACTTCTTATCATCCCGATCTCTTGCCCAGTCTGCATCAGTATAGCCCACAAGATCAAGGTCTCTGTTTCAATTGAAGAGGATCCCCTTACTACTGGTTGCCTTCAAGTACCTTAAGATTTTGTAAACTGCTGTCATGTGTTGCACTTTGTAAACTGATGAAGGCTATAAAGTAGTGCGAAGGCCAGGTGCTTGCGCAAGGGCGAAGCTAAAAATTTCAATAAAGAGACTAATATAACAAATACAATAGAAAAATTTTGTTAAATTATTAATTTTAAAAAATGTTACAAAATATATACAAAACATATTTCTAGTATAAAGATTCAAACATCATGCGATAAAGGATTACACAAAAAATACAATATAGTCCATGTTCATCAGTGTTTGATGTAGCTTCCCCCATGACCATGTTTGTGATTCGAATAGAAAGCTCAACATTCAGTTTATTTTTCTCTTGGGTGAACATCCGTAAGGAAGAGAGGTAGGTCGATCTGTCGATTCAATTCGTGTTTCGATTATTATATTTCAGTTGGAAAATGTTTACCTTTTATATACTTCAATAAATTAGAACATTTTTTTCATACCGTAATTTTAAAGTTAATTAGTTTA
Organism: Amaranthus tricolor; assembly: GCF_026212465.1. Classification (NCBI taxonomy): domain Eukaryota; kingdom Viridiplantae; phylum Streptophyta; class Magnoliopsida; order Caryophyllales; family Amaranthaceae; genus Amaranthus; species Amaranthus tricolor. The sequence goes on from NC_080049.1 coordinate 20,675,046, forward strand.
TTTCTCTAACTGATCATTTTAACGTTGTAAATAATTATCTAAAATTACAAAAAGTGATCACTTAAAATTATAAGTGATCAACTTAAGACAACAAATGTACATCAAAATTCAGATCAACATAACATAGATGAATTCACCGTATCGCATTTAAATATTTGTGATTATTATATGCTCCAATCTTGATTGTTCAAAATATATAGTAATAAGTAATTTAACGTTTGCATATAAAAATGCTTATTGAAGCAGATATTCCATACAATATGAGCACAATCATACATTCATACTCAATCTCATGTAACCACATCCATCCACACAACGTACACTCATTTTAAACATTTTCAATAATTCACACAAATTCAACAAACCATAATAAATTAAAAGGCCTTAGTTTGTTTGGAAATACAAGTTAATTGGTTATTTTTAAGTCCAAAATGATGATCATTTTGGGGAATTACCATCAACCAAACCATGCTTGACAAACAAAACCAATATTATCCTGAATAAATCAGGCATCTTTGTAAATGGCAACCTTAGTACCACAGGCAGAAATGTCGCACTTGCAGCCATGACCACATTCTAACAACACTTTGCCAGCATCTGGGCCTTCAGTTTTGGTTAAAGAACATACTTCTCCAACTCCACATGTGCATGATCCTCCTATCTCCTCCTCTTCCAATGCATCCCTGTCGGTTTCAAATTAAGAGTAAGATTGTATACATCAGACAACAACGATAATAAGAATTTAGATGTACTAAAATATATGTATGAGCTTTTTTCTTGTATCAAAATAATATCTTACTTTTATTAACTATCATTTATGATTGATGTCAATTTATGTTTTAAATATATTACAAAATTTAAAAAACAAAGATATCTTTGGTTACTCCGTATTATACTTCAATATAGTAACTAAAGAATAAATCAAAGTTTTTGATCTTAGATATATTTTTGTAAAAATTATCATCATCATCAACCTAATATTCACTTAAAAATGGGGTCTGAATGAGGAAAGATTACGGATAACCCCTTTAAAGAGAGTGTCAAAAGGATGTGGTCAATTTTACACTTAAAAAGTGACGGTCCTGCATAGAGAGAAATATGACTATAACATCGTTGGCTCAAGAGTAAAACTACCTGCAGAAATATAACATTAGCCAAAACTATGGCTCAAACAATATAATAAATACCTTGAGATATTTTGCTAAATTAATTCATATATTTGCCCCCCAAATCGATTCTCATTGGGTTCATGATACATATATATATATTTGAGGTGAATGAAAAAAAAAACAATAATGAGTACTTGTATATATTTAACATTGAAGAGGGTACGTAGTGATTTTCATCAATTAAATAATGATAATTATATACTGAAATTTTAAGATATTAACATGAGTAAGTATTAAAATTAAAGTTGAGAATCGGATTTTATCTCATTTAAAGTAATTATAGTTTTTCTTAAGTAGAGTTCTAGGATCCAATTTCACATAATGTCTCCTCCTTTAATCTTACGCAGTAATTCAGAAAAAAAAAAAAAAAGTAATATTTGAAATTAAAGTAAAACATACGTGGTGCAAATACAATCTTGGCTCAAGCAGTTGGAAAAAGGTTTGACAAGTGCATTGTCTATGACTTCAATCTTCGTTATCTTACAATCTATTCCTGGTGGACACTTGCAAGATGTCCTGTTCAATCATAAACATATTCAACTATATATCACCAATTATAATTAAACTATCAGAGATTGATCACAATACAATAATTATGTAAATTGTTGAGATTATGAAAAATATATATATAAAAAAAATATTCTAAAATTATCTAAGATTAACAGTAGAGTAAATAAGGTGTGTTTGGTTTTTCAGAAATATATATGGATATTTTCTAATAGAATATGCACATAATATTTAATTGTCATTTGTTTGTTTTAATGGAAATATATCTATTTCTAAAAATTAATATTTTGGAATGCAAGAGTTCATAAAGTTGGTTTTGTTCCAAACTTGAGCGAAAATATTTGCTAAGGTAAGAAAAATATTTTTTAAATCCAAGTTTTTCATTTTCTAAAATAAAGAAATTATTTTTTTTAAATATAAATTGTCATATGAGCTGAGGCTTCACGTTAAAACCGTCTCATACATAAGTAAATAACTTTACTAATACACAAATTATAAAATATAAACCGTTTATATTTATTTTTGAGGCTATTTCTTTTAAAGATCGAGACCGAGACCGAGACCGTCATTAAAAAAATGAACTCAAAAAAAATATTTATTCTCCCAAAACCAAATACTTTTTGTAAACACATACTCGCAAGATTCCCCGGGTGCGCAGCAAGGTTTGGATGCTTCAGCCATTATAATTTGTTTGGATATTTTATTAATGTGTTGTTTTGTTGAGGTTAATCTGACTTAGCTCACTTTACTTGGTTTATATTTTAAGGCGAAATTTCTCTCCTTTTTATAGATGTTAGAAGCACGTATCATTCCTTAACCTATCAAAAAAATATTCCAAGAACTTTTCAAAAAAAATTAAAAATAAATTAAATTAATTGAGGACGTCACGTACGTTGAAAATTTGATACTTCCTCCATTACAATTTACTTATAACATTTGCATTTTTTATGCAGTCCAATGCACTAATTTAATCTTTAATGTCTCTAATTATCTATGATAAAAAATTATAAAAATTTGATATTAATAATCTTTGCAATGAGACGAATCAAACAAGATCTCACTTGATTATATTTTAACCTATAGATTAAAAAATTAATCACAAATTAAGAGTGACGAATAAATAGTGTCTTTTTTCCAATATTGTAACTAATATGTGACAGAGGAAGTATATTCTTCTCTAGAATGTGCTTGCGTAAGAGCTGCTTGTCCCTTCAACTATGTCCTGCACTTTTGAAATTGATCTTCATACTAGTTATTTATAAAATAGATACTTTCTCCGTTTTATATTACTTGCACAAATTAATTTTTGCAATATTTATTATTTTATAAAAACATAGTCATATGGGATTTTATATTATTCGTCTCGTTGCATGTTTTCATAATATCAAATTTTTATAATTTTTAATTATATATAATGTTAGAATATGCTAGAATATGTTAGAATATTTTTCCATATAATAAGTTGTATATTTAGTGAAACAAATATTCTGAATATTTCCCTAACTTAGGAAACATCCTGTGTATATATAGAATACAATGTATATTGGTAGAAGTTGAATAAACACAGAATTTTGAACCCTAAAATTGGTTTATTCCTGTTTTCATGGTATCAGAGCCAAGACGATTCTGAGGAGAAACCGTCTAAGCGGCGTCATCATTTACCGGAAAAATCAAACCTCACCTGAAGAAGAAAACAAAATGGAGTCGAAGGACACCATAATCATGCCAGACCAACCAGTAACAATGGGGCAGTTATTGCAACTGTTCTCACAGTTAAACACCAATAAACCACCTCCACCACCATCCGAAACATCCACAAGCACCACCACAATTTCAATTCCCACATTCTTAATATCAGAAAAATTAACTCACCATAATTACACCATGTGGTCCAGGTTGATGCAATTAGCCTTAAGTGGTCGGGATCGTCTCAATCACATCATCGACGATCCTCCACCACAAACAGAGCAAGAGTACAGCCAATGGACCAGACGAGACTCAGTGGTTATCTCATGGATAATCGAAAGCATTCATCCGGATCTAGTCAACCAATTTATCGATTTCCCAACCGCAAAGACTCTTTGGAAAGGGATAGAGACAGTATACAGCAGTGGCAATGACGGTCTCCAAATTTTCGATCTCACTGTCAAAGCCAACAAAATCGAACAAAAGACCGAAACCTTGGAGAAATATTATAGCAACTTAATAACTTTGTGGAAGGAAATCGATAGGAGGCAACCAAACCCGATGAAGGACCCAGAAGACAAAGTCATTTACAATCAATTAATCCAGAGAAACCGGTTGTACCAATTTCTTGCAGGGGTAAATGAAACTTTCGACAAAGAGAGGAGAGACCTTCTCCTTCAAAATCCATTACCCACTGCAGAGGAAGCCTACGGATTCATAAGGAGGGAGATAATGAGAAGGGGAATCATGAAAAAGGAGCCCTCATCAGAGGTAGATTCATCGGGCTCAGGGGGTGTGTTCGCTGTTAGGGGGAGATCGGAAAAATCTTACCGGAAAAATGACGACAGGAGCCATCTTCAATGTACCCACTGTGGTGGAATGAGGCACACGAAAAGTGAATGCTTCAAACTTGTTGGATACCCGGATTGGTGGCCAGACACGAGGAAGAAAGGGGCAAAAATGGCCGGACAACTCTCCGATCAGCCAAGATCTGGAAGAGCAGCAGTCGTTTCAAGCACCAAATCAGACGAAAGCATGGCTGCCATGGTTAGATACTTAAAGGAGGATGAAGGTAACAGGGAGAAGAAGAGTCAGGAGAAATGGGAAAGTGACTCTTCAAATGAGTCAGAAGGTGACCCTTCAAATGAAGGTCACACGTATTTTAAAGCAAAAGGGAGGGGAGACGTGGCTCCCTCTCCTCCACCCGTTTTTTCTTTTTCTTGTGTGAATAAAAACAATCTTGTTAACGGATGGATTCTTGATTGCGGAGCTACGGACACAATGTCTTATGATCAAAATGATTTTTTTAACCATGTCCGACCTAAAAAGAATCTCATTAAAACTGCTAATGGGGAAGAAATTAAAGTCATGGGTGCGGGAACTATTACTGTGTCAGGAAATTTAACATTGAATAATTGTCTTTTTGTTCCTAATCTCTCACATAAACTGTTGTCTGTTAGTCATCTTACAAAGGAACTCAATTGCACTGTGCTTATAAAATCTGGTTCTTGTGTTGTGCAGGATGTTCAGACAGGCAAGATTATTGGGCGTGGTATTGAAAAAGATGGTCTGTACTACTTGGAAGAGACGGTTCAAAAAGGCAACGCAGTTCTTGCTCATGGGTCACGGGAGAAACAACTGTGGACTTGGCATCGTAGACTTGGACATCCATCTGTAGGGTATCTTAAGAAACTTTTTCCCACTTTAGCTAGATCAAATTTGGACTTTAAGTGCGAGACATGTATTCTAGCAAAGAGTCATAAACACTCATATCCTAGTAGTTTGAATAGATCCAGTTTACCATTTATGATTGTTCATTCTGATGTTTGGGGACCCGCACCTGTTTGTGGAATGCATGGTTTTTTCTATTATGTTGTGTTCATTGATGATTGTACTAGAATGAGCTGGATTTACTTTCTTAAACACAAATCTGAGGTGTTTGAAGTGTTTGTTGATTTTTATCACATGATATGCACCCAATTCCAAACCCAACTCAGTACCTTGAGAACTGATAATGGCCGTGAATATGTTAACACTGAGATGCACAAATTCCTTGCTAGTAAAGGCATTATTCACCAAACTTCGTGTCCGGATACACCTCAACAAAATGGTGTAGATGAACGGAAAAACAGAACCCTACTAGAAATTACCCGTGCCATAATGCTTGAATCCCATGTCCCTACCACTCATTGGCCCGATGCTATTTCCACTGCTACCTACCTCACTAACCGTCTTCCCACAAAGGCCCTAAACTATAAAACACCTTTAGAAACCCTTCAAACATACCTTCCCATACCTTCCTCACATTCCTTACCTCCCCGGATCTTTGGGTGCACTGTCTATGTTCATTGTCCGAAACGGATACGAAGTAAACTAGAACCACGGGCTATTAAGTGTGTTTTCTTGGGCTATGGAAGAAACCAGAAGGGGTATAGGTGTTATGATCCAAAAAATCAACGAATGTACACTACGATGGATTGTGATTTCTCTGAATCCGAATACTACTACACCCATCCTCGATGTCAGGGGGAGATGCAAAGTGACGATCTCAGATGGTTAGCTGGTCCATGGATGCTAAACCCAGACCCACAAGAGCAATTAGGCAATGCTACAGAACTGTCTCTCCAAGTTGTACACCCCATACCACATCCAGTTATGTCTGAACATCAGGTTAGTTCCCTACTTGAGCAAGATAAGATATGTGATGCTGAGATTGTTGATATTACTAGTGAGGATGGGGAGACAGGGGAAGAGCAGACAGGTGAACCCCAGGGGTACATACTTCCACCTCGCTCAACTCGAGGCGTACCCCCTAGAAGGTACGATCCGGATTATGAAGCCAAGAGATCGAGGTATCCGATCAAGCCAATTGTGGAGGATAACATGTCACAGAGTGCTTTAGCATTCAAAGCCGCCATCTATGCAACCGAACTTCCACAAAATGTTGATAAAGCTATGCAGGATGTTAAATGGAGGAAGGCTATGGAAGAAGAGATTGACACTCTACAGAAAAATGAAACATGGGAAAAATGCACCCTACCAAAAGGAAAAAAGATAGTGGGATGCAAATGGGTGTACACAGTGAAGTATAAAGCAGATGGATCCATCGAACGGTACAAAGCTAGACTTGTGGCGAAAGGGTATACACAGACATATGGAGTTGATTATTCAGAGACCTTCTCTCCAGTTGCTAAGCTGGATACTATAAGGGTTTTATTCTCCATAGCAGCGAATCTTGATTGGCCTCTTCATCAATTCGATGTAAAAAACGCCTTTCTACATGGAGAATTAAAGGAAGAAGTATATATGCAGGCTCCTCCAGGATTCTCAGGAGATTTTGGGAGAAATGAAGGGTGCAGATTATGGAAAGCTTTATATGGGTTAAAACAATCGCCCCGAGCTTGGTTTGGCAGATTCACTTCAGCAATGAAGAAATTTGGGTATAAACAGAGTAATTCCGATCATACACTCTTTCCGAAGAAGAACAGAAGTAAGATAACTTGCCTTATCATCTATGTAGATGACATGATCATTACAGGGGACGACAAAGACGAGATCAAGGTCCTAAAAGACAAGTTGTTCCAGGAATTCGAGATGAAAGATCTAGGAAGGCTCAAGTATTTTTTGGGGATTGAAGTCCTAAGGTCTAACAGGGGCATCTTTATATCTCAAAGGAAATATGTGCTGGATCTACTAGCTAAAGCCGGTATGTTAGATTGTAAGCCCATTGAGACGCCAATAATAACCAATCATGGGTTACAAATTCTTGAAGATGGGGAACCAACAAATTGTGCGCAGTACCAGAAACTGGTGGGGAAATTGATATACCTAGCACATACAAGGCCTGACATTGCTTACGCAGTTGGAGTTGTAAGTCGATTCATGCATCGACCTCAGATACAGCATATGGAGGCAGTGATAAGAATCTTGAGATATTTAAAAGGCACTCCAGGACAGGGGATTCTATATCAGAAGAATGGTCACCTTGATCTAGTTGCCTATACTGATGCAAATTGGGCAGGTGATAGAGATGATAGGAAGTCGACATCAGGATATTTCACTTTAGTAGGAGGAAATCTTGTGACATGGAAGAGTAAGAAACAAAATGTGGTCGCCTTATCTAGTGCTGAAGCTGAATTCCGAGGAATTGCAAAAGGAGTTACCGAAGTCTTATGGTTAAGGAGACTTCTTACTGAGCTTGGTTTTATGCCATTGAAGAGCTGTGTGTTGTATTGTGATAATCAGGCTGCCATCAACATTTCAGAAAATCCAGTACAACATGATCGCACGAAACATGTCGAGATCGATAGACATTTCATAAAGGAAAAATTGGAAAATGACATCATTAGATTGCCCCATGTCCGCTCAGAGGATCAGTTGGCAGATATTCTCACCAAAGCGGTAGCAGCCCAGTTCTTTGAGAGTGTTCTACGCAAGTTGGGTGTTGGTGATCCTACGACCCAACTTGAGGGGGAGTGTTAGAATATGCTAGAATATGTTAGAATATTTTTCCATATAATAAGTTGTATATTTAGTGAAACAAATATTCTGAATATTTCCCTAACTTAGGAAACATCCTGTGTATATATAGAATACAATGTATATTGGTAGAAGTTGAATAAACACAGAATTTTGAACCCTAAAATTGGTTTATTCCTGTTTTTATATAATTTTAGATATAAACAATCCAATAAACGCATTAGATTACGCGAAAGTGTATTTGATGTATTTTATTTGAAACGGAGGAAGTATAACTATATCAGTCTTTTTTTGATATGTAATTACACGTGGATTACATTTAGCTAACTTTTTAGTATTTATTTCGATCAACTTCTCAAAATTTTCATCCTACAAGAAAGTGCGACAATTTCTATTTCTTGAAAAATTAGTTTGATTTAAAGCTTTTTTTTTTTTAATATATATTTCAATTCCAATAAAATTTGATTTATAAGTTGCAAAAAAAGAAAATAATAAAATTGTACTAAACTGGTTTCAAGTCAACTAGATGCATTTCCAGAATATATGAAAACATAAAATGTAACCTATAATTAAATTTATATTGTGTGGTTGATCAATAATTGGGTTTTTATGGTCATCATTTCCTTACCATTATAGATTTGCAAGTAGTTCATATGGATGAGAATGGAGTATTGTAGTTTTGAACCTTAATTCCGTTTTTATTAATTTTTTAGTTGAATTTTAATTTTTAATTAATAAATTTTCCGAGAAATACACTTATTTAGTAAATAGTTCCAAATTTAGCTATAAGTTAAATCAGTTTCTAAGCCAAAATAGAAAAACATGCTAAGATTAGCATTTTAGTAAATAGCATGTCAACCAACAAAAAAAGCTAATGCCATCAAATAGTCAAACATGTCCAGCCTTTCTAACGACAAATCGTCAATTGCGAACTTTATCATTTCATAACTTTAAAGACTCAACTTGAGAAACATTGATCTTGATTAATGTTAAATTTATTATAGAACTTATATACAATATGACCCACATAAAAAAAAATTAACAGAATTTAATTCTAATAAAATTTCATCCCAAAATTAATAATATGAAGTATATACAGTTAATTTACAACAACTAACAATTTAAATGATTCCTTTGAAGGTGATGTGCATGACCATATCATACAACTACCATTCTCTGAAACGTTTAGGGAAACAAAAGAAACGTATCTGCGTCTCCGTAGAAAGAGTACACTTGTAAGAGAAAACGCAGAAAGTACTAGAATACTAAAGAAATATTCGGATATTCACTATATTAAATTTGCATTATTTTTCATTTGAGTTCGTCATATTTATTTTGCATTATTTTTATTTTTGAAAATGACCTACTATTTTTTTAAAATCTCATCTATACATTTTAACTTTTTTTAATTTCGTCCACACAGTTCGTTCTCTCTTTTTATTTATGATTACTTTTTAAAACGTACTCACTTCCTCTTTAATGCAATCCAAAAAGGACAAATGAATATTAGAAATGACCATGGGTAGAATTTGGGTTAGATCCAGCTAAATTCATATTAAACTCTATTTTTTATTGGATTCAAATTTAGACTCAAATTCATATAGTATAGAAAATTAGATTTAGACATAGATCCTTAAAGTCTAGCGGATCCGCTAGGGTTATATTTTTATTTGTAAAGAGTTCTAGTAAAGGAAATGTGACAATTGAAATACTTAAGCCCAAAAAAATTAATTAAATAAACTAAGTTACAAAAAATTTCAAAAAGTAAGCGTGAAAATCCCAAACCGGTGGTTTGGAGCTGTTCGTAGTTACTAACTGCGAACAGCAATAAGACAAAATAGTTGTTCGCAGTTAGTAACTGCGAACAACTAATTTGTCTCATTTGTTCTTCGCAGTTACTAACTGCGAACTGCTATTCAATATTTTTTTTCCTTAATTTTTGAGTCGTTATTTGTTGTATTTGCACTAGAGACATTAGAATAAGTAATTACAAGTCAATGTATGTTTCAGGCGGCATGATTCATGGCTAAAACTTCGATCATTCGTGAGTCAAAACTTGGAGGCTATGATAATGTAATTAAACATATATATATACAACAAAATATATACAAATGTTTGAAATATAAAACTCAATAAAAATATATATAACTATATACATAGTCGATCCAAATACACAAAAGTTAAACGTTAACGCTCACGACCCTCATCTACGCTATCCAACTGAATTGGTCTCCTACGCCTCCTACGATAATAAGAGGCGTTCGGGTGTCGCTCTGGCGGTGGAGGTGACTGGTACTGTGATGGCTGTGATGGCCCAGCCTGTGAGGTGCCAGCAACGTCAACGGGGTATGAATGGTCCATCTCCTCAAAATGGTAGTCATAAGTATGAGATAAGACGTGCGTATGGGCGGTAGTCGGTGAGAACTCTGCAGCGACTTCCGGTATGAAGTGCTGGAACTGCGAGCCTACGAGCATGCCATGCGCAATCTCCTTCACCTGCTCCTTGTGGCTGTACCGCATAACGTCTGCCGCACCTTGTACCTGCAATTAATATTTAGTTAATGTAACATTATATTATTTAATCAACAACTTAATCATATTAATGCAAATGAAGACTTATAAATTGGGTCATCATAAGCGCAGCACGTGCGTAATGTGCTGCTGCGAAGATGGCACGTGATGTCATCCATCGGCGCGTAATGGAGAGAAACCATGGCATACAGTCTGGTGTATTAGGTGCGCCATGAACATCGATCGGTGCACCTTGTGCCAGCAGCTTCAGTCTACCAACCCAACGAGCGATGTGACGACAAATGATCTCCATCCAGTTTGTCCCACCCTGATTTTTGCGCGAAATTAGATGCAGCTGCGGTTCAGTGTCACAAGGCGGTGGAATGCCCTATACCAACCCATATTACCGCATTGAGCGCTCTGGTAAATGTACTTCGACAATGTCGAAGCATATCACAGGAACAGAAACCCTCCACACACAAACCCATATATATATATATATATATATATATATATATATATATATATATATATATATATATATATAGTATATATATATATATATATATATATATA
>NC_080049.1:20692261-20699761 GCF_026212465.1 Amaranthus tricolor
AATATTGTCTAGAAGATTTAAAAAGGATATAATTATAGAAAAACAATAACCCGTATGTGATCCCACATCGAATAAATAGAGAAGTTAATTAATATATATACTCGATGGCTACTGATAATTTACTCATGATCATGAGTGAAGCTGTAATAAAAGAAAGAGATGGGATTATTTACTTGGAAAAATCCGAAGCGGTGACAAGCTTCTCGAATATTCTCAATAACGGCAAAGCGTTGGATGGGGGCCATACGCAATCCAGCAAGGTCAATGACAGGAACGTGAGCATCGGGTGAATTCAAGCTGGGTCGTTGAGAAGGAAGAACTTCATAACACTCAGGAACATGCCCTAATCCCTTTTCTTGTGCACTTTGTCCTGTGCTATAACTTTGGGAACACTTGTCATTTCCCATAATCCTCCACGTATATTTTATATTCCTATAAATTATAAATAGATATAATGATAGTAACAATCTATAAACATAGATCAATCAATTTTGAATATATGAATATGGAAAAAACAACTTTTGAGAATGATAGTATTTATAGTCTTATAGATATGATTAATTCTGTTTAATAATGAAAATGAAAGACCGACTATAAAAAATACATGAACATAAGCTATAAGCTTAACCTTGTTGATCAGGTGCTTTGAATGTTTGGGTAGTAATAGCTAATAAGTTGCTTATCAATTGGGTCATACGAATATACGTAGCCATGAATATATACGTCGTCATTGCTTATCATGCATGATTCTACCATCCTTATTGCTCATTTATGCTTTCCTTAGCTTGTTCCCACACACATTAATGGATACAATTTATAAATCATTATAATATGTGTGCACTAACTATAAAAAAAAAGCGTATAAAGATTTTTTCCTACATATAATCTAAATATATATTTATCTGTCATTTTAAATTTGCTATTAAAAATAACGTATTGTAAAAAAATCAAGACAATTTAGCTGGTAAAATTTGTTTCTTTGGTAAAGTGTCTAATTGTGCACAATCCTAAAAATAAAAGATGATATATACTCCCTTCGAACCAATTTAGTTATCCCATTTTCTTATTTGTCAAAGTCTTTTTAGTTGTCCCATTTCTATTTTTGTCAATCTTTTTTTACCTAAATATCCTTAGTTCACACAAGTAATTACGAATATACCCCCATATACCTTACTTACCCAACTACCCTTCACTACTTACCCATCACTACTTGCCCTTTACTACTTACCATTTTTAATGGACCCCATACTATTCTTAATAACCGTATCCAAGCAAATGAGACATCTAAAATGGTTCGGAGGTTCGGAGGGAGTATTAAATATTGCAATTATGTATTGTTATAACGAGTTATTTTAGTTGGAAAAGTTTTTGTTTAACATACCCGAAGTGATCAAGGGTTCAAATCCTGTTTTTTTTTTTTTGGTAAAATTTATACCCAAAATACATTGACCAAATAATTCACGCCCATGTTCCAATTTATTGCTCCAATTTCTCCTCCCAAAGCATTAATGTATTTTTTTACGATTAGCAGTTAACTTGTAGTTATTGATTGATTCGTAATCATAATTTTTTAGCCATTTATTAATTATAATCATAAGTTGTAGTTTTTGATTAATCTTGACATTTTTCTTGGACTTTTAGTGTAATTATTATTCATTAGTAGTACCTATTTTACTTCTCTAATACTTAAATATTTTGATAATTAATTTTTTAAATATTATTAATGTTGGCGTTTTTCTTATGGAATTAGTGTGACTGATAAACTTTTGGTTTTCTGAACTGAGATTTTTATTATTTATTTATTTGGCATGTGTTTTTTTTATTAAAATTTGTCTACTTGAACTTTAATTATTCCATTATTTATTTTTTTTTCTCATGTGGCTGACAAGAGATTTAGGGTGTTTGGCAAATTAGCTTATTAAGCAATTTCAACTTATTTTGATATCAATAGAGGGTTATGGTCAAATCAGCTAATGCTAGTGTTTGGTGAATTAACTGATTGAAGCAGCTTATTGATACGAATAAGCTGTTTTTGAACAAGCTGCTTATAGCAGCGGGTTCAAAATCAATTGGTCAAACTAGCTAATAAAATTAGCTAGTCAAATCAACCACTATAATCAGCTATCAGCCATTTGCCAAACACTCTCTGTATGCATACTATTTCAGAGTTGAATTTTTTTTTCTTAATTAAATTTTAATTAGAAAGGGCACCAATTTTTATATATATGCAAAAACAAAGAGCGCCTCAATAATCTATGTTTTGCATCTAGTGAGAATAAATATCGTTCTTAGTAGCAAACTTAAAGAGATAGATGGAGTAGCATCTATTTAGAAAATTGATTATAGGGTCGAATCTGTGTTGAAAAATAACACATGCACTACAAAAAAAAACCTTGATTTCTAACTAATAGAAACAGTCGAAATTATGTCAGTATCTTGGTCTATTGATTGATTTTTGACTGTTATTGTTAGTTGTAATAAATATATTTGATAAATATATTTAGTCGTAACTTTACTCCAGACTAATGCAATGTTAGTAGGTGTTTTGTAGGAATTTCAATTGATTTGGGTAGAAGAAATTTAATAGCAATTCTGACTATTTTCCTACTAAATTTCAATTGGCAATTTTCAACTAAAATTTACTAGAAAAATAGATGAAAATTTCAAAGGCCAAGATTTCAGACACTTTCCCAAATTCACTTATTAAAAAAACGTTATTTTTCCCAATAATTGCCGACTATTTAAACAGTCGAAAATCAATTGAAGTGCAGTGGATATGGATCCTCCGACTAGCCCTTTTAGTCAGAAGTTCAGTCGCAAGTAATTATTTGCTTTTGTCGTTTATTTTCCATTTGATTATCTATTTTTATTATTAATATAAAGTATAAATTTTATGGAAAACAATATAAAAATTAAACAATGTATAATTATAAAATTCAAGTGGAAAAATTTTCTCAAAAATACATAATATAAATTAATAATAAGAAATTGGTTTACAAATTAACAATTAACAAATTGTTAATTTTGCTTCTGATTTCTTCCGAGAGCACGTCAGTTGGCTCAAATAGCAATTTTAATTACAATGGCCATTTAGATATTTGTTTAGTCTGAACAATGTCGAAATAAGTCATATATGCTTGGTTTTTGTCTTTTAAAGACGTCTGTATCAACATTATAAAATCAGTAGACAACAAGTATTGTAGGTGCCGAGCTTATTGACTCGGTTCTTATGCTGTGAGGAAGGAAACTAAGAACTTTTGAGTACTTGCAAAATATTTTTTCATAACTCATGTTTACTGTTGCATAGAATGTGCATCCGTTAACTGGTGTCATGAAAGACGTATAGTGATCAAAATCTACGCCTTGGTATTACGGCAGTACTACTTCATACAAATATGGATTGCGAAATAAATGCACATTGAATTCAGTATTATTGGCACTCTCCTGGTAAAGTTGGACACTTCTTAACTGCCTAGCTTTGTAATCTTTGCAATAACTATAAGAGTACGAAGGAAATTCGGGTGTTATATTAAAAATAAAAATTAAAATATAAGGAAAAAGGAATAGGGAAAGTTAAGTTAGATGATTTAATTAAAGGTATTAAAAAACTCCAATACAAGATCGTGTAGAAATTTCAGTAGTATCTGCCTAAACAAACAACGATCAATAAAACATATTAAAGAAGAGGCATCATCGGCCTTGTAACAAAATATCACGGCGGAATGATCTTCGCCTAATCATCGGTCGACATGCTAAGCATGGATCATGCCAATGTAAACGATTGAGTTCGAAGAAAGAATGAGAATGATAAACTAATTAATAATACAAAACCACAAAAACAAACGCAAAAAATAACTTATACAAAGGAGGACATGTACCTCAAACTCAAAACATAGACAACTTAATTAAAAAGAAACTATATGTAGGCAATAAAATATTATATGCTTCTAGATTCTCACTTATTTGCCCCCGTGTGCAATGCAAAGAAGCTTCATCACTTGTAATGTCTATCTATGATAACCTCGCTACTCAACGTAAGATCATAGACTAACGTGTCATAGCTGGGCCATCAAAAATGAGCCATCAACAATGAAAACAAATAGTACACGTCAGTAATCAACAAATTTATGGTAGTTAGAACCACAGAACAAGTGAATAAACACTAACATTGAACGACAATAAGGGTTTTACTCCTGTACCTAACACTTCCTATTTACTCCACGATTTGCTTTCAGAACATCTAATCCCTCGAAGTATATTCAAAAGTAATGGATCTTTTCTCTATTCATGGCATAAAGACAGGGCCAAGGGCATTATCGGCCACCCGGCGCCCAAGACAAAGTATGAGCTCATACCCCCTTCAGCTGCCCCTCTCGGATCCTACCTTCGGGAAAATATAACACACTGGGGTACCAATCCAGTGAAGAGGCCACCATATTGGGGTTTGCAAAGCCCACATGGTAACACCTCGGTCAAGGGGCAGTATCGACCACCCAGCGCCCAATGACAAAAGTATGCTCATACCCCCATACGGTGATCCCGTTGGATGTCACCTAGGGGACTACTAAAGTAATCGGATATAATCCATTTGATTCACGCCAACTGATTGTAATCTATTGTTTAATCAAATGAGAATAACTCCCGCTTTCTACTATTAATGAGTGCCTTGGGATAATAGAATGCCAAAACCCACTAAATAACTCAAACGAAATACAAAATCTACTTGTAAAGGAGTCATTCTACTCCAAGTAAGAAATAATCCAATTCGTAAATAAATAAGGGGATGGTCCCCGCCTTCTACTAACACTCTCATTATCTAAACTATTCTAGGCGCAAGGAATTCATAATCTATAGCTCTTCATATAAAGTGTACTCACTAGTACCTCATAGTTTTGATACAATGCATACTATCACAATAAATCATAATGTCTTAAAGTAAATTGCATATAAACGTTAGTTACTACGTGTACATATCTGAAGTTGCTAACACTCTGCAAAAGTCAAGTCAATCAGCAATACAAGGTTTTAACCTCTTATGAAGTGTACACCTACCAAATTTAAAGTAGGTCTTATGAGTCTACTAATCCGTTTAAGAGTTACTTAATACTACGAAAAGTAACCTTTAAACTATTCACAAGTCTTAATAAAGTTTATTAAAACAGGCCCTTTCTTGACAGAGCATCTGTAGTATAGGCGTTTCTTAAGAGCCCAGCTCACATCTCCCTTTAAAATTTTTGTTTTTTAAAAAAATTGCTGCTTTCTTAAAAAAAACTGTTGCTTTCTTCCCATGCGCGTGTATTATATTTGGGAATATGAAAAGTCTAAACATTAACTATCTCTTCCCCACGTTGACTTATCCCTTGAAAATGAAGAAATCAGTTTTTCATACTACAATGGAAGATTTAGTACTTGAATTCAATTGTAGTTTTTTTTTTAAATAAATCTTCACCAATGGTGGAAAACAGTGATGTTGAAGAAGACAACAATATGTACTATTTGGGGAAAGTAATAAAAACTATTATGGTTCTTCTGAATTTTTTTTTAAAAAATTAAGGTTTATCAATGGTGAAAAACAGTGATGCTGAAGAACATTATCGCTAATTTTTGTAGAATCATAATAAAAGCATTTCTGGTTATATATATATATATTTGGGGATATAACCAAAATATAATTGGTATTATAACTGTGAACATTTGACATAGGTTGATGTAGTTGGGAGTAAACATTGTGTAGTAACAATATATTTGGGGTTATAACATAATATATTTGTCATTATAACATAATATATTTGGGGTTATAACATAGTATATTTGTAGCAGGAGTGGCATTCTCGATACATAATTAACATTAATAATTATACTTAAGATAAATAATGCGAAAGTGTAAAACACCGAACTGCTAAAAACCATTTAAAACATAAGTTAAAAATCTTACAACTGAGAAAATATAACATAAGGTTTGCTTAAATACGATAAAAAAAACATAAGTACAATATAGGTCATCAAAATCATTAAGTAAAATAAATGCAGCTAAGTCCTCGATAGAATAATTAAAGTTGCAGCCTGGATCAAAACCTAAACTAAATTTTCCTGCAAAATACTGTCATCCATAATACGAATGACAGCCGATTAAATCGGTCAGCGATAAAGCCAAGTACAATTTCGTCAACAAGCTTATGATGCGATAGTTAAATCATGCTTACAAAATAATCATCAAGCACAATATAGAAGATTATTACTCATTATTGACCTTTATTAAGCCATTAAGTTACATTCTCAATACTTGCAGAAGTTCATTACTGCTACTAAATACTTTGTAACCTTAATGCTTATTCAATCAAGTTCAATTAAGCCTCATAACTTTACCATCATAGCACATCACAAGATCACAACAATAATGGCAATTGATATATGTAAGGATCTGGTTAGGTGAGGATCGTAGTCCTAAACCCTAACTGTGGTGGGAGTTGTCAATCCTCTCAATATTGTTATGCTCGAGACTCCATAGGATAGGTTTTTCTCGAACCCCCTGTTTGACACCGCATTTTACGTGCCGGCTAACACAGACGCCTAGATTTTACATGACGGTCCATGGTTCGATGTTACCTCACTATCAGAGTCATACAATCAATATCATGCAATATCAAACAAGACTATAAACCAAAATAGTTTACATTCTTATAAGTCAAACTTCAACTAGTCAAAATTTTGACAATTCTACTCTTTTAATAGAAACAAATTACTAGTATCTAACAAATTAATAATAATCAAATAATAAATTTTCATAGCTATACTAAGATTCCTGAGGATAAACTAAGTCATTATTATGTCATAAATAATCATAAAAGTCAAGGGTAATATTTCTAAGTACTTAATAACGTATTTTATCAAATAACCAAGTAAAATAGTAAAACAGATCTATCATAACTATGAAAAATAATCCGACAAGTTATTAAGTTTAAAAAATCTAAATGAAATGAGTTTTCAAGAAAAACAACGCTCAGCATTTCAACAAATTAGTTTGACTATTTTATCGATAAATCGATTAATAATTCTTTATAATTACTTGAGTCCAAAATAAATTTTTTTTTATCAAAACACCAATATGATATGGAATCATTTTAAAGAGATAAGTTTATTTAACTAATAAAATTCATGATTATTATTTTAAATAAGTAATACAATTTCTTGCAGGGGTCATCATGAGATTCAACATGTTATAGGAGTATGCCAAAAAGTTACAAGTTAAGAAGAGCCCGTTTAATATTTATTTCTTATTTAACTTTTTTTTCAAATTTATTAATAAACTTTTAACTTATTTTAAACTTAAGTAATATATTTTCTTAGCTATTTT
This sequence comes from Amaranthus tricolor, assembly GCF_026212465.1. Classification (NCBI taxonomy): domain Eukaryota; kingdom Viridiplantae; phylum Streptophyta; class Magnoliopsida; order Caryophyllales; family Amaranthaceae; genus Amaranthus; species Amaranthus tricolor. The sequence continues at coordinate 20,699,616 of NC_080049.1, forward strand.
TAATAATTAAGAAAGTATCAACACCTCTTCCTATTAGAACAATATTTTTAAACGAAAATTCAATTAAACGTTATTTTAATAAAGTAAAACTCAAGAAACGTATCTAAAATGATATCCTAACTTTTAGCTTTTATAAAGTACTTATA
>NC_080049.1:20704761-20722261 GCF_026212465.1 Amaranthus tricolor
TTAAATTATTTTATTTTATATATATATATTTTTTTTCCTATTTAAATTATTTTAATCCTTTTTAAATCTCCATACCAAAATACACCTAACCAAAAACCAAATTTACATTTTACTAAAATAAAACAATTAAAACCAAATCTCCTATCACACAATCCACTTGATATTTCCACACATGTAATAATACATAAAATCCCATCAACAATCTAAACCATCATCAAAAACATAAAACTAGCAACTTAAGACATACTCATCCACAAGATCCTTCAAGAGCAATTAAAGTTTCATAAACCATGATAATTAAATTAAATACTTGACTCTCTTATCAAATTAAAATTTTGTAGAGAATCATACATCATCATTTTAGAACCAAAACATATATATATAAGGACAATCCTTTAAACAAATCAAATTTTGTTAAAGGATTTATAAACTCATGGATACCTACATTACTTAATTCATACACTTAAAATTCCTACTAACAAATTGTAATTTAGTTAGAGATATGTGAACCATAAAAGAAATTTATTTAAATATCAATATTAACTTAATTCTTTTAACAAATTAAACTTTGTTAAAGAATTTAAATCAAAAGAAAACATAACCCAATCCTTTTAACAAAATTGAAGTTTATTAAAGGATTAGTAGAGAAAATTATATATATAAAAGAATGTATATTCAATCCTCCTAAAAATCATAGGATATCATCATACATAAAAAATATACTTCACCTTAGAAATCTTTTTGAATAAAATTTATAATAACAATTCAACTAAACTTACCCCTTGAACAAAAGTTTGAATTGAACACCAAAAGAATTTTTTTTTTTTATTTTCTTTGAGACAGCCGAAATCCAGAAATAAGGGAAGGAATTTTTCTGATTTTGTTGTGATTTCCTTTGGGAATTAAAAAAAATGTGAAGAGTTCCATTGAGGTTTAAGGATTAATAGGCATTATTAGTCACTAATTGTGCCATAAAATCCCATTATGAGAGGAGTTAAAAACTCCTCCCATTCCCTTTATCAGGTTAGATTGTTGATGGGATTTTATGTATTGTTACATGTGTGGAAATATCAAGTGGATTGTGTGATTGGAGATTTGGTTTTAATTGTTTTATTTTAGTAAAATGTAAATTTGGTTTTTGGTTAGGTGTATTTTGGTATGGAGATTTAAAAAGGATTAAAATAATTTAAATAGGAAAAAAAATATATATATATAAAATAAAATAATTTAAGTAGAAGGAATTTCGGACAGCAGCTGCTGCCTCGGTAGTGGCGCCCCGATCCGAGTGTTGGGTGTGTTTCGTTGTTGTTTTATTTAACTGATGCGTTTTAAAACTCGCTAAAACGCTTAAAATAATTAAAAATAGTAATCGGATGCTAGAAATTATGAAATTTGGTACCCAAGATAATTGATGCGTTTCGGACGCAGCGGTGAAGTCGGATTTTTAATTTGAATTTTCTAAACTGTCCGAAATGACCATAAAAGTTTCTGGTCAGAATGTGAATTTGGAACTAATAGGAGTTTGATGAAAACATTGAAATTATCAAGTCTTAGTGATATCTTAATGATATTGAGTGGATTAAATGTGTAAACACGGTCTAATACGTGATCGTTTTGTGTTATTTAGGACCTCGTTTCATAAGAGGGCGAAATTTTAATTGTGCTTGAACAACGTGTGTTTGCAACGTTCAAAGGTACACGCTTAGACCATACTGTTTATATGGTTGTGCAAGTAATGTTGTTTTATTCCTAATCAAGGCATTGTAATCACATAAGGATTAGACACCTCAAATAATATGAAATAATTATGTGGAAATTGAGAATTTATGGATATGTTACCCAAAAGGGTTAACAAATAAATTGGAAAACTATCAACTATTTTTCCCATGGCATTCAGGGATCTTTATGGTCACCATGGGGGTATGCATACTTAGCCTTTGGCGACCCGAACAGGATGGGCAACGTCTTAGGTAGGTGGTTGCCTTGGGATTTGCTCTCCCAAGTGTATTCCACCAAACAAATTTGAAATATGACTTGTACGACCCGAACAGGACGGGCAACGTTACAAGGTTGGAAATAATGAATAAAGATTACATAATAGAGCCTTTGCATGCTAGGGTAAACACAATGCTTGTATTCAACCTGTTTTGTATATGTATGAAGTCTCTGACGTGTTTTGGTTGTTCTTTGGAACCTGCTACGTGTTATCATACGACGTGCAGCAGGTTAACTGCAGGAGGGGGCTGGAGTGAGGATTCAGCTTAGAACCCGTAACTATCAAGTCTATACTTACTTTGTAATGAGTCTAAATACCTCAGTTTATGTAACCAAAGTTTATGATGTTTTCTTTTTATCACGTACAACTTTTAGCTAGTCTAGAGGCCGGTGGGCTCTCGAGTTGTATGTAAAGACTTCCGCTGTTTTGTTTGGTTTTGTTTTGTTTGGCGCTGTATTCTTTGTTGACCATATTCCTTTACCGTTGGAACGTTGACGATCCGAGTAAGGATGAGTTTCCTTGCGTCCGTTTGTGAGCCGGATTCATGTTTTCACATGATTTTTCCGGGTCACTTAAACCGGGCCGTTACAAAAGGTGATTTGAATTAGATAACCAAAGGATTAGGATTTCAAATTAAAAAATTTTCGGAATAATTAATTGGAAGATTAAGATTAAGAAATTTGAGCCTGTTACAACTCTTTCCCCTTTAAGATAGTTTCGTTCCGAAACTAGGAGTTACCAATAAGGTTAGGATAACTCTTTGTGATGTCGACCTCATTTTTCCAAGTCGCCTCTTCAACCCCGTGGTTTGAACACAAAACCTTGACTAAAGGAATTCTCGAATTTCTCAACTCTTTTACTTGGGTATCTAAGATGCTTATTGGTCGTTCCTCATACACCAAAGACTCCTCAATCAAAAGCGGCTCGTGAGCTAGAACATGAGACAGATCATGAACATACTTCCTCAACTATGAAACATGTAACATATTATGAAATTTTGCTAAACTTGGAGGTAAAGCCAACTCATAAGAAAATTCCCCGACTCTCCTCAAGATCTCAAAAGGTCCAATAAACTTTGGACTCAACTTTTCTCGAACTCCAAAACGCTGGACACCCATCGTAGGTGAAACCTTAAGGAAAACCTTGTCGCCAACCTCAAATTGCAACATCTTTCGACGATTATCAACATCTCTCTTTTGTCGGCTCTGTGCTGCTCACATGTTCTGTTGAACAATCTTCAAAGCATTAATGGATTCCTAAATCACATCTTGACCTTCAAGAATGGTCCTATCCATCAAATCCCAACACAAAGGTACTCGGCACTTTCTTCCATAAAGAGCTTCATACAGTGCCATCCTAATACTAGATTGGAAACTGTTGTTGTAGGGGAACTCCACCATCGGTAATTTATCTTCCCAAGAACCTTCAAAGTCCAATACACAACATCTCAAAAGATCCTCTAAAGTCTGAATAGTTCTCTCAGTCTGACCATCAGTCGCAGGATGAAAGAAGTACTCAAGCACAACTTACTCCCAAAAGCTTCTTACAACTTTTCCCAAAACCTCGATAAAAACTTCAGATCCCTATCCGAAACAATAGTCCTCGGAACACCATGAAGTCTGACAATCTCTCGGACATAGGCATCTGCTAATTGCTTGGCCCCCCAAGTAATCTTCATCGGCACAAATCTAGTGACCTTCGTCAATCTGTCAACAATGACCCAAATAACATCATTCCCTCGCAGGGTCCTTGGTAGCCTACCACAAAGTTCATAGAAATCAAGTCCCACTTCCAATCTGGGACAGGCAATGGTTGAAGCAACCCTGAACTCTTTTGTCTCTCGAACTTTACCCTCTGGCAGACTAGGCACTTAGACACAAAATCAGAGACGTCTTTCCTTAGACCTTTCCACCAAAATATCTCTTTAATCTCTTCAATCATCTTATCTCAACCTGGATGCAAATGAAATAAACTTTGATGACCTTTCTTCAGAATCTCATTCTTCAATTCAACTTGATTTGGAACACACAATTTACCGTTCATCCTCAACTCTACTCTTTCTCCTAACTCAAAAGCATCAGTCTTATTTTCTTCAACTCTATGGATCAACTCAACAATCTCTGGATCCTCAAGTTGTGCCTCAATTATATGATCGAACAAAGTGGATTGTATAGTCATTGCTCCCAAATTCCGACCAACCTCATGTCGACTACAAATCTCTAATCCCAAACTCTGCATCTCACGGTACAACTCTCATGGAACAAACATAATGACATTCACAGACACTCTCGGTCTCCTACTCAAGGCATCGGCTACCTTATTCGCTTTTCCAAGGTGGTACACAATTTCAAGATCATAATCCTTAATAACCTCAAGCCACTGCCTTTGGCGCATGTTAAATTCCTTTTGGCTGAAGACATACCTCAAATTTTGATGATCATTGTAGATCTTACACGGTAACCCATACAAATAATGTCTCCACAACTTCAAAGCGAAGATCACTGCAACAAGTTCAATGTTATACACGGGGTAATTAACCTTATGTGGCCTTAACTGCCACAATGCATAAGCTATGACCTTTCCTTTTTGCATAAGTACACAACCCAAACCTTTGAATAAAGCATCACAATAGACCTTGAATGGCTTGCTACAATCAGGCATTGCTAAAACAGGGGCGGTAGTAAGTCTTTTCTTTAATTCCTCGAAGCAATCGTGTGCCTCTCATTCCACTGAAATCGTATCCTTTTCTTCAACAGCTCAAATATGGGACGGGTATATAATTATTAAAATCCTTCCCATTTTTTTACTTGGGTATTTTATCTATAAGGTCCAACAAATATTAACCATAAACCTTATTTTAATAATAATACTAATAAGTGACCACTTAATTAAAAGTATATAATTATTTTAAAAGTATATATATAATGACTAAACCAAATATTTGATAAAATATATAAAATTTATTTTCAAAAATAATTTAAAATATATTATGACATTAATTATTGAGGGGTGTTACAATCTTACTTGATTGGAAATCCAGATTTTATTTAAATACATTGATTTCTACACCTGTGAAGCAGTTTTGAAAATTTATTCAGCTATATGCACTAATTAATTTTATTATTTTGTTGATACTCAAGAGTTTTAATCTTTTAACTTCCTTCTAACAGTCATTATATGAATTATTACCTTTATTTACTTTGCTCGATTTACTTTGCACTTTTTCATTCAAAAACTCAAAAACTCAAAAACTCTCACTATTCTAATCAAATGAGATATTTAGTTTAACATGATCTACTCCTCTATCCTACTCAATCAGTAATTTTTAAATTCAATGTAAAATAAATTTAAATTAAATAATGCAAAATAAATAAGATAAGGAGTATAATACATATTCCATCTGTTTGTTTAGTAGAAATGTTTGTACTTCTTATTTTATAACAAGTATACAGGTTTATGGTCAAACATTGCAACTAAAATGGATACATTTATCTATACACTTTGTAGAAGACGAAAACATTAAGAAGCCTAAAGTTCCATCAAACAGTAAGACACCCCATTACACTAGTGGAAAAAATCTCTTTCAAAAGAGCCATTGAAGTATTTTTCAAGAGAAAGGCACAAAGTTGATGACTAATGAGGATTCCGACATCGGAAAAAACTGAGAAAAAGTTCTACTATCGTCGACTAAAATCTCAAAGATATAGAGTAATGATGCAAACTCTGAGATAGAAGACTGGAAGGATAGGGAAGCTAATTTTTTATATTCTGAGGGTGTTAAGGATAGTCTTCATCTACCAACTGATTGAAGCTACTTCCCTTGTACACCTTTGGATAATCTTCATCCACCAACTCATGAACCAGCTTCATTTTCTCGTTCAAACCTAAGCTATGTAAGCTAGCATTGGATATCCTAGTTTTCTCAGGATTAAGGATAGCCCTATACACTACACTTTTGTACAAATCATTGCTATAACCTCAAAATGATCACCTACATGGACTTGTAAGGTTCCAACAACATGAGAAACGAGTTTCCACGAGCCACCATGTAACACTCCACAATTATCTGAGGTTAGTAAAATAATTTAAATTATTTTTGAATATTTTTATATTGGTTAGCAAATATTTGGATTAGTTATTATAATATACTTTTAATAACAATCATGTCCATTTTTATTAGTCACTTAATATTATTAAAAAAAGATAAGTAAAATAATAATAATAATAATAATAATAATAATAATGATAATTTCTCGTTTTCAAACTGAGCAACACAGAGATATTTGTTAAATTTTGGGTTAAATTTATTAGGCTTTTTCATTAAAAATAAAATACACAAGTAAAATATGAGCTAGGGTTTTAATTTTTAATCCTTCACATCTTCTCTCACACTCACAACAACTCCCTCTCCCTAAAAAAAATTTTTGAACTCTATCTCCCTCTTAATCTCTTCTTCTTTAACCTCCCTCTCTCACAAAAAGAACCATCCACCACACAAGCCACCACATCAGCCGCCAACTGCACCAGTCACTGTCGCCACCGCAGCCTGGTAGCCGCCGCCAGTATCCACCACCTCCACAGCCGCCTACTGACGTGCTTCTTCTCTCTCTTTCCCCCATTTTTATTATCTAACTTCTTCCTTCCTTTGCAATTTAGGGTTTTAATTTCATTAAATCTACGAATTATGATGTTAAAATATGTAATAACTATTGAATCTTGATAAAAATTTGTATGGATAAGTATTAGAAATGTGAATTCAACATGAATAAGTTAGGGTTTGGATTGGGATTGAGAATAAGAATTAAAGAGTGTATTCAAGATGTGCTTCAGTACTGTTAAATTACATAGACAGCGATGATGTTAATGAAGTTTAAATTTGGTCTTTATTGTTTTAAGTGTTGTTGGATGAATTTTTAGTAGTTGTTGGGCACTCTTGATAACAAGTTTGTTATGGGTTAGGATAGTAATGGTAAATTAAACATGGATTAATTAAAATTTGTTATGGGTAAGAGTAGAAATGGTGAGTTAAACAACGAAAATTTATATTAAGAATGAAAATAATAGTAGTATATACTACTTGTGGTGTCTTAGTGGTATTTTATGGTTAGGAAAGCTTTGTCAGCCATTATTCGTCCTTTTATTTTATCCTGATAGTTTTATGTTGAAATGTTGTCTTACTTTTTTAAATGAGTTGTTAAATTGATGTTGGATGGTAAAGACTAAATGCACTTCATTTGACTAAGTAATGGTTTAGAAGTATTATAAATAGCAAGCTTGGGACCTTCTGGTGTAGAATTTGATTACAGTTGTTATGGGCAATATTTAGTTGACTAGTTGTCGTTATTGATATTACGAGTATTATTATGATCCTTAGAATAATGAGTCTTAGTTCTTTTTATATCCCTGCAATATGTATAATAATACTTAAGTAATGTGAATCGTATCAATATTTCAATTTAGATTGCCACATTTTAAATTATTCACAACATAACTCTCCTTATAATATCCTTTATTATTAAATTTATTTGGGTAGTTTGTTGGTCTAAATAGGCCTTTTAAGTTATGAACTAAAGTAGCACGTTATTTTATAAGCGAAGCTTAAGTATACATTGATGAGTGCTTGGATGTATTAATTTGCAAAAATTTGTGGATTATTTAAACCATACTTTTCATATTATTAAGTAGCTCTTAATGGGACTAGTAGACTTATAAGACCCACTTTAAATTTGGTAGGTGTTCATTCCATAAGAGGCTATAAAACCCTGTATTGGTGATTGTTTTGACTTTTACAGAGTGTCAGTAACTTCATGTACGTACACGCAGTAATTAACTATTATGTGCATTGTTTCAAGTATTACGGATATTTTATGATTTTATGCATTGTATTGGAATTATGGAGTACTGGAAAGTAAACTATACCATTGAATACTTTTGAGAGTGGTATAGGTGAATAAAATGAAGGTATTAGTAGACTAAGAGAACAATTCCCGTAGTAATAGAGAATGAATTATGTTTATGTGGGATCGAAATGTTTCCCTTATTGTTAATTCTTGATTATGATTATTTTGCATGACTCAACTAGATAATTTCCAGTTGATTTAGTAGTCCCTTAGGTGAGATCCAACGGGATAACTGTATGAGGGGTATGAACATACTTTTGTCATTGGGCAATGGATGGCCGATACCGCCCCTTGACCAAGGTGTTACCATGTGGGCTTTGTAAACCCCAATATGGTGGCCTCTTCACCAGATCGGTTCCCCAATGTGTTTTATTTTCTCGGAGGTAGGATCCGAGAGGGTCAGTTGGAGAAGGTATGAGCTCATACTTTGCCATGGGCGTCGGATTGCCGATAACGTCGTTGACCTTGTCACTATGCGATGAAGTAGAGAAAAGATCCACTACTCTTGAATGTTCTTCAAGGGATTAGAAGTTCTGAAAGCAAATCGTGGAGTAAATATGAAGTGTTAGGTACAGGACTAAGACCCTTATTGTCGTACAATGTTATTGTTCTATTCACTTGTTCTGTGGTTCTAACTACCATAAATTCGTTGATTACTAACGTGTATTGTTTGTTTTCATTGTTTGATGGCTTGTCTTTGATGGCCCTGCTATGACACGTTGGTATATAATCTTACGTTGAGCAGCGGGGTTATCATAGATAGTCATTATATCTGATGGAGCTTCTTTACATTGCATATGAGGGGAATTGAGTGAGAATTTTGAACTGTACAATAATCTTAATGTGTACATGTAGCTTCGTTTTAATTAAGTTATTTATGTTTTGATTTTGAGGTACATGGTCTCCTTTGTATAAGTTATTTCCGCTGCGTCATTTTTGTGGTTTGTATGATTTAAATATTTCATCATTCTCTTTCTTTCTTCGAACTCAAACGTTTACATTGGAACCACGATCCATGCTTAGTATGTCGACCGAAGATTAGGCGATGATCATTCCACCTTGATATTTTGTTATATGGCCGATGATGTCTCTTCTTTATTATGTTTTATTGATCGTTTTTTTGTTTAGTGCGTCCAACTTTATGGCAGATGCTGCTAAAATTTTCGCACAATCTTGTATGGGAATTTTTCTAATTCCTTTAATTAAATCATCCAACTTTACCATTTTCTTCCTTTTCTTTATTCACTAATCTATATTTTATCTTTAATGTAACACCCGAATTTCCTCCATTCCCTTCTTCCGTTTCCTTGCGGTTTTAGTTTCGCATAGAGGGTTAAAAATTCAAGGGTGTTACACACCATCTTGCATGTCCCTGATTTTGAGCCCTAGTGATGTATAATCTAAAATGAATAGATTAACAAAAGATTTCAGGAGGTTTGTTTGAGTCTGTTTTCAAGGATTTGATAACGTATTCAAGGAATTTTTTTCGGATTGGTTTTTCAACGGTTGAGACACGTTTCAAAGGACTGTTTCTCTGGTTTTATATTTTAGAAAATAAATGAACAAACTAGGAACACTCACCAGATTGTTAGGATTCAAAGATATGCAAGCATGGAACACTCACTTAATTTTGCTAGGGTGTACTCTTAATTTGAGGAACACTTACTCGAATTAATCATATAAATTAGTATGTTTGAAAGTCTCTACAAACTCACTAATTTCTTCAATAATGAGAAAAAACTCGCAATTGGAAAACAAGAAAAAGGAAAATTTGCTCTAAATAATCCCAACTATCACCCATCAGCCAGAAATAATCCCAACTATTAATTATTTTTAAATAATCCCAACTTTACCATGAGTTTGCTCGTGGCATACCCTATCACTTAGTAATCTACAATAACAGGTAAACTAAGAAAAAAAAAAAGGAATATAAAAATAAGTTATATCCCTAATTTCCCTTTTATTCACCACTTACCCAACCTTTACTCCACTACTAATCAACTACCCACCACCATCACAGCAACCGTCAATCTTTGCCACCGCCACCACCAATCAGCACCATCATTAGCACCACATTCATCCCAAACCGCCACCAACACAACACCACACTCGAATTCATCTCATCTAATTGGCACCAGCTGTTCTCAAGTGACTTAAATATTTCTGTGTTTGTTTCTCAACTCCTCATGATACTTCCTACATCATTTCTAACCTTTTAAGGCTCGTTATATACAACCGGAACTTTTTTACATATTGGCTTTTGCTACTTATTGATCTTAAATAGGCATTATGAGACAGACAAGACAATGATTTAGTTAACATAACTACCAGGTATATTGCAACAAGTAGATATAAGGAAATTATGAAAAGAACTAACTTTATGGGGTTTATAATAGAAACTACCTTGGTTTTTTTCATAGAATTGGTTTGGCATCAAACGCAGAGCTAGTAGAGGGAGGAGTATAGAGTTTTAAAGAAGGATAAAAAGAGGGGGAACGACACATCAAACTGAGAGTCTAAGACTATTTTGTATTCTTTTGTTGGCTTTTTAGCTTTGTTGGTAAAGATTCAAACCTCTCACTCACACACTTGTTCTTATCTTTAATTGTTTGTATTTTTCATCAAAACACCATTAGTAATATCCACAGTATTTTTCATCAAAATATTATCATTCTTATGCGTAGCTGCTCAATATTACTGATTAAACAAAGGAGGATAGCCCTCACTAATGTTGGGATGTATGAGGACGAGAAGATGATTTGGACAAATTAGAGTTAGACAATCACTGACTATACAAATATCAATTTCAAACATTCAAATCACTCGAATAATTGGAGCCCATTGGATGAGATGAATTCAGGTGTCCGTTTGTGTTGGTGGCGGTTTAGGATGAATATGGCGCTGATGGTGGTGGCGGTGGTGAAGGTTGGCGATTGCTGTGATGGTCGTGGTGGGTAGGCAATTAGCAGTGGAAGAGGGGTTAGATAAGTGGTGAATAAGAGGAAGGTTAAGGATATAAATTATTTTTATTTTCCTTTTTTTGCTTAATTTACCTGCTATTGTAGGTTACTAAGTGATAGGGTATGCCACAAGTAGGGATGGCCACGGAGCGGGTTACCCGGAACCGAACCGGTCCCGAACCGCTTGGAACCGGATCCGAAACCGGAACCGTTTGCGACAGGTCCTGAACCGGCCCGAACCGCGGAACCGTGAAACCGCCGGAAAAAACTGCATTAACCGGACCTAAGAACCGCGGTTGGAATCGAAACCGGTTAACCGGTCCGGGTGAACCGGTCCAACGGTTCCATGGAAACGGAACCGGAACCGGGACCGGTTTGGGTGAACCGGCCCAGCAGTTCCACGGAACCGGAACCGTGAAACTAGCCGTTATATAGCCGTTGCCATTTTTCCTATAAATACCCATCACTTTCAATCATTTTCATTCACAACTCATCTCTTCTCCTACTCTCTCTACTTACTCTCTCTACTTAATTACTTAATTACGAAATTATTCTCTTAATTACATAATTAGTTTTTTAATTATTTCTTAATTTAGTTAATTACATAATTAGTCTATTAATTAATTAATTAATTAATTTTTAAATCTATTATTATTTCAATATTATCATGTCTTCTTTTTTGAAAAAAGCCTCTAAAAAAGTTACTAAAGTGGCAAAATCATTGGGAGGTTCTAGCTCCAAAAGAAATGCCACTTCAACTCCGTCGGTATCAACAACACCTTCGATTAGTAATTATAATTATGAACCAAATTATCCAGAAGGGTACGACGAAGAATTACACAATTATGCAGAAGAAGTGGAAAGAAAAATACAAATTGATGAAGAAGAAGAACAAGAAGAGGACGAACGACCCCTATTGGGATACATAATTCTCGACAGTCATCAACAAGATCAAATGAAGAACAACTACAACAACAACAAAGACAAGCTCGTGGTAAACGAGTCAATTTCCAAACTATCGGTTAGTTTTATAATTTTATTCTTCAAATTGATTAAATTTAAAATTATTATTTATTTATATATTGTGGTATATATCTGAGTATGTCTTTATATTTAAATTTAGATGAAGATGAACCAGACACCTTTTCCGGCAATGCCACCTCCTAGTGGTAGAGCTGTTTCACATGTGTGGTCGTATTTTACAAAAGAACCAACCGACAATTCAGATGTTTTCTTATGCACTTGTCAAATTTGTGAAAATCAAGGAGTAAAACCCTTAATTTCATACAATTTCGCCAGAGGTAAATACTTTTTCAGTTTTTTATACATACATTACATATTCATATTTTATAAAAATTTATTTATTGTGTTTTGTGAATACGTGTTAGGTGGTGGTACGGGATCTTTTAACAAATATTTGGTAAAGAAGCATGGAATCACAAAAGAAACTCATGCAGCAAGCGGCAGCGGGACCACAAGTGGAAGCCGACAGTGGTACATTTCCAGCACAGATATGCCTTTTAAATATAATGGTAATGATATGATTGATGAATTTTCTATGTATGTAATTTGTGATGAATTGCCTTTTAACCACGGTGAAAGTAGGGCACACGAGCGTTTCACTAGAAAAACTTTGCAACCACAATATAGAGCAATCCCTAGGAGCACTCTTGAAAGACGCACAATTAAATTATATGAATCAATGCGCTATGAATTAGTTGAAATGTTTAAATCTTTTAATGGTAGGGTTAGCATAACAACTGATATTTGGTTTGCTCCCCCACATTTAGAATCTTATATGTGTGTAACAGCACATTGGACAGATCAAAATTGGATTATTCAAAAAAGAATAATTGCTTTTGAGACAATGCTAGAAAGACATACGGGTGAAAACGTAAAATATAGATTAGTAGAGATATGTAGAGAATGGAACTTATTAGATAAGATATTTTGTTGTTCTACCGATAATGCAACCGCTAACATTAAATGTATGGAACTTTTGTATAACGAGCCTGCTTTTAGTTTTATCCTTGGGGGTAACTTATTACACATACGTTGTTGTGCTCATATAGTTAACTTATCTTGCCAAGCAGGTATAAAAAAATTAAGCGATTTATTAGATCCAATTAGAGACATAGTGAAGTGGCTTAGAATTGGAAAGATAAGGAGACGATATAAGCAATTATGTGACCAATATCAACTAAAAAAAGTGTATTGGTCATTAGATACTCCTACACGTTGGGGCTCAACCAACGATTTATTAAGAAAAGCGATTGCTTATCGTTCAGTTTTAACACAACTGTATAGTGAGTGTACAGATAGCTATATAACTGATGACACATGGGAACTAGCTATAAGTGTACATAAAATATTAGAAGCGTATGACCACACAACTAAGATTTTTTCATATGTTTATGAACCAAACGTCCACTTAGTAATAAGTGAGTGTATTACTATTTTTTATCATCTTCTTAAACATACGCATGATGATACTAACCCATATTTAAAGCCGATTCTTGCAGATATGATGGATAAATGGAAGGCATATTTTACCGATTTTTCTTATATTTATGGAATTGCAACCATTTTAGACCCATGTTTTAAAACAGAAGTCCTTACTAAAGTAATTGGATTTTATTATCAATCATTAGATTACCCGCCTAGTGATGTACATAATTATGTTGGAACTTGTAAAAAACTTTTAGCAGAACTTTATGATTATTATGCTAGTATATATAACCCGAAACGCGATATGTCTAGGCGTGCAAGCGTTTCGGCACGTCCCTCTTATTATAATTCCGTAATAGCTAATATAATGAGCCAAAATGATAGTTTTGTAGGATCATCTTCTTCTTCATCCTCCACTTCATATTGAGAATTAGATAGTTATCTTAAACACCACTTTGAAATTAACCAAGGTAGCTATGATATTTTAGAGTGGTGGAAAGAAAAATCTGTAAAATTTTCCCATATTATCGAGAATTGCAAAGGATATCCTTGCAATTCCTGCTTCTACAATTGCGTCGGAGTCTGCTTTTAGTGCAGGTAGAAGAGTTTTAGACGAAAAAAGATCTCATCTTGCTCCACATAGTATTCAAATATGTGTTTGCAAGAAAGATTGGGATCAAGCGGAGATTCGAACACAAGGACTAAGGAATGATGATGATCAAGACGATGATGATGATCCATGGATGATGATGGATACATCTGCATCATCGTCAGGAGGAGAGTCAGCGGAAGCATCTAACCAACTAGATGATGATGACGAAGACGAATAGGATCAATCGGACAACGATAAATCAACATTCAACAACTATAAATAAAAGGTATGACAAAGAACTACGTGGGCTTTGATTCCTTCGGGATACGTAAGCAGCTTAGTATTCCTTTGGGTACTAGGTTCAAGTCCATTTTCTCCCTCTTTTTTTATTAATCATCTTTATCGACATTATCATTGATTCGTTTCTTATTAATTTATTTTTTTCATTCTTTTTAGTAAATATTTTAATAACGATGACAACTTGACAAGTAATGAATTTGGCTAATAATCAAGTAATCACCAAAGGTACGTCTGCAATATTATAGTATTTTTATATTATATAAATATTTAAAGAAAAAATAAAAATGGAACCGATGGTCCGACCCGCCCGTCCCGTGAATTGGAACCGCCGGAACCGCCTCATGAACCACCAAGGAACCGTTTGGAACCGCCCGAAACCGAAACCGGTCGCGACAGGTTCCAAATGGAACCAGAACCGGATGGAACCAGAACGGAACCGGCCCAACCCGGACCGTGGCCATGCCTAGCCACATGCAAATTCATGAATAAGTTTACAAGAATTTGAATGTCTTAATTAACATGCAAAATTAAAGGTTTTTTTAATCAAATTTTAAGTCTCAAGTCTTTCTTTATTCATCTCATTGCATACCCTTATATAGTGTATGCAAGTACATGAAAGCAAACCATAAGTCTCAAAAAACATACTAAAAGCCACGAAAAGTCCCTTGACATACTTTAGGACAATTTGGTTACACATTATTTAAAATCCTAATAATAAGTTACAACAAATGCTAGTTAAAACTCATTATTTTACTAACTTATTTGCTAAAATAATATCAGAATTTAAAAACCTTGAAATGCCATCCATGGAAATCTTGTAATTCATCTTACGTTGATGCTTGAGATCCGAAACTTTAATTCTTCATAAACCTTTTTCTTGAATGCTTCTAATTCTTGGATATCCCTCTTGAATTCAACCATTAAACTTTCAACAATGGGATTATGACTTGCAATAGCCACAGGTACGAAATAACACCCCAGTTCGGCAATAATATCCCCTCCAATAACTATATGGTCAACATTATGAACCCAACAGCCATATGGATGAAAATAATGACAATATTCTTAATATCAAAAACTTTCCTTTCTAAAGGCTATAATTAATGTAGTAAATGGCAAGAATAAATTCAGCAATTACCACCCCTTGAATGGCTTAATTAAGGACGATATAATAAAGCAATATTCTGAATATTCCCTCAAACTTTCCATATTTATGCATGACTTAAATTAGTCATATTCTCCATGCTAGAGTGTATTTAAGTATATTTATTTCACTGATTTTAGGAAGATACGAACAAAATTCTCAAGTTAAAATAACATGACACATTATGTACCTCAAAGACGAATTCTGCTGCACCTTGAAAATCCTAACAAAGCCTTGACATACAAGTCAAAGTCAGACTCGTATTTAGACCTTTTCTTGTATTAATTCATCATAAGACATTAATTTTAACCCCTAAGAACTTGGTTGCACATTTTGACCATGAGGACCTCCAAAATGAAAAAGTGATCATGATGGATTATCCATCACCTGGGGAGTTTTGCAGGAGGATGGTTAAGCAACTGTAATCCGAATGAGGTGGCAGCTCGAGTGTAAGACCTGGTTGAGGGCATGGTGGGTAGAAGTTTACTGCAATTGCATTCTATCTTCCATTTTCTTACCAAGAAACTTAGGACCCAATCCAAGACACCCTGTAATAGCTCCTGTAAGTTCCAGTGCTAATTTTTGCACTTTTATATGCTCCTATGTGTTCCCTGTTCACCATACACAAAATGAAGAGCTAATCAACAAACTGATCATAATCAAAGAAATGATATATGATCGAGGTGCATGTTAACTGAATTTTCCTTTTTATTTTCAAGGAAATGATGGTATGATACCCTTGTTCAATTTGGTGTGGAACAATAGTAGTTCTCCTAGATTATTGTTTGAATCACTATTGATCACAAAATGCTTATAGAGTTCTAATACACAATCATGCAATACATAGAGTCAATGCGACATATATGTCATTTAAGTGACACCCCACTAGACAGAGTTTGACTGACTATTGAGGGTTGGATGTATAGTGTATGTAACCTTACTTTTGTTGTAACAATGAAGTTGTTCCAATTGATCCTCGTAGAAAACTGCCACTCCATTTGACTAATAAGTGTACATGATTTAATAGACATTTTACTATATTATGTTATAATCTAAAACCAAAGAATTATACACCTTTGGCCCCAGTGAGGATGAAGACAAATACATCAATCTTTTTGTTATCATGCATATTCATTAATTTCAGTGCAATAACATAGCATTTAACAATTTGTTGGATATACTCTGCACTCCTCCATCCTCCCTCGTCTTCCTTTTCTGTTTCATTTTCCAGGGCATCTTTCATGCTCATAAATACAGGAAAATATGACGTCATTGATACACCAAAGATCATAGTAGAAAGGAAAGAAACATAATATGCAATTTATACAAGGCTTAAGCCAAGTTCATTTACTTCAATCTATTTCGTCCCATGCAGAATAAAGTAGCACATGCGACACGGTTTTCAGATCATCCTGTTAAGTAGCTTTGAAGATACGCCAACAAGGAATAAATATCTCTAGTCTTTCCAAAACATTCGAAATAAATGTGTCATCTATGGATTAAGCAGAGTCTATCATAAACATGATTAACGGGACTTAAATCTCAATTAAAAACAATAATATAAGGTAAACTAGACTAGATTGAACCCTTAAAACTAGCTAGCTTATTTATTTATAAGATCAGAGAGATAAATATTATCAAATTCTGCAGTTTAAAAATGAAATTCGGATAATATACCTGTAACTGGTTGGGTTATTTGGCCAAGATTCAACCCAGTCTTTCAAGGAATTTGCATAATGTTTAAGAAACACCCTCCAAAATTGAATCTTATCAACACCATCCTTTAGGCTTGTACAATACCTCACTGGTTCATGAACATCATTCGATATAAACTTCAACTTCTCATTCGAAGGCAAGCAGAAAAAAGCATCAGCTGTGTCAAGTGCTTTGTCGAGGAGTGGTTGTGCTATGCCATGATTAATGACCTGTAGCACACACCCAACATGAGATTCACTGTTTCATGATGTGTACCGCCATCTAAAATTACTGAATACTTATATTTTTTTGCACTATCCCCGCTAAATGTAAATGCGTGATACTATGAGCAGACTAAAAGAATATGTTCATTGTTGAATGTACGGTCCAGAATACAGGAAAGTGACTAAGACAGAGGAATATGACATGCACAGGAGTATATAATCACTCTAGAAATTTAAAAGT
>NC_080049.1:20727261-20739761 GCF_026212465.1 Amaranthus tricolor
TCTTTTAAGGGATTTGTATAATGTTAAAGGAACAAACTCCAAAACAAATTTTATTTGCACCATCCTTTAGGTTTGTACAATACCTCACTGGTTAAAGAGCAACATTTGACATCAGCTTTAATTTCTCATTGGAAGTCTAGCAGAAAAAAAAAATCAAATGCATCAAGTGCTTTGTCAGGGAGCGGTTGTGCTATGCAATGACCTATGGCACATACTCAACATGAGATTCACCTACTTCATGATGCGTACAGCCATGTCAATTCACAGAATACATGATATACTATGAGCAGGCTAACTGAAGAACTGTGTATATTAGGACTTAGCCTTATATGGAAAGATCCGAACCGGTGACAAGCTTGCCGAACTCTTTCAATGACAAGAATGGAAAAAGACGGTATGTAGATCAGTACCATTCATAGAAACGCAATCTTAATTCAATACTAAAATATTAAGGGCTGAAAGAATATTCAATTATTGGGAAACTGTAAAGAATCTCATTGAAGCATCCTATACGTTGCTCGCTTCTAAGTTTTATATTTACAAACAGAATCTATGAATTAAAGATCCTATAACCACTTGATCCAAAACCTATTTTTATTTAATCCCACTAGGATCAACAGGTGCCTTATGGTTGTGCATGGAAATACAAACTTCCAAATTATTATGCAACTTTATTGCAGTATGTATAGTTAGTTGTACCTGGTCTGGAAGTAAAGCAATGTCATAAATAATAAGGAAAGAGAATGTATCCATAGATAGCGGTAAATGACAAAGATGAGCTTTCCTTGCATAATCATTGACGCAGGGTCAGATTATAATACCATAATACCCACTAGTTATATGATATTATCTCAGCATCTGCCTCTCAACATAAATCAAGAATTTGGACCTATTTGCACATTTCTCAAACATTTCAAATGTACTATACCATGCACCCCTCATCCCTGATTGCTGTAATCCCGCGTCAAAAGTCAGATGTGAATGCAATTGCTAACAGATCATTAATAGAGGATAGATTTCACAAATAAAAAATAGGAGTGAATGTCATGATGTGCAAATCAGTGCAGATTGCTTACAAAGCCTTATCCATCAAATAAGGAATGAATCCTAATCTCTTCAATTATATCACACCGCAAGATGTTATTATCTTAATGCCAAATGGCTTCCTTTTAGGCGAGGTCTTGAGTTACGGTATACCCAACCTTGACAAATAGCAAAAGAGGTTATTCCCAATTCACAATTATATCACACACTATACTAAAAATAAAAATTAAAAATAAAAAAAATAAAAAAAAAAAAAAAAACTGCATTATATCCTGTACTCACTTCCTCAGCACTCACTTTTCCTCGCTGAATGACCTGTGGATCTTAATTCATATGCCTTAATTATTACTTTCTTCTCCTTGATTTCAAACAATAAGCCCCGTCCAACTTTACAATTGACTTTTACTTTTAGTTGGCCACTATTTTTCATATTTATAATTATCTTAAATTAATAAATTATAGCTTTGTCCACTCTAATGACTAGAAATTTGGTTAAGTATCAACAACAATGCTAGAGTCTTAATTCCAACAATATAATAAAATATAATCAAATTTCATTTGTTTATTTATTAATACAACATATTGAAACTTTCTAAAATGATTCAAAAAAAAGATCTTTTTTAATGAGTTAACATTGGTATTTTCAAATGAGAAATATTTTCACAAATTAGTAATCATAATTTGCAAGCTTGGAAGTCCCCCTGGTTTGCAAATAAAGGAAAAAGAAACAACTTATACTTCAAGCCTTTAATAATACATATATGCTGCAATTACTGTTGCTATTGCAGCTACTACTACTATTATTATGCTATGTTTCTGTTTGAATACTTCTGGAACATGTTCATTTTGACATGATTTACTAATTTAACGTCCTCTCTTCTAAGGTCAGTATTGTTGGAACTGCATATGGGACTTGTCAAACATTCATCTGTAATGCTTCAAATTTTGCACAACAAATTGTGAATCTACAAAGTCAAATATCACC
The DNA here is from genome assembly GCF_026212465.1 of Amaranthus tricolor. Classification (NCBI taxonomy): domain Eukaryota; kingdom Viridiplantae; phylum Streptophyta; class Magnoliopsida; order Caryophyllales; family Amaranthaceae; genus Amaranthus; species Amaranthus tricolor. The sequence goes on from NC_080049.1 coordinate 20,729,291, forward strand.
TATAGCCATGCTGATTCCGAATCACATTGTTATCCCATTGACAAAATATGCATGTAAGTTGATTATTATGGATATAACACTCAAGATAAAGCAATTGAAAGGTTAATAAAAAATAAGACAGAAAAAAAAGATGGACACAAATTTGGGAGGTGAAAGATCACATATCTGCAATTAGTTCACATAGAGTTGGTTAGTTTGTTTATTTTGGTCAAAATTTGTTAAATATTCAATTAATGGATTTTAATTCTGTTTTGCTTTCGGTTAGGAGTCTTAAACATCATTAGTTGTAATTAGAAAAGATTGTCAAAGAAATGTAAAATTGCTCCTGTACTCCAACTTCTTTCTGGTTCCTTCTCGTTAATGTAATTTCGTTAGTACCAATATGCTACTTTAAATGTTTCTCTTAGCACCCAAAGATAAGGCTCTATCAAACCCTTCAACCAGATACAAATAAGAGGAACTCAACTGAAATGATGGCTAACACCCATGTAGTATAAGTCTAAACCTAAGATCAAGCATATAGATCATGAAATTCTAAAGAAAGAACAAAAACATACATGCTATCCATAAAACACAAAGATAACACTTAACAATAGTGCGAAAGCCTCAACCCCAACAAAATGGGGTCAATCAAAACAAATCAACATGACAGTTTGGTGCACACAAAGATAATAAGGGTGTTTGTCAAATGGCTGTTGGCCCCTAGATGTTTTAGTTAGTTTGTTTAACCAGCCAAGAGTTTTATTTATTTTTATTGGCTTTTAAGCTAGCTGAACATGTCACCAATTTAAAGGATGTTTGGTAAAATTTGTTATTGACCGTGGCTAACAAGACAATAGTCAATGAAAAACTACCACAGCAGTTTTTGATTTTGGTTCAAGCTAACTTTTTACAAACTCTTTTTTTTCCCTTTAGACCGGACAAGTCAAAAGTCAAATAAAAAATCACTTAACAACCACCCCATATTTAATTGGACCACAACAAAGTAAACACATACATCCTCTGGTTTTATTAATTGCTGCAGATAGTGACATCTTGTGAGGAGAAATATCACTGTCTGTAGCAACTAAGCAACTAATAAAAACAAGAGGAAGTAGTAAAGTGCAATTTACAACATAACATACTTCAAATTTGTCACATAGGTGACAGCATCAAGTTATGCATAGAAATCAACTACCTCAATGCTACATGATTGCTCCAATGCTTTTCACCCATAGAAGCGCAATTAATGCATCAACTTCGGATATATATCCCTGCCATCATCAAAATTCAGTATATTAAGATTTGAGAATACACAAGCAGTATCATTTTCGAAATCTCCAAATGAAACCTCTTTATTTCACTTAAAAAGGACAGATAACGGCAATTTGCAAGAAAAGACATTGTAATTATAAATGGGGACAAAAATTTCTTGAGATGCAACTCTAATTACGGTAGAGATATGCAACTCTAAATAGGAATGATTGATTTAAAATGAACAAAAATAAGTTGAGAAGAACAAGGTAAATGCAAGAGAGGAAAAACATTACATTAACATAGAATATTAGGGAAGATCTCGATTGTCAAGTGCTGCACCCGGAAAATTGTTAGATGAGTAACAACCGAAACAATTCGTTGAATTCTCTTTCAATCCTTCGAAATAAAAGACAAATGCATATTCGATCTTTCGTAGAAATGGCAGAAAACAGGTTTCATCATGATTAATGGATGGTTGATCAAGGATATTGAGATTAATGAGTGCTTGATGATGATGTAAAATGTCGGAACTGGAATTGCAATTAATATTGGAAAGAGCAATTTGCCAATGAGGCAATGACATTATGTTTCAGCAAATTGCCGTCCTTAAAGTTCGTTTTTAAGAAATAAGCGCCATAATAGCAAAGTATACACTATTTAGGCCAAGTGACCCGTTCACTAGCACAAATGACATTTCACTAGCCTAAATAACCGTTAACCATTATTAATCACGTTTGACTTTTGTTAATCGTCTCTAATCATCTTTGACTTTCGTTAATCGTCCTTAGTCACCTTTGACTTTCTTAATTACCAGTAGTAATCAACTTTGACTTTTCTTAATCGTCTCTAATCACCTTTGACTTTCGTTAATCGTCCTTAGTCACCTTTGACTTTCCCAATTACCGATAGCAATCACCTTTGACTTTTGTTAATCGTCTCTAATCACCTTTGACTTTCGTTAATCGTCCTTAATCACCTTTGACTTTCCTAATTACCAGTAGTGCACTAGTTTTTTAGTACTTTAACGTTGTAATTATCCTTATGGGGTAATTCTTTCGAAAATCCGATCGAAACAAGTACTTTTTCGCCTATTTTCCGACACGTAGACCGAAAAGATGTTTAAAGTCGTTTTTACCCATCATAAAAATATCTTTTTTCAAAAAAACATACATCTCTATTAACCTTATGGGGTAACTCTTTCGAAAATTCGGTCGAAACAAGTACACATTCGCCTATTTTCTGGCATGTAGACAGAAAAAGATATTTAACGTCGTGTTTCCCAGTATAAAGATATTTTTTAAAAAATGGACGTCGAGATTATCCATATGGAGTAACTATTTTGAAAATCAAATCGAAACAAGTACTATTTGCCTATTTTCCGACACATAGACCGAAAACGATATTTAACGTCGTTTCAAACAAATATCGTTATGATGGGTATAAACGACGTTAAAATATCTTTTTCGATTTACGTGTCGGGAAAATAGGCGAAAAACTACTTGTTTCGACCGGATTTACAAAAGAATTACCCCATAAGGTAGTCGCAATGTCTTTTTTTTGAAAAAATATCGTTATGATGGGTAAAAACGACGTTAAAGTACTAAAACACAAGGGTACTATTAGTAATTAGGAAAGGCGATTAGGGATGGTCAACAAAAGTCAAAGATGATTAGTAATAGTCAACGTTCATTTAGGTTGGTCAACGGTCACTTTGCCTGAATGTTGTAGACTTTGATACTTTGATGGCAGTTATTCGTAAAAAAAGTAAATAAATAAATAAATAAATAAATAAATATATATATATATATATATATATATATATATATATATATATATATATATATATATATATATATATATATATATATATATATATATATATATATATATATATATATATATATATATATATATTTAAGGCTGCAATTCACAAAAGCCCTAAACTTGAAGGATGTTAATTCGCAAACTACTCTTATGGAAAATATATAGAAGTAATATTATACTCTCTCTAATTCATTATCATTTATTATTTGTTAGTTTTCATCCTCAAGAGAGCAAGAAAAGTGTTTGAAGATCAGAGAATGAGAAAACTAAAATTTTATTATTGCATTCATATATTTACAAGAGGAAGGAATCACCTATATATAATACATAGAATAAAAGGACTTAAGATTAGTTATTGATGTAATTAACTTTCTGTTACGCTAACCATACAACAAATTACTTTATAACAATCTATACATATCCTTATGCATATCCCACGTGACTAAGCTAACAACCTATAACTAATCAGCTGTGAAAAAGGCTATGCACTGAGATGCTTCCACTAAAGTATGATTGTTTTCTAGTTGTTTAGTAGTTGCTGCTTGCTGTTGCCATGTCATGAGCTGGATCGGGTACTTTTGGGCTTGATATCAATGCTCTTATACTTAACATCCTCCCTCAAACCAGGATAGGGGTAAACCATTCCTAGTTTGCTTAGAAGAGTCTTAAAATGTGTAGAAGGTAGAATCTTGGTGAGGATGTTAGCTTATTGGTGTTTAGTAGGTAGATTAGAGAGTTGGATGATGCCTTCTACAACCTTATATCTGGTAAAATGGTAGTCTACGTCCATATGCTTGGTTCTCTCATGAAAAACAGGATTCTTTGCTATGTATATAGCAGATTGGTTGTCATATTGGAGTGTGATAGGTTTAAGTTTCTCTAATAAACTTAATTCTTCTAGGACTGCTATGATCCACCCCATCACCACATTATCCACTTTATCCTATGCCTTTGCAAAGGAGTTGCTTATTGGTCTGGCAAGGCTTCCATCTACAAATCCTAGTTTACTTCTTTCTGAGAGAGCAATTATCATGACTCTTTTCCAGTTTGCAAAGCCCCTTCCAAAGAAAATAATATCTACAAGCTTTTGGTTGTTGTCTGATGGATACAACAAGTATATAGATACAGGGTTCATGGTGGGATCTAAATGTGTGGATTCATTTTAATTTGCATTAACCATGTTTCGTTGCTTCTAGTTTTCTTGATTTGGGTTTATAGATTAGAAAGATAAAAAAATGAACAAAAGATACAGATTGTTCACAAGAGGTGGCTATTGGTTCTTTGTTCAAGGAAGAACACAGAATGCTGATGATTCTTGAAAGTACATTCACAACTCTTATATCATGTTAGTTTTCATCCTCAAGAGAGCAAGAAAGGTGTTTAAAGATCAGAGAGTGAGAAAATTAAAATTTTATTATCATATTCATACATTTACATTAGGGAGGAATCACCTACATATAATACATAGAATGAGGGGACTAAAGATTAGTTACTGATGTAAGTAACTTTCTATTACAGTAACCATACAACAAACTACTTTATAACAACCTATACATATCCTTATGCATATCCCACGTGACTAAGCTAACAACCTATAAACTAATCAACAATGAGAAAGGCTATGCACTGAGATGCTTCTTCTGAGATGCTACTGCTGAAGCATGATTGTTTCCTAGTTGTTTAGTAGTTGATGCTTGTTGTTGCCATGTCATGAGTTGGATCAGGTACTTCTGGGCTTGATATCAATGCTCTTATACTTAACATTATTGTTGTCCCATTTTATTTTTGCAAGTTTGCCAATACACATATTCAAATCATGAATATGTCAAATTTTGTTTAATTAAAAATTATAAATGTTGATTTTATTAAAATTTAAATTAAAAAGAATAAAGAAAGATCTCAGTCAACTATATTTTCTGTTAGAGTTTGATCCAAATAAACCAAGAAAGATCTCAAGAAAGACTAAAACAGAAAATGTAAAACAATGAAGAACACACACAATTTGGGAGGTGGAGAAAATCCTAATATCAATGTGATATTAGATTATATAACTCCACCCTTAACAATTGAATGAATATTATTCCTTCTTAGAGTATTGATTACAAACTATAATCCACTCTATACAAGAACCCCTTAGGGGTCAATTGAATTGAGAACAAATATTTAAGGAGTAATAAAAGTCAAAGTAGAAAAATAAAGTTAGTTAGATAGATGATTAAAGGAATTTGATTGTTAGAGAGGTGGAAGAATGAATTAGAAGGTAATGATAAATAGAGAAAATAGCAATACGTTTCCTTATTTTGGGTATAAATTTACCCTAGGGGGAGTTGGAGGAATTCTTTACCTCCAAATGAGGGAAATCAAACTCTTTTTCTATTCATCTTCTTTAATTTACTCCTATTCTACCTCTATCAAAATTATTTCAATAACTTCATTTGCATCTCTAATTAACTGTTATATTAGTTTGACTTTTTTTACTAGCTTAAATATTTACTCTGAATCCAAGCGACCCCTTAGAGTTTTTTCACATAATAGAACAAATCCCCAAAACCTCTTACTAAAACTCTAAGAATTTGTTTGTGACTATCCACTCAATTCCCAATTGTTATACACAAAATGATCTTACATACCCTTGTAAATGAATATACAATAGCCTTATATAGGATTTGGAACCAGAAGAGGAGATAAAAGAATGTCTATGAACTGATTTAAAACTGTCAAATAACATAGAACCTCTCGAACATATGCTCGACCGGTCGAGCGAACTAAGTGGGTCGAGCGAGAGATTAGAATGTAGGCCAAGTTCTGATCTCTTGCTCAGCTGGTCGAGCAACCTTCCTTGCGTCGAGCCATGGTCGAGCAAGCAGCAGGTACTCATCAGAACAGTTCCAATCCATCACCATTCATCAACAATCCAAATAATATCTCAAACATCCAAGACACATATCCATCATATCATATGTACACAGTGGGCTTTATTGAGTCACCATATCTAACAATTCTTCACCGTGACGAACATAAACCCAATTTTCATCACGAAACAACAAGCAATAATATTCACAAAAAACATATCAACAACTTTCATCTCTTCACAAGATGAAACCACCTCTCAAGAGGTGCATCTCCCTCAACGAGGAGATATACAACATAAACTCAAAACAATCAATAAATTTTGAGCAATGCTCAAACTTTGGAGTAGGCAACGACTTAGTTAACATATCCGCCGGATTATCATCAGTGTGAACCTTATCTAAGAGCATCTTTCCTTTCTCAATGGTGTCTCTTATATAATGAATCTTTATCTCAATGTGCTTCATTCTCCTATAAAAGCAATTTTAATGCACAGCCAAATCAATTGCACTTTGGCTATCACAAAAAACAGTAGGCATACATTCCTTCATTGTTTCTTCTATATTCAATACACACATTCTATGTGCCACGAAAATACCAAAGGATCCACTTGACCGCAAGCCAATGAGCCTTTCCCGGATTTCCCATAAATTTACTAACCACACTAACGGCTTGAGCAATGTCTGGTCTAGTGCAAACCATAGCATACATAATGCTCCCCACCACATTTGAATATGGAACCAATGACATGAACTCTTTGTTCTCCTTAGTTCTAGGACAATCATCCTTTGACAACCTCGTTTGCAATGCTAAAGGTTTAGCAACGGGCTTAGCATCATCCATGTGAAATCTTTTCAAGACCCTCTCAATGTACTTTTCTTGGGATAAGTACAACCTTCCTTTATCACGATCTCTAGTAATTTCCATGCCGAGAATCTTTTTTGCTGCCCCCAAATCTTTCATTTCAAACTCACCTTTAAGCATCTCTTTCACCTTCTTCACCTCAAACATATCTTTTGCTATCACAAGCATATCATCAACATATAGCAAAAGATACAACAAAGAACCATCACTCACTTCTGTCATATAGACACAACTATCATACTCACTTCTTGGAAAACCATTTTTAATCATACATTTATCAAACCGTTTATATCATTGTTTAGGGGACTGTTTTAGACCATACAAGGATTTTTTTAACAAACACACACGATCCTCTTTTCCCTCAACAACATGCCCATCCGGTTGCCTCATGTAAATCTCTTCCTCTAACTCACCATGCAAGAATATGGTCTTAATATCTAATTGTGCCAACTCATAATCATTCAAAGCAACAAGAGCTAAAAGAGTGTGAATAGAAGTATGTCTTACCACCGGAGAGAAGATCTCATTGTATTCAATACCCGGTACTTGGCTAAACCCACGAGCAACAAGACTTGCTTTGCATCTTGCTTCCTTAACACCTAGTATCCCTTCTTTGTACTTGTAGATCCATTTGTAATCAACGATTTTTTTCCCCTTTGGCCTCTCTACAAGTTCCCATGTTTGATTCTTGAGAAAAGAATGAATTTCTTTTTTCATCGCCCCAAGCCATTTTCTGACATCTTTGCACTCCTTGACCTCCTCATATGAAGATGGTTCCAAATCAATAACGTCACTTGCCACCAAAAGAGCATAAGCGACCATTTCTTCAAATTCAAGCTTCTTTGGAACCTCCACCGGACACTTCACTTTCTTTCTTGCCAAACTAAGATCATCATCTTCATGTCCCAACCTAGAAGGTGCTTTGATTTGTCTTCTAGGTCTTCTTTGTACAATGCTTGTTGTTTGCACCATAGGCGATGTTTCCTTCCTAAGAGTAGTGGCCTTCCGAGAGGAGGAAGTGGAAGGAACGTCTCCACCTTCTTGAGGTGTCTGCATATCAACATCATCATCAAGAACATCATCTATAACTTCCCCTTGAATTTCTTCCCCGTTCTCATTCTCCACCCTTTCACTTGTGGCTTTCTTTGAGCTCTTCACATGAAGAAATACGGACTCATTTAAAATAACATCTCGGCTCGTGATAATTCTTGATGTGCTCGGATCCCACAATCTAAACCCCTTGATCCCATTCGTGTATCCCAAGAATACACACTTCTTGGCATGTGGCTCCAACTTTCCATCATTCACATAAGCATAAGCGGGACAACCAAAGATTCTAATGCCGGAATAATCCACTGGTGACCCCGACCACACTTCCTCCGCCATTTTCAACCCAAGAGCGGTATTGGTGATCTATTTGTCAAGAATGCCACCATCTTGATCGCCTTAAAGAGAACCCTCCTTTGCTTCCCAAGCACACAATGCTCACAAAGCTCCATAGAATCAATCGCTTATCCTCTAAGAAGACTCTTCTTTGACAACTCCAATAAACCCTTCTCACTCATGTGCCCCAATCTCAAGTGCCACAACTTGGAATGATCCGCCTTTTTCATCGAGGAACCAACACATGCAGAACCCTCAATGGTAGAACCGGTAAGCTCATATAGTGACTCCACCTTCTTGCCCTTCATAACCACTTGAGCATCCAAAGTAACCCTAAGCACGCCCTTCTCATGAATGCACCTATACCCATTACTATCAAGAGCACCTAAAGATATCAAATTCTTCTTCATGTTGGGAACATGTCTCACATTTCTCAATGTACGAACAATCTCATCAAATATCTTGACTGTCATGGAACCAATTCCTATCACCTTACAAGAAGCATTATTCCCCATAAGCACCACACCATCATGAACACTCTCATATGTAGGAAACCGATGCCTATTAGGGGTAATGTGATATGAGCACCCGAATCAAAAATCCATTGATCCCTAGAGCTAGTTTCCAACTCCACCGCAAGAAGTATAGGACTATTATCACAAAAGCCCTCATCATCACTACTATGAACAACCGTCGCCGAATCATATGAAGTGGAACCATTCCCATTCCACTTCCCCTTGTTCTTTCCCTTCTCCGGGCAAAACTTCTTTATGTGACCCTTTTTCTTACAATTGTAACACACCACATTCTTGTGTCTAGGCTTAGACCTAGACTTATCACAATTGGGTTTATTTTCCCAAAAATTGCCTCTAGATCTTCCCCTAACAACAAGGCCCTCTCCACCTTGTGTCACATCATCATCCTTAGTCAATTGCTTTTCAATCAACTCTCTTTGCAACAAAGCACATTTGACCTCCTCAAGAGTAATCACATCTTTCCAATACAAAACGATCTCCCTAAAATGCTTATAATCCTTAGGAAATTAACACAAAAACTTAATTGCAAGATCCTCATCATCTAAACTAACATCAAGATTACTCAAATCCATAACAATAGAATCAAATTTAATTGCAAGATCCTCATCATCTAAACTACCTTCCTCAAGTCTAAGATTATGAAGCTTTCTCTTCAACAACAACCGGTTTGCCACCGACTTGGTCATCTACAAGGACTCCAATTTCAACCGAAGTCCCACCGTTGTCTCCTCCGTTGCCACCTCCCTAAGCACTTCATTTGATAGACTCAATTTTATCAATGTAAGAGCCTTAATGTCCATGTTTGCAAAATCTTCCATGGACATTGTTGAAGGCTTCTTTGCTTTCTCCATACCATTTTGCACCAAAATTGCTCTCATTTTGAGTTTCCATAACCCAAAATTCACATTCCTATCAAACGTTTCTATTTCAAATCTTGTCACACCCATACCTACCTTCAACCACACCAAGAACTTCAAAGAATACTCAAATCAATGAACTATAATATTTCCAATACTCCGCAACACAATCTCTGATGCCAATTTATTAGAGTTTGATCCAAATAAACCAAGAAAGATCTCAAGAAAGACTAAAAACAGAAAATGCAAAACAATGAAGAACACACACAATTTGGGAGGTGGAGAAAATCCTAATATCAATGTGATATTAGACTATAAAACTCCACTTTAACAACTAAATGAATATTATTGCTTCTTAGAGTATGGATTAAAAACTATAATCCACTCTATACAAGAACCTCTTAGAGTTGTTCACAATGAGAGTAGAACAAATTCCCAAGACCTCTCATTAAAACCCTAAAAATTTGTTTGTGGCTCTCCACTCAATTCCCAATTGTTATACACAAAATGATCTTACATACCCTAGTACATGAATATACAATAGCCTTATATAGGCTTCGGAACTAGAAGAGGAGATAAAAGAATGCCCATGAACTGATTTAAAATTGTTGAATAAAATAGAACCTCCCCGAACATTCGCTCAAACGGTCCAGCGAACTAAGTGGGTCGAGTGGGTGGTTCGAGCGAGAGAAAAGAATGTAGGCCAGCTTTTGATCTCTTACTTGACTGGTCGAGCAACCTTCCTTGGGTCGAGCCATGGTTGAGCAAGCAGCACGTACTCATCAGAACAGTTCCTATCCATCACCATTCATCAACAACCCATATAATATCTCAAACATCCAAGATACATATCCATCATATCATATGTACACATTGGCTTTATTGAGTGACCATATCTAACATTCTTATAGATTAAAAAAA
>NC_080049.1:20756527-20766527 GCF_026212465.1 Amaranthus tricolor
TGTCGTGTATAAAGGACGAAACATCTATTTTAAAAAGGTACGAAACGCCGTTTCTATTTAATTCGTATTTCTAATTCATACTATTCAGAATCGGCACGTTTAAAGGCTAAAAGTCTAAAACCTTGTCAATCTAATGATTTTCAGTGGCATGACATTTTCTAAGTACAAAAATAGCTAATCTCTCAGGTATTTCTTTCTTCTCCATAATCTCATCTTCTTTGTACCTTAAACTTATGATCATACTGTACAATTCCAGCTATATATTTTACTCGATTTCCATGTTGTAGATTACATAACTTCATTCTTGAAATTTTTATCTTAAATTATAAAAAATTCCAACTATGGAAGAAAATGGTGTTATTGGTGTTCATTTTCCTTTTTTTTTTTTTGGGTTTTCACGATTGCCATTCATATTTGATGCTTGATAACCATTTAGAAAATGATCTTGTTTATTTGACATGATTATTCACCACAAAACATAGCATATATATAGTATTACATGTACTCAAGCAAATTTTGGCCGTGGCAATCTATGTCTTGGCTCATGTCATTTGATCAGAAATACTATTCATATTGATTTGTGTAACATTACTAATATATATCACTGAAAAATGAATGTAGAGTTCGTTACGAGTGTTCTTCCCACCTTATACTCCACCTCACATGTGAGCACATTTTTTAATTGGGGGAACATTATTCTTTTAAAACCCGTACATTGTTTTTATGGAAGATCAAGACCTTTTGTTTTTAGTTGATCGGAAACCGTTGGCTCTGATACCATTATAAATTTGGGCTTTGATACCATGACTACATAAATTGAATGAGGGTTGCATCCTAAAACCAATTCATAATAGGAAGAGTAGCCCATCAAACTCATGTGTTAGTCAACCCCTTTCTATTTTTTCGATGTGAGATCATATGTGGATTATTTTCGAACAATATAGGTATTTTGAATTAGCCCGAGTATATACTATGTTTATATAAATCTCTATGTTCTTAAACGATTTTCTAGTCTTTATTTGCGCCCGGATAACAGTATTCTTTTGTGTGTGTGTGTGATTAACAGTAACTAGTAAGAATTGAAGAATGCCTGTTGAATCTGATAAGTGGGGATGGAAACATGTGAGTGTGATTGGAAGGTTTGAGAAAGGGAGTGGTACAAAAAGATGGAAGTGCAACCATTGTAATCATAGCTACAATGGTTCTTATTCGCGCGTTAGAGCCCATCTTCTCGGGTTCAACGGCTTGGGTGTTAAACCCTGTCCTGCGATTGATACTTCAGTAAGAGAAGCGTTTACTTTATTGGATAAAGATTGTGTATGTAGGAAACTCATGAAGAAGAAATCTATTTTACCTAGTGACAATACTATCAGAAAGAGGTCTTTATTAAGTGGAATCAAACATTACACTGAAAATGTTGATAATACTGTGGCAAGATTCTTTTATGTAGATGGTTTGAATGTCAATGTTGTTGATTCGGCCTATTTTAAGGAGATGGTACGAATAGTCAGTGCTTTTGGTCCTAATTATAAGCTCCCTTCCATGGAGCAATTGTCGGGTTCTTTGTTATGTAAAGAAAAAATGAGATTAGAGAAAGCATTAGCATTAGCTAAAGACTCATGGGCTCAAACTGGGTGCACTATACTGTGTGTGAATCGTTTAGATGGCTCCCTCGGATGCTTATGCGTTAACTTTTTTGTTGCAACTACTCGGGGTGTTATGTTCTTGAAAGAGGTGGATATCATTGAGGGCGATGTACCTGATGATCTGTTCATCGATGAACTCGCCAATGTGATTAATGAAGTGGGTCCTTCGAATGTACTTCAGATCATTACTCGGTTAGCAGGACAAGTTAGTGATGTTTTTGAATCAGTAATATTGTCGAAGTTCCCTAATGTTTTCTGGTCCCATTGCACGTCACATTCTGTTCTTTTGTTGATGGAGGAGATTGCTAATCTTGATTGGATGAAGGATGTCGTTTCAAGTGCTCGAGAGATCGACAAGTGTGTTACGGATTTCAAGAGGTCTTCTCATACTGATATAGATGTTCTTGAGGGATCTATGAATCGAGTCTCACAAAAGTTTGCGCCTTCCTATTCCTTGGTTAGGAAGATTGTAGAAAACAAATTGAATTTGTACGAGTTGATTGTTAGAGAAGAGTGGAAGCATTGCGTACTCAATGTTCCGGAAATTGGGTTCAATGTCGAAGCGATCATAACAAGTGATGATTTTTGGGGTAAGGCGGAGTTGATGCTAGATGTGTTTGAACCTTTTGTAGCACATCTTGCATCACTTGATATCGATAAATCCATGATGGGCGATGTTTATAATTGGCGGGTTTTGTCTTTGGAAACCTTACGGGGTAAAGGAATAAAAGATGATCGATTGTTGAATAAAGTGGAATCGCTGATAGAAAATAGATGGGATAGCTTATTTTCACCACTTCATGGAGCAGCATACATTTTGCACCCAAAGCATTTTGGAAAAGGTCAGGGTAAAAACCAATCTCTTATGAAGGCTTGGAACGCCACACTCGAGAGATACGAGGCTAGCTTTGACGCTAGAAGAGTGTTAAGAGAAGAACTAGGCGTGTTTTGGAGAGCAGAGGCGTCTTTTGGACAAGAAGATGCCTCGGATTGTAGAAAAAATATGGAGCCAGTTACATGGTGGGAGAATTTCGGGTTTGAGACACTACGTCTTCAAACATTAGCCATCAAAATACTGAGTCAGATTCCAAGTGCTGCAATAATGTGTGAGGAAAGCTGGCAATTATGTGATAGTATGCCATGTGGAGAGGCTGTCGAGAAGTTGGGGTTTGGATCAGATCAAGCAAAAGATTTTGTGTTTGTTCGTAACAACTTGAGACTTCAGACTCTCAAACACGGGAAGGTGGGCTGTTATTCTGGTTCGGGGAGTGTATATAGAGACAATTGTTGCAGAAACTGTATCTAAATTATTATACTGCTATGCTAAACTATGATTGATAGAATCGAGCATCCATGAAGCAGAATTATCGACTAGTATTCCTTGAAACTGATTTCCTGTGAGGTGAAAAGAACAGACGTGTTGAATTATCGACTAGTAGATAAATGTGTAACATTCGAAACATTTTTGTTTACAGATGCCAATGGTAGGCATGCACTCAAAAGAGTTTTTTTTATTATCAAAGAGAGATTCGGTTTTGCTTGATTTGAAGCATATCAGTATATCACATACATGGAAAGGTTTGAACTTTGATATGGTAGCTTGTGTTTATGTGATCATGTAAATGCAATCCTATTTGTGAAATTATAATTATATACAAGTATTTATTCATGTTCTATAAACCATCCCTCCCTCAACATTGTCAGCTGGTTGGTTCAGGAAAGCTAAAACAGAACAGTTCGTGGTATTTCCGTTGCTAGTAGATACTGTTTTTTCTGAAATATGATCGATCTACAAATGCAAAAACATTTCGTTATCTCGATGTCTAAGTTGTCTTCACCTAGGTAAAGTTTAAAGGTTATTTGCTAAGCTAATCTCTTAGTGAATCGTGAATTGTAAATAACAAATAATGATCGGTTTTGTGCTATTTTTGTTCGTTTAGAGTAAATTACAATTTCAAAAGCGAATTAGCTAGCAGAATATGTTACACTGTAATTGACCTTTAAATGTAAATACTATCTGGAATTTCACATAAATAACAATCATGCATACTTTAATAAGTTTTTTTTTTTATTCTATAAATCTTTAGCTAGCAAGCAGAGGATTTACAAATAAACTAGGAATTTCTCACTTTTTGGGCATGCATTTTTATGGTATCTCAAACCTTGTGTTACTCTTAGATTGCGTTTTATGATTCATGTTATAGTGGATCTCCTAAGAGACTGTCTTTTTTCAGGCCCAGTGTAACAGGAGCGATAATTTCGATACATAATTAAGGTACATTTAATAATAATGTTAATACAAAAATATTGCGGAAGTCTCAAAATGCGGAACTGTTAAAAACTTTAAATTATAAAAACTGAAACTGTTTAAAATAAAAGTAAAATATTACATCTGATAAGAAATATTATTTGTTCAAAATGAAAAAAATACATCATTATCAAGTCATCAATAAAAACAACTAAGTTCTTGATAATTAGTAAATGCTGTGGCCTGGATCGAAACCTGAAATTAAATCCTGCAAAATACTATCATCCATGATACAGATGACAGTCGATTGAATCAGTCAGCGCTTAATGTCAAGCATAACTTCCTATCCAGCTCAAAATACAGAAATTATACGCTACATTTACAAATTAATAATTTAAGCACGAACTTAAAATTAATTGACACTACTGCATACTTTTACTATTTACTGTTCCATACTTTTAAGTCATTAAGATACCATTCTTAATCTTGAAAGAAGTACGTTACTGCCACTTATACAATTCGGTAATCTTAACACTTAAATAAGTTCATTTGGTTAATACTCATAACCATACCATGATTCATAGGATCAACATTAATCAAGTTCATCATTGATCAACAAGCACAACAATATGACACCTGATATATGTAAGGGTCTGGTTAGGTGAGGACTATAGTTCTAAACCCTAACTGTGATGGGAGTCGTCACCCCTCCAATACAATTATGCTCGAGCTCTACAGGATAGGTAGCTAAACCCCTGTCTTACACCACAATTTACGTGCCGGCCAATACGGGCGCCGGGATTTTACATGCCGGTCCATGGTTCGACATTACGTTACTATCAGGGTCATTCAATAAATATTCATTAACACAAGTACATCACATTTTTATTACTAAAATTTGACTTTGACTTTGACTTTGATCAACTTAGGTAATAACCTCTTTTATTTAATAAAATTCTTAATTATAAAGTACAATTTACCTTTATGTCTTTATACATTCATTATTAAATTTTTACACATTAAATTTTATTTATAACTTTAATTTTAATAGTTCGCTAAATTCACACTAATAACTTAATATTCTATTAATAGTCTCTAAATTAATATTTTTCCACAAGTATCTAATAAAATCTATTTCTCTTTAAATAAGTTCCCAAAATCAACATTTTCAACTTAGAATAAATAAAACTTTATTCTCTTCAAAAAAATAAATCAAATAATCTAATTAAAATTCAAGTAAAAATTTCATCATTTGGATAATTTTCCAAAATTCTACATGTTCACCAAAAATCAATATTTCAAGTTTAGAAAAATAAGTAAACTTATTAGGTTTGCAAAAATCAACATTCTAGTTATAAAACAAATAAAACTTATAATTTCACAAAAATCAATATTTCTAGTTTTGAAACAAGTCAAACTTATAATTTTCACAAAAGTTAATATTTCGAATTATAAAACAAGTAAAACCTGTAATCACACAAAATTAATATTTCACACATAGTTTAAGCGACAAGTTTACTAAAAATGTTTTTAAATCATTTTACATAAACTTTGGTCAAATAGTTAGCAAATAAAATATTTTGTACTAAATGGTGATTAAAAGTTACTTTTATTATGAAATCTCATATATTCAAGAAAAAAACTTCAATATTTAATAACTTATTAAAATTCCTCAAAAATATCTTTTTAAATTGTTATTTTATTATTATCACAAAAATTGCTTGTAATAATTTAAAATAGTAATCAAACACTTTTTTTATTATTATAATGGTCGAATGACCTATGAGGGTTTTGGAGCCTTTTCACATAAAATAAAACGAATTAATATAATTTATCATACTAAATCCTAGATTTAAATAATTAACATAACTACTTAAAAAAATAAAAACTTTACGCAATAACTTAGAAATTTACTATAACTTTAAGGATAAACTTTAATCTCAAAATAAAGTATAATAACAACATTCTTAGTATAACCATACTTGATAAAAAAAAAATATGTTCATAAAATAACTTACTACCTTATATATAAACTAGTTTGAAGGCTATCATAAACATATCAACAAAAATTCTAACATAAAAATTCTTAAGTGTAGTAACATTCCTAATGGAACGAGCAACTTTCAAATATACTAATACTAGTTTAAACATAAATTTACTTAATATCACTAGAATATAATTTTGCACCCAACTTCCTACTAAAACATATTAACATATTTCATACTTTGCATATTATAAAGTAAATATAATGTAAAATTCCACAAAAGCAGTAGGGTAAGAAGTTATACCATACTAACACTAAGGATTAGTACTAAATACTAATTAGAAAAATAATAAGAAATAAGACCCTCCAAGATAGATAATAATGCTCCAAAGATAATTAATCCAAACCCCAAAATACTAATGATCGTCTAAGTTTCCAAAATAAATAAATCCAAACTCCAAAAATAATGATACATTAAGTAACCAAAGTAATAACCCAATAATACTCCAAAATGATGATGATTTAAGCTAAATAAAAAGTGTTCTTAGCTCCATCTTCTTGAATTTCTTTAACTAATAATAAAGGTATTAAGTTATTAAGATTTTAGTGAAGAGAAGATATAAGAAAAAATGTTAGAAAGATTTGATGATGAAGGTGGAAGTGTTCTCATAGGAAAGGGGGTATTTATAATGGGTTTTGGTCAATTTTTAGTTCATAAGTTGTATAAATAAGAATGTTAGAGTATGGAAGAATGTTAACTTGTGTAAGTGGTTTAGAGTATGTAAGTGTATATGTAAGAGTTAGAGTGTGGAAGTAAACTTGTAAGAGTTGGAGTGTGTAAGTGGGTGTAAGAGATTAGACTGTAGAAAAAGGTTAGCTTGTGTAAGTAATGAACATCATGGGTTAAGTAGAAAAAATTTTGATTCATCAAATTTTTGTTCTAGTATGTACAAGTAAATATACTTTAAAATAATGGGCAAGTTTGATCATGAAAATATGATAGTTTACTTAGAAGATTTTGATTAAAACTGTACTTAAAGTTAATAATAAAAATACGACTCATGTTTAGGTATAAAATAATTAAATCAATATTATAAGGTTAAAATAATAAGTAATAATGTTAGTTTAAGGAAGGAAACTTAAAACGTAACGTTTTACAAAATCGTAAATATAGTAATAAAATTTTACTTTTCTTACTATAAATAAATAAAATAATACTTTAGTGCTTATAAAAAAATTTAAACAAAATAAAATTTTAAAGTTTAATATTTGAAAGAAATTACAAAATCGGAAAAAGATTTAGGAATTAAAGATGGCTTAAAATGCAAAACCAAAGGATTAGGAATTTAAATTGAAAATTCGGAATAATTAATCGGAAGATTAAGATTAAGGATTTTAAGTCTGTTACACCCAGCCCATTAAACCTTAACTGCCACTTACTATATCATTAATGTCTATTCACATTATACTTAATGACCACTGAAAAGTACTTAAAATGCTTACTTACAATATCCTTAATGTCAACCGAGAAACTTAGCCTACTAGCCTACTTGCTCTGTCCTTAATGCCTACTTACAATATACTTAATGACCACTGAGTAAGTACTTAAGTATTTATAACATTCTAAATGCTCACTTATAATATTCTTAATATGTACCGAAAAAACTTACTCTATATTTTTCCTTTTGGGTCAGTCCAATTAAAGATAGTTTCTTAAAAAAAACCATCTTTCAAAGGAATTAGTATTCATATTAAATCTTCGTACTCGATTACTAACAAAATGGTATCAAAATCCAAGATCAGTCCACCTTACATAGGCTTTGATTACTTTTAAAAATTAGTCATTTTTGTATATTTTATGAATTTGTTATATTTATAAATGTATTTGTATTTTGATTTTGTTATTTAATGGTCAAATTAAACAATAAAAAATTTAAGATTACATAATTAATCCATAGGAGTAATTTTTGGTTTGAAAACCAATTAAAATAAAATTTCCCACACTTCAATGAGAAGGAATACATGAGCCTCTTCACTCTTGTGTGGATGGCAAGGACTTAAGACTTACAAACCAAGCGTCACACTTCACAATCTTTTTGAAATAACATAAATACTGGAAGCCTCTATTTCTTTGAGTTTGATAATTGCTACAGAAAATGACATATTAGAAGACAAATTCAAAATAAAGAAACTTTTAGGCATCTTTAAGAACAACAAACTTGGAACCACCAGAAGCAGGAATCTCGCATTTGCAACCATTGCCACACTCGAAGAATACTTTACCGGCATCTGGACCTTCAGTTTTTGTAATTTTGCATGCATAACCTTCTCCACAATAGCAAAATGCCCCTTCTGTCTCCACTACTTGTTTTTCTCCCCAACCTTCTCCTGTTTTTGAGTCTTCCCTGCGTATTATTTTGCCAAATTTTTTGTAACTCATCTTCACAAAACTACCTACATTTGATCTTTCTAATATTTTCTCATCGTCCCTTCAGGCTTTTGCAAAGAGATTGCAATCTATCACTCGTTTAATAAGCGTCAACCTCATTAATTTAATACTTCTCTAAGGGTTTATTAACAAATTTAACAAGTCCGAACATACTTTTAAGGAGTTGACGAATTTTGAAAAAAAAAACAAAAAAAATCCATTATTTATATCCAAACATTGCATATTTATGGGGATAGAAAGTATATAATCAAATATTAATAAGATGTCTTCATGAAAAGAGTCACTAAAATAATATTGTCTAATTCAATTTGATTTGACTCGTTGAAAATCCATCTTCAATCTCAAGTCTTAACTCACCTTGTTCTAATAAATCTTATTAATTCTCAACCATCAGTTTAAGCTTATACTTATAAAGTTAAGTTGATTTTTTTATATGGTATTATAGATAATGTAACAAAAAATCAAAAATACAAATCTTAATTACCCATCATTTAAAGTGGAATAGTTACTGTCAGATATGAATAGAACTTGTAATGCATTTATATTTCTAACTCAAAAGGCTCACATATATAAAAACTTATTATAATATATAATATATCTTAAAAATTTAATCATAAATTTAAACTTTTGATTAAACTAGTTACTTAAAACAAAATGTAATACTTAAAAAAATTGATTTGTTTTTGATTTGTAGATACCGTATACATAATAATGTCATGTGCGTAATTAAAAAGAGATAAGGATAAAAATTATTACGTGATGCAAACACAGCCTTCACCACTGCAGTTGTAGAAAGGTTTGGAATCTGATTTATAATCATCAATTTTCCAGATGACACAATTCCAACCTGGCCCACACTTACAATATGCTTTTTCGTTGGGGGGAACATTTGTGCTAGATGTCCTGATCATCAAGTTGCACCATATTAATATACTATCTCGGTACAAAATATTTTTACTTTATACACAAATTAATATGTCATTTTAATTCTCAATCCTTAAAATTCGCCACCCCTTTTCATTTTTTCGCCACCCCCTTCCCCCCTAAAATTATGTATTTGCCCCTGTAGTTTAAAAAATTACAAAAATGCCACTCCTTACAAATTTCTTATTTATAATAATAATAATAATAATAATAACAACAATAATAAAATTAAATAATAATAATAAATAAAATTAATAATAATAATAATAATAATAATAATAAAAACAACAATAATAAAATTAAATAATAATAATTATTATTCAAAAAAAAAAAAAAGTTGAGTCGCCCAATTTTGGGCGACTCAATTTTTTTTTTTCTTTTTGGAAAATAATAATAATAATAATAATAATAATAATAATAATAATACTAATAATAATAATTTATAGATTAATGTGGTCTATTAGCTCAGTTAGTTAGAGCGTTGTACTAATAACGTGAAGGTCACAGGTTCGAGACCTGAACAAGCCATTATTTAATAATTATTAATTTTTTATTATAAATATGATAAAAAATTAATAATTATTAAATAATGGCTTGTGCAGGTCTCGAACCTGTGACCTTCACGTTAATAATACAACGCTCTAACCAACTGAGCTAATAGACCACATTAATCTATAAATTATTATTATTAGTATTAATATTATTATTATTATTATTTTCCAAAAAAGAAAAAAAAAATTGAGTCGCCC
>NC_080049.1:20771527-20794027 GCF_026212465.1 Amaranthus tricolor
TCGGGTTCAGTTTTCTCATTTTCAGTTGTCAACCGGTTGGGGTATAGCTTCGGGTCGGCTAATATCGGTTCGATAAACCTAAAAAGAAACACATTTTCAGATCGGTTTACTTTCGATTTTGGATCGGATTTTCGGGTCGGGTCACTTTTGAACAGCTCTAGTAATAAAGAAAGATTTACAAATCAACAAAAATAAAAGATATAATAATAAAATAAATAAAATAAGACTAAGATAAAACATAACACCAAAAATCCCCCCATAAAATTAGGCTACATAATAGTGATTTATCACTCTTCTAAATAATCGTGATTTACCTAAACTCCTTCTAGATAGTGCACCCCTTCATATTTCACCTTTTTACTTGCACTAAGATTAATTTTTACATTATTTATTATTTAAATATTATGGCTATCATAAGAGAAAAAAAAAATAGTTATGTGAGATCCATTCTATTAATCTCGTCGCATATTTTCATATCAAATTTTTATAATTTTTAGTTATTTCTTTATAACTCTAGCTATAAACAATTCGACAACCACATTGGAATACGCAAAACTTGTTTTTCGAAAGAAATCTAATAATTTATTGATAAAAATGTCATTTGACATCTACACTAAAGTAACAATCATAAATATATAACAAGTTTAATCAAACAAAATTGTACTTGGAAAAAGCCACGATATTACTCTCTCTTATTCACAATTACTTCATATATAATATTATATATTCTCTAATGTTCTTTTCATTTAGAATGTTCTATTTTAAGGAGCGAGAAAAAAATTTGACTATGATTTTTGAAAGATATATAAAACATATAACATATCCATGTGATATATCGCTAGATTTGTCTACTTAATTATCATATTTTTATAATTTTTTAAGATGCGTAATTAAAGATATTGAGGCTTAAATTTTACTTTGAACATATAGGAGCTTTAGAATACCTATTTTCATAGGTTAAGAATACCTATTTTCATATGTTAGTAAATTTAATTAAATAATAACTTCATTAGCATTTCTAGACACAAAGTTTATAACAATAGTGTGTATATAAAAATACTACTCCCACCGTTCTTTTGTGATCTTTCACTTTGGATTTTTCACAGATATTAAGGAAGATAGAATCTTTGGGTTGTAGTGGGTATTATTTTAATTAAATAGTAGTGTGAAGTAATTATTGTATTGGAAGTACGAGAGAGAAAATAATTATAAATGAAACTAAATTAAAAAAAAATTCTGATTTTGATTAATGAAGAGAGAAAACTTTACATTTTGGAGGGAAATTAACAAACTTTTCAAATTAGGAAAGTTTAGAGCTTCCAGCAGCAGCAACCATTAGGGGAAATTCAGCCCTCCATACAAAAAAAAAAACAAAAGAGCCTTTTACTGGACATTCTATAATTACATGGATTGACATTAATTTTTCCTCAAATATGAAATTACAAGCTTTTAATAACAAAATGACTTTACATATTCCTAATCGCACTATATTAACAGTCCACAAAACAGTAAACCAAAATCAGTAGCCAAAATTCTTCAAACAGCTTACAAAAATCAGTAGCCAAAACTTGTTCAAACAGCTGAAAATCAGTAGCCAAAATTCTTCAAACAGCTTACAAAAATCAGTAGCCAAAATTCTTCAAACAACTTACAAAAATCAGTAGCCAAAAATTCTTCAAACAGCTTACAAAAATTCTTCAATCGCATCATTAGCCTTCAATAATGGCTTTAGGAAGTGAAGATGAACAACAGGGGGCTTGGTACGTTGGATCGAATTCATACGTTCCAGAGTCCAGTTTTGAATCAGAAGAAGAGCCACAGAATATGGAAGAAATAGGACCACAGCAACAAAATCAGCATAAGCCAAGACTCACGAATGAGTTAAGGCAACTTATTTTCCAAGACATGTTGTCACTAAAAGTTATTGACTCACTTCCTCATGGTACATTCAAACGCATAGCTCAAAAATACGGCTACACATATAGAACCATCCGAGATTTATGGAAACGAGCAATACAAACCAAGGAAGCAAACAAACCATACATTGTTGAATCCAAGTTCAAAAATTATGGAAGAAAAAGAGTGGTCGTACCATCAAACTTACTTGAGTCTAGACCCATTGGCGAACGCACTTGCATTAGAGATGTTGCAATATGTTTAGATTTGGTACCGTCAACGGTGTGGAGGTTGATAAAAAGAGGCGAGATAAGGCCTCATACAACAATTGATTCAGGCTATACAAAGAAAATGGCCAAGTGAAGGACCTTCCATTATTTTTATTCAACAAGATAATGCAAGGGTTCATATCACAAACGATGATCCAATATGGCAACAACACAATAGGCAAGGGGGTTTAACTTTCATTCTTATTCAACAATCTCCAAATAGTCTGGATTGTAATATTCTAGACTTGGGTTTCTTTAGGAGCATACAATCACTTATGCATAAAAAGATGCCCAAAAATATTAAAGAATTAATCACAGCAGTTGAGGATGCATTCGGAGAGTTACATCCAAAGACCTTAACTAATGTGTGGATCTCATTACAACATCATTTAAATGAGATTTTAAAAGTTAAGGGGTCCAATGACTACATACAACCACACTTTGGAAAGAAGGTTGAAGAAGACAATGGCAGGTTAAGGATTCAAGTGAGAATCCCAACACAATTGGTTAGAGAACCTGTAGCTTTTCTTAACCCAAACAGGGATCAACAACAAACACAAGCATTAACAGAAAATGAGGATGTTGCACAAACAACAGAAATCATTCAAGAAGCTTATGATCAGGCAGTTGAAGAAACTCAAGGATGACAAACATCAAAGCCCCTCAGTTTATTTTGTTCAAATCATCATAAAAATTGTAGCTTTAAAAACTTAGGAGCAACAATTTGTTAATCACAACCCATGTTTAAGATTAGCAAGTCACTTCATTATTTTACATAATTTCAAAAAAAAAAGCCCCCTGATTCTTCATAGAGGTTATGAAACTTCTCAAATTACAATTTATCATCAACAAATAAAGTAACTGAACATGCTAAAAAATCAAGTGACGGGTTATGGTTTACCAAATGCTACTCAACCAAGTAATCAAAGTAAATTTTTCGGAATTTAGAGGTTCAACAATTTGACATCACAGGGGTTTGTACACATAAAACCAGCAACAAACATCAAACCTAAACCAGCAACATAATACCAATAGTTGAACGAAAAAACCCCAAATAAACCAGAAGAACAAAATATCAACAACAACACATAAAAAACAAACGAAAAAGCAAACATCAAACATAAATACAAGATCATCATAATCCAGCATCAAACAAGAACAGATAAAACCAGCTCCAATTTTTCAAATTTAATTAACAAAAAAAAACAAAAAATCAGAATAACCTTACAATCATTAAGCACGTTTTTTGGGGTTCAATTTTTCCCTAGACGCAATAACATCTTCAGGAGTGTCAGGGACAACCAAATTGATGTCATCTTCTTCGAGTACCTTTTCAAAAATAGGAGAAGTTGGTGGAGATTCATGATACACAAATGTTGCATCATCTTCAAGTACCTTTTGATATGCCTCAGGATCTTTTTTTGACCACCTCAAAATTTCATTGGAGTAGGAATGGGAATGACCATTGAGGGAACAAGAACACAACTCACCATAATCGCATAGACCGTCATAAAGATATGAAGGAATTGTGGACTCACTCTTAGACTCGTTGTTTTCCATTGCAAATACTTAAAGGTTCAACAAGAAGTTAATGGCGGATTCAAGAACAGGGGGCTTTAAATTTCGAACCTTTGCCAAAACAAACAAAACGAACCTCAAAATGATGAGAATAAACCGATCTACATTTTAATGCAGTTAAATGCACTAAAAATGAAGAACAAACAGGGGGAAAAGCCATGAAAATGGTGTTCATGAAGAGAGAAAAATGACCGTTTAAGAGGAGGAGGAGGAAGAAATGACCGTTCATGAAGGCAGTAGGCATGATAATGAAAAATGAAAAGCCCAAGAAGGAGTAATAAATGTATCCGGATGATTCCGGGTACATTAAAAGAAAAGGGGGGTTTTAAGGGGTAAAAGTGGGATAAAAATTTTCTAAAAATAGAAAGTATTCTAAAGTGGAAGAACTTATGAAACTACCCGTTATAGTAAGGTGGAAGAACTTAAAAGAACGGAAGGAGTATATCTTATTTTCAAATATATATACTAGAAATTTTTAGGGTTGGGACCTAGACGCACACCTCTCTCTTTTTAGCTTGGACACAACTGTGTTTGAGGTTATAACATAATATATTTAGTTGCGCATATAATGGTTTGTGTTTGAAGGTATTAGTATTTTATAACACCAAATATATTATGTTATAACTCCAAATATATGTTGCTAAAACCTCATATATATTATATTATAACCTCAAATGTATATTGTTACAACTCTAAATATATTATGTTATAACCCCAAATATATTATGTTATAATTACAAATATATGTTGTTATAACCCCATATGTATTATATTGTAACCTCAAATATATATGTTATTATAACAACAAATATATTATATTATAACCTTAATTAAATTAAGTTATAACCTCCAAATATATGCTGGTATAAAACCAAATATATTATGTTATATCCCAAATAAATATTGTTATAACCCCAAATATATTATGTGACTTTTCACAGCGTTAGTTTTTTTTAAATTAACATAAATTAGATTTGGGTTTGGCTTTTGAGATCTGTCTTTACCAAAGATGATCTCAAGTAAGAATTATTGTCATGTTTATGATATGATATGATAAGATGTAAAGGAGTTTTTCCTCCTATTATCTTCCTTCCATTTTTCTCTTTTATTCTAATTGTATTCAAATGAGGGAAAGGCAAATCCAATCGTACAATTTTTCATAATTATTTTTTTAAAAAATGAATATTTATGAAAATTAGGAACAGATGACTAAAAAATCATTGAATTAAAAATATTTTCTCTAGAGGTGTTCATTCGGGTGATCGGGTATCTTTGGGATTGGTGTCATTTGCTTCGGTTGTATTTCGGATCGGTTATTTTTTGGATGCATTTTACGGCGGGTCACACTCGGGTCGGGTCGGGTCGGGTCGGTTAGTCACGGTTCAATTGAAGATCGGTTATTCGAGCTATCGGGTTAGCATCATTTCGGTGTCGGTTGAAGTTCGAGTCGAGTGTCAATCGTTCTCGGGTTTTCATCGGTTAATAATTGGTTCGGTTTTTCCGGGTACAGATCAATTTCGGGTACTTTTCACGTAGGATTCGACTACGAATTACTAATTAATATTGATCGAGTTGATATCAGATTAAGTTGTTAGTCATTTTACAATTGATATAAGATTCCCTTTACTTAAAGGAATATAGTTAAAATGAAAATCAATTAGTGATTATTACATTGTTACTTTTACTTGTTTAACTGTAAATTAAAATTAAATAACTATTAATTTTCATCTAATTTGATTAAAAGTAGTTGAAACATTGACTATTAATTATTAACTCTAAATATATGAAACCATGTATTTGTATAATTTAATTTATTAAAATATCCATCATTTTATTAGATTAACTAATAGAAATTGTTTCAGGTTTACAGTAGTTCGATTAAAATTCGTTTAGATTAAGTTGGTTTTAGCCGTATTGAGTTAGGTTTCGAGCATGATTCGGTTTAGATATGATTAGGGTTGACCACTATTAGGTTCAGGTAATCTCGGTTAACGGTTATATGTCGGTTACAAAAATCGATCGCATTTCGGGATCAGTTTTGTCATTTTCGGTTGTCAACCGGTTTGGGTACAACTTCAGTTCGAGTAATATCGATTCAAAAACCTGAAAAAAGATTACATTTTCGGTAAGTGTACTTTGGGTTTCAAGTCGGGACACATTTGAAGACCTTTAATTTTCTCGCCATTAATTGTTAAATATTTTTATTTGGGCATTAAAGAATTACTAATGTGGCTTTATTGATTGGTTTGTTCTCCTAATATTTTACGTAATTGGAATTGAGATTCCAACCAATTTCTTTACCTTCCCTTTTAGGGTAGTATAGATGCCTTGCCGGCCATGCCTTATAAAAATATTCCTTGTCCCTCAAACTTTCAATTTCTAAACAAAGAAACGTTTCTTTATGTTCTATTGTGGTAAGTTGTAACCACTTTTCCAGTCCAAATGTGCCTTTCTTCATCTCAATCTTTGACAGACTGAGAAATGTAGTGCCACTCTGCTAGATTTCAACAGACGGAGATCTTTTCTAAACGTCCTCAAAACCGAAACGTATCAACCAATTTGATTACAACATGTGATTTTCATCGGTTTTTGCACTCCCATTCATTTTGCATTAGTGTCACTTAGTCTATTTTATTTATTTTGTATTGGTTTTATTTTTTGACAATATCTTATACATTTTTTTTATTTTAATCATATATTTTAACTTTTTTTTATTTTTATTCACACAATTTATTTTCTTTTTATTTATTATCAATATCAATTTTTTTCTTAAATAACATTTTATTTTTCTTTGATCCAAAAGAGTGAAACAAAGTAGTATATTTCCTCCATTCTGAAAAATTTACACCCGATTGTGACATAATGTGTAGAAAATATCACCATCAATTGCAACAAGTATAATATAACGAATGTTGTATATTTACAATTAAGTACACCATTCATTTTATTTAAGTGATTACATTTAAACGAAAATTTTCATATAAGATTGAAAAACTAAAACATTATATTTCATGATTTATAGAAGTTCTATATCTATTAGAAATATTTTAAAAATATATATATATATACATACATATATATATATATATATATATATATATATATATATATATATATATATATATATATATATATATATATATATATATATATTCAGTCGTGTAAATTGCGCGATTGAGCCGCTGTCCAGTTGCGCGTTTTGTGCGACTCAGTTGCGGTTGAGTCGCGCGCAACTCGTCTTTCCTATTTTTTTTATTTTTTTATAAATTTTTTCTTTTTATATGTTATTAATTAATTTTGTTAATGATTGTCTTTGGCAATATGAAAATTTGAGCCCAATAAGTACATATAGAGGTAAGAACCGAATTTACCAATTGATGTCTACCATTATACGAGAGATTCCGAGAGCTCCAACTCTTGATTCTTCTACACATCTTATCATTGAGTAGTTCACATTCTGTAGGGGTGATTTTCTTAGTATCCATTTTCGCATGGATACTAAGAAAATCACCCCTACAGAATGTGAACTACTCATTGATAAGATGTGTAGAAGAATCAAGAGTTGGAGCTCTCGGAATCTCTCGTATAATGGTAGACTTCAATTGGTAAATTCGGTTCTTACCTCTATATGTACTTATTGGGCTCAAATTTTCATATTGCCAAAGACAATCATTGACAAAATCAATAGTGTTTGTCAACATTTTTTATGGCATGGTGTTAGTGAAGGAACAAAACATGGGAATATTGCTTGGGATAATTTGTGTGAAACAAAAAAAGGGGGCGGGCTGAGCATCAGGAACGTGAGGCTTTGGAACAAGGCAGCCATTGGAAAACAAATTTGGGCCATAAGCCATAAGAAGGACAATCTATGGGTCATGTGGGTTCATGCGGTTTACATTAAAGACCAAAAATGGGAGGATCATAATCCTCCCATCACTGCGAGCTAGATGTGGAAAGGGATATGCAAGTTAAGAGATGAAATACATGCTATTGTCCAGCAGCAGACCAGCACGCAATACAGCATTAAAGGAGTATACAAACTGCTGATGCCACCTGAGAACAACGTCAACTGGAGCAGAAACGTCTGGTGCAGATATTCAATACCTAAGCATAGATTCATCACCTGGTTAACAATGAGAAGCAGGTTGTATACAAGAGACAGACTTCTGAATTTTAATTTGGTACAGGACGCAACTTGTGTTCTTTGCAGTAACGATATTGAAACACACGATCATCTTTTCTTTCAATGCCTATGTAGTGTGATGATTTTGCAACAAATTATGCAGTGGATGGGTTATGACTCAACGTCCCATTCATTGCATTCCATCTTCCACAAGTGCCGAAACATCAGGGGGAACAGAATGAAGAAGCGAGCCTTACTAGTTGCAATTGCAGCGACAGTTTATGGTGATTGGAAATTACGAAATGACGTTATTTGGAGGAAAAAAGATACATCAACTACAACACACATATCAATCAGATCAAGTGGAGTGTGAAAAATAGGCTAATTCAATTGCTTTGTAATCTTATTTTTGGAGTGATGCTATGATGGTTTGGCATCATCTTGTTTCTTTGTATTTGTATTCGGATTTTGTTTTGGTGTAATATAATTATTCTTATTTCTCAAAATAATAATAATAATAATAATAATAATAATAATAATAATAATAATAATAATAATAATAATAATAATATTATTATTATTATTATTATTATTATTATTATTATTTTTGAAAATTAATTATAATAATAATAATAATAATATTAAATTAATTATTATTAACTTATATAATATATTAATTAAATGTTTATTAATTTAACTTATTAATTTAATAAAATTTATTTTAAATTTATATGCATGAATTATATTATTTGTTAATAATTTATATTATTAAATGTATATTAAATTAAAATTACTAATGTAATTAAAATTAATTTAATAATCTTTTTACTGCCGAAAATTTATTAATGTTAATTATGTAATCGTTTCCAATCATGAATTAATATGGTAATTAGTTATTATCTTTTCGTGTAATTAACTTAACGTAACATTTTATTATTTTAATTTATTATTAATAGTTAATTAAATTATCAAAATTTTGTAGTAAATGGCTGGTAACCAAGGAAGAGGAAAGGGTTTTTTTTAGAGGCATGTTGAGCGGTAATAGTTCTAGGTCGACCTTACTGAGATGGGATTCTCATGACAGGGGGTTACGGGTTCAGCTAGGTGGGTTAGGCAGGAAGAGGCGGGTAGACATAGTCTGACCCAACGTTCGAATATGCTGCACCAAGTGCGTACTCGTTTTGAGGACCAGACGAGCCTGCAGATTAATTCGGGGGGCTCCAGTGATGAGGATAGTGACTACGCAGACTCTGTTGGTCAGCCAGTTGAATGGACAGTCGTGCGAGGGCATGCCGGTAAGTTTACACGGGCAAGCCCTAGTATAGCAGGCGCTTCTGATCATGCAGAAGACAGCCAGGTTGACGATGCGGCTCCATGGGGGATGAGGTGCCAACAATCCACTAAAACAAACTGGCCGATCACATCACCCCAGCCCGGGGGCCCCACTGACGCCTTTTTGATACCCAGCTACGGGGGGGCACATAGCTTAGGTTATTTTTGAGGGCTGTGAGTGTACGCCTCCGATTTTGGAGTGCCATACTAGGAAGAAGCCGCTGGAGGCGATCATCAGATTGCAAGATATGTCTGATGAGCTGTACAGAGGCTTACCTGCCACTCTCCTTGTCTACCATACATTATGCATCAGCACAATGATAGAGCTTTAATTACGACCTTTGTGGAGAGGTGGCAGCCGGATATCAATACCTTCCACATGCCCTGGGGGGAGATGACATTATGTTTCATGATGTGCAACGCATTTTAGGTATTGGTATTGAAGCTTCACTCCTGGCTGAACCCGCTGATGATGAGTGGAAGCTCGCGCAAGTCGGTTTATTTGGAGAGCCCATGTCTGAGCTGCGAACGAAGGGGTATTTAACTAGCGGGAATATCAAAGTTGGTGAAATTATGCACATGTGCCACCGGTCTCAGGTTTTAGAGACATAGTCTACAGCCTATTACATGGCTATTGTGGGTTCAACACTGCTAGTGGATAAGACTAGAACTGGGATGCGACCTCACCCTATACTTATTGTGAATGCCGATCAGGATGGGATTGCTTGGGCTGCAGTGACTTTGGCATATTTGTATCGGCAACTGGGTATGACGTCTAGGGCTAGGTGCAAGACTATTGCTGGTTGTCTTACATTGTTACAGACATGGATTTACGAGTACTTCCCTAGGTGTAAGATATATTCAATAAATAGAATGACAATAATTAATCGATACATCCTTTTTACCTGGAAAGACATCACGAATAGCTGCAGATAAACCCTCGTCTCGATCAGTTACGATTATGTTGGGAGTCTGAGTTCTGCCAAAAATATTTCTCAATCTCTCCAACACCCACGAATATGACACAGCCACCTCATCTCACATCAAACAAAATGCAACAAAGAAGATGTGATTGGTTGACGTCATTCTAATTATTTCACAAATCGGCGACTTTTGTTTGTTTATTTTGTAAGTTGTATCTATCAACACAACATAGGGCCACGAACGTATCATCTGGATGGATGTAGGATTTGCAACTTATAATCTACTCAATTCCCCTGCACTATCCAAGTCTGTCCAAACCACGTAATTATGCTCTATGGCCATATATAGATAGTGTTGAAGCGAAATCCTACCCTCCATCTCTTCTCTTCTAATTGATTGTCTTACATTATAAATTTGAATCATACTAGAAAAGAAACCAGAAAAATTTTGTTTAATTGAGGTCATGATAAGCACAGGTTGCATGCCGGTTGCACTAAGCTCTCGTATGTGCTGCCGAATATCTACAGTCAACCTATTT
The DNA here is from genome assembly GCF_026212465.1 of Amaranthus tricolor. NCBI lineage: Eukaryota > Viridiplantae > Streptophyta > Magnoliopsida > Caryophyllales > Amaranthaceae > Amaranthus > Amaranthus tricolor. The sequence goes on from NC_080049.1 coordinate 20,782,188, forward strand.
GCCCTTACATGACCATCTCTGTACACTAAGAACGGGTGGTTATGTCTTCCTTTTCACCCGGACACACCCTCACCGTCCAAGGTTTTTCTCCTGGTTTACGACTACTACATACAATCATAAATTTACACCTACATGTTCTACTTTTAGAACCAGGTGGGGTAGCATTATCTAAGTTATGCAAATCACCCCTAATATTACCATAGCGGTGACATCTTAAGTACAACCTAACTCTAGAACGTCCTTCTTTTTGTTTATATGAAGCACGTGTAAATTGAAAACCAATTCCTATTGCTATCTCATCGGCCCAAGCATATAATTTATCTACAGAATCAAAATTCCCTATCCGTAACAAATCTACCAAAGTAATCTACATTGTTCCCTAAGTTTTCAAAGTCCTGCAAATTTAAAATAATTTTTCAATCATTAATAAATAGTATTTAAAATATAAAATAAAACATAGATTAGGTTAATAAAATATTATATAAATAAACATTAATAATACAAATACTAAATATTAAATAAACAATAATTTAGTTTAATAATTAAAATTTCAAATAAATTAACAATAAAAATACAAAATATTACATAAATAATAATTAGGTAAATAAAAAATATATAAAATAAAATAATTTAAATAATAATAAAATATAAAATAGTTTAAATAAATTACTACAATAATTTAAATAAAAATTAAAAAAATTTTAAATAGTTTAAATAATAATAATATAAATTATAAAATAAAATAATTTACTACAACATATATTAAATAATAATAAAATAAAAAATAATTTAAATAAATAAGAGGAATAAAAAAAAAAGCAGGAGTCGCGCGCAACCAGGCCGTGGATGGGTCGCGTGAAACGTGCAACTGAACCGTGGCCCAGTCGCGCCTTTCACGCGACCTACCGCGGCCCGGTCGCGCGCGACTGGTGTTCATCAAAATTTTCTTTTTTTTGAAAAAATTCGAATCGATTGAATACTTACCGAATTGTATTCATGCTCATTTTGGTTCGCCATTGTGAATCGATTTCAAGTTTTAGCTTGTTTTGATTTAGAGAGTGCTTTTAGAGAGTTTTTACAGAGATGTTAGAGTTTTTGAATTCGTAAATTATATAAGGGCCATATTAAAAATTTATTATATTAAAGATGACGATAAAATAAAAAGATTGGCGAAGTTTAATAATACCCTTCGGATATTGGATTTCTCTCGAGGCCGAATTCACTAATTTGATAAGAACCAGTAAATTCATCTCAAGTGACTTGCAAGGATGAGATATTTAGGAGACTTGCAAGGACCATTAAGGATGATCAATACTCACTATATTTTTACAATATTTAAGAATCATTAAAGGTTTTGCATTTCATAATTGTTATATATAATAGTCTTTAAGTGGTTCGCGCACAAAGCACAAATAAAAAAAAATATTTAAAAAAAAAAATTTGAATTAGTGGCCCATAAAAAGATAACTGTTGTATGGCCAATGTTTGCATTTCATACATTTACTACTTTATTATTTTACGACTCTCATATTTATCCTAATAGTTTTATTTAACCTTTAACATTGTTTATTTATTACTTTTAACTTGTATTATTTTATTCTTAATTTATAAGTTGTACCATAATTAAGTAAAATATTGTTTAATTTGCTTTAATGTAAAGATTATTAATATTAATATTTAAAAATTTTTTATTATACTTTTATAATTAAAGATATTAGTAATAGATTATTGCATTGGTAAATGTGCCCAGTCATATATGACTATTAAGGCAAATAAAAGAGAGTAATATATACTTAACAACAAGTGTTGTAAGATATCGTCTCACCTAGAGACGAACTTATATAATTAGCTTATTTTTTTAATTGATCTTTTTAAAATTATAAGTAGTTATTTTAAGATTATAAATAATTACTTTAATACTATAAAAAGTAATTATTTTAAAATTATAAATGATCACTTTATAATTATAAATGTTTGATAATATGAAAAGAGTCCAATAAGGTACTACCGTGAAACATAATTTATTTATATACTTTATTCTCCAAACAATATCATCTTTCTTAAATTAATCATACATACTTTTGGAATGAAATGAAAGTCCATCCAAATGGCAACATCTTAGGCTTTGATACTTGGCAGAGAAACGTTTAAGTTTCAAACACATTAGAGAAACGTTTATTCACTTTTATCTTTTTGTCTTTCTTTTATTGATTCATCTCTTTAAATTAGGCAAACTTTTATATTTACTGAAGATCCTATTATTTTCTTAGTCTCATATGAAGTATACTATCCACAAAATATTTTCTAAAGAGAATAATATTAATAATCTAATTATTCGTTAAAAATAGATTCAATTATTATTCTTTGATAATCTCATCTTTAACTTTTATTGCCTTATAATGACAAGCCATAAATGGGTTTGGAAATAAAAATTTTAAAGGTGAATTTTTAAAGATAATTTATAGGTGAATTTATTTTTAGTGATTGTGAATTTATAATAAATGAGAATAATTAAGACACAAATGTAAATAAAGTTTAAATAAGAAAATTAGTAGCAACAAGTGAAAACATTAATATGTCAATTGTGACGCTAATTTGTGCGGTGCTGAGTGGTGACTGGTGAAGATAACTAATAATAATAATAATAATAATAATAATGATAATAATACTAATACTCACTCCGTTTCCTAATGTTATTTCCGTTTAAAATATTCTATTTTGAAAAGAGAAATTTGATTAAGATTTTTAAGACATATCGATGATATAATAAAAAATATCCATGTGACATCTCGTTAGATTCGTCTTAATATATACTTTTTTATGATATTTTTTAAAATTTTTTATGACGCGTATTTAGAGATATTAAGATTCAAAATTTACTTTGAAAACCATGTAAAAAAGTAAATGGAAAGAATATTTGGAATAATATAACTTGCAGTGCCAGTTTTCAAAGGTAAGGTTGGTGCTGGAGGGCGACACAACAAAGGGTATGAGAGATAGTTAGCTATCGATCGCAGTTTTTAAGGTGGGTGGTGGTGGGGGTCAAGGGTGGGGGCAGTTTCAGGGAGGGAGATTACAGAGGGTGGCGGACGTGGGACGGACTTAATTTGTCTTTTGAATTTACAATTCGATTAAAATGATTCAAAATAGCAAAAAATCAACTAAAATTCGCTTTTAAAAATTTATAATTCATAAAGAGATTTGTGAATCACGTGATGGTGGGTTGGAAAGTGGCATTTGTGGACAGCCTGGTGGAAGGTGGGAATTCTATAATATATTATTTTTTTATTTATAAAAAGTGTCCTTTAATTAAAAAAATAGTTTTCTATTTCATGTTCTTGAAAGCAACATTCAATTGTTGGTGATTGATTAATTAATTTAACTGTTTATTACCCGGATTGTTTCATTGAATTTGCAGTATTTTTCATTCTAGTTTGTCTCACTTCATTACATTAATTTTATTTTTGGATAATAGCTTATCACATCTATTTCATCTCATCTATAAATTTTAGCTCTTTTTTTTAGTTTTATCTATATAATTCATTCTTTTTATTTATTTATTATTCTCTTAAAAATTATTCTCTTTCTTTCAATGCAAATTAGGGTGTATTTATTACTCAATAAATGCTCATTTTAATATAAAATTATTTATTTTATCTTAATGTCAAATCATGCAGTCATCACTTACATCATACAACACCACATCATCTAGGTAGATAAACGAAGTTTGTTTATCTCTTCTTGGGCTGAGTTGTGTGGTCCTATTAAGATTAAAATAGGAAAAATCAAAATTAATGAAGTGTTGCAGATCAAAACTTTTCATTTTGGTGCAAGTTTTAGGAGTTTCATTGTCTTGTGGAGACCGGAGAATTGAGAATGGTCCCACGCATATTACGATTCACGATTCAGCACATTTACGTATGAGACTTTCTTCCTTCAAGGGTCCATTTGGTTACTAGTAGGGGTGTTCAAAACCGGATACCGGGTCGACCCAGTTCCGAAAAATCGGGTACCCGGTTTTCCGGATAGCTAAAATTGTATTCCGGATCCGAGCCGGTTTAAACCGGGTACCCGGTTTTGTTTGTTTTTTTTTTTTTTCTTAATTCTTTTAACAATTTTTTAAACATATAATACAAATAATATTAAAATACTTAACTAACTTAGTCATAAACTATTAAAATACAAACATTAGTTAATTAAAATACAACCACAATTCCATAAACTATTAAAATTTATTAAAAAAAAAAAATCGGATACAGGGTACCCGGTTTTCAAAAATTCGCGATCCGTATCCGACCGGAATACCCGGTTTATCCGAATTTTGGAAAGCGGGTAATTTATCCGCTTTTAAAAATCGGAAAGCGGGTTTTCGGATCGGGTTTTCGGATACGGATATTTTTGAACACCCCTAGTTACTGGTACTAAATTGTAGTAATGAGAATGGTTTATAGTGTAAAATTTCATCAAAACTTTCATATCATTCTCGTGGTAATGAAACTTTGATCACAAAAAACATTTTTTGTTTACAAATTTTCATTACCATCTAATACCACCTCTCCCAATGCTAATGGATTGAAATGAATTTTATGAAGAAAATGAGATGATTGAAGTTGAAGAAGCATGACTATCAAGGTAACCAAGAGATTTTTCAACCAAAAATACACTAGTTTTTCATTTTCATTACCACCGTTTATTACCATCTACCAAACAGGTTGCAAGTTCTTGGCACATAGTCATAAGGCATTGAGTTTCTTTTAGTTATTTTTAAAAAAAACTCAAAAATTGAATATATATATATATATATATATATATATATATATATATATATATATATATATATATATATATATATATATATATATATATATATATATATATATATATATATATATATATATATATATATATATATATATATATATATATATATATATATATATATATATATATATATATATATATATATATATATATATATATATATATATATATATATATATATATATATATATATATATATATATATATATATATATATATATATATATATATATATATATATATATATATATATATATATATATATATATATATATATATATATATATATATATATCACTAGTGGAAAAAATGTATCTGCTGCGTGTCATTTGCTGCGGTTTTCCTTAGACGCAGCATTAAATAGCAAAAAAAAAAGAAAAAAAAATATATATAATGCAAAAGTTGCGGTTCACCTGATGCCTGCAGCATATAAGCACTTATATGTTGTAGTTTTAATAAGCCCAAAGCATATAAGCCCTTATATGCTGCGATTTTTGCTAGCCCGCAGCAAATAGTCAGTCCAAAAAATTTAAAACTCGCGTTTCAACATTCAATTGCTTAAAACCCTCAAATAACTGTTGTATTCCTTAAACCCACGACGACGACTGTCTTCTTCTTCAAGCTCTTCAATTTCAGAAAATTTTTTCAAAAACCCACGAAAAATCTCTTCAAGTTCTTCAAAAACCCATAACTCTACTGTGTTTTCTCTTCATTTCGTTCATCATCTTCCAAACCCCACGACTCTACAGTTACTGTGTTGGTGAAATTTGTTGCTTCAATATCCACCCATTGCATGAATTTTCTTCTACATCTTTGTTTAAGTTCTTTAACCCACCATTGTTGCTTTTGCTTCAGAAGCCACGAAATTAGGGCTAGTCTTGTTCTTTTTCAAGGTATAAATTTTTCAATCTTTGTTTAAGTTCTTCAAGAATAGCTTCATTGTGTTTTAATAAGGATTTAGTCTTTTTTTTATACCAATTTTGATTTTGTTTTTCATTGTAGGTTACATAATCATATTGTAGAAACAAAATTATCATATCTCATTACCAAGGTATGTATTTTATATTTGAATGTGAATAATTTATTTATGTATGTACTTAAATATTTGAATGTGAATAATTTTAATTAATTAGAAATTTTAGGGTAGATTGAATGTGAATAATTTACTTATATATATATGTGTGGTTGGATATATAAATGTGAATAATTTACTTATGTAGTATATTATTAGTTTCTTATTATTTTGATTTATGAGTATTTGATTAAAGAAAATGGCTTTTTTTGGTTATATATGTTTTGTCATTAAAATATGTTTTTGGTTATATAAGGTTAAATAGAGTTAATTTGGGTTAATTATAAATGTTAAAAGTTGTGTATTAATTAATCACACTAATTAGGATGACAAAAGATCGTTCTTGGATGTATGGATGCATTGAATCGTCATAATTTATTGATGGCGTATTAGAATTCTGTAGTATTGCGGTTGAACATCAAGTTAGGATAGGGGGAGTTGGTTTTTATTGCCCATGTGTCACTTGTGGCAATGTATCAAAGGTAGATAGTGTTCATATCCTTAGGGAGCACATACTTCGACGTGGGTTTAGGCCTCAGTATCATGTTTGGGTTTGGAATGGTGAGGAGGGAGTTTACAAAGAGAAAAGTGTTGTTAAGGACGTCAATAATGTGGCTGATGTCAATGAGGATGTACTAGATCATGTTGATGGATATGAGACAGATGAAGAGAATATCAAAGAGGATGTGGATCGTGTTGATGAGATGATGGAGGGAGTCGAGGATGAGTTAGGAAAACGTCCTCGTGTTTTTGACTTGTTGACAGAGGCTTTTGAAAGGCCTTTGTACCCTGGATGTATAAAGTTCACCAAACTAACAGTAATGTTGACAATTTTCAACATTAAGTCAAAGTTCAATTGGAGTGACGCTAGTTTCACAATGTTATTAGAAGCGTTAGGTGAGATGCTTCCTGAGGAAAATGAACTTCCAAAGTCGACATATTATGCCAAAAAGCTCATGTGTCCTTTCGGCTTAGAGTACCAGAAGATTCATGCGTGTCCGAATGATTGTGTATTGTATCGGAATAAAAACGAGAACTTAGAATAGTGTCCTAGGTGTGGCTCATCGCGTTACAAGCGTAAAGGGCCTCGGGATGCTAAAGGGCCCCCGGCTAAGGTATTGTGGTATCTTCCAATAATACCTAGATTCAAGCATTTGTTTTCTATAAAGAAATATGTGTTGAATTTGAGGTGGCATGCAGATAGGGTGAAGAAAGGTCACTTGCTCACACATCCATCTGATTCTCTGGAGTGCAAGAGTATTGATAGGTTGCATAAGACTTTTGGGGATGAGGTTCGTAATTTAAGGCTCGGACTGTGTACGGATGGAATGAACCCATTCAGCAATCTTAGCTCAAACTTGGTTTGTTTTGCACGAAACTTGGTACACAACACTATTTGGTATATATTATTGTGTTGAAATGGTTAGAATTGAAAATAATAGTCATATGCTAGAAATTACGTGTTAAGTTGCGATTTTATGGATTTTTAAGCTTGTTTGGCATTAACATCTATTTTCTTTTGGTGCTTTCGACAAGCTGATAATACCGTTGATTGCGGCTACTACACTCTCAAATACATGGACGTTATCTTACAATTCGTGAAGGAGGTTGGAGTCGAAAACATTGACGCCATAAGTATTTGTTACGTTCTTAAATTATAATATTATATATTTACTATTGGTAAAATCTAAAGTTTATGTATCATTTAATTTAATATTATATTATAGGTTTTATAGTACATTCCAAGATAAACACGCCCTTTGAGAGATGGAGAAATGCGCCAATTGAAAGACAAGATTGCCGCGTATCTTATTAATTTTTGTTCTTGGTAAATAATGTAATTAGTTTAGATTTAGGACTTTAATTTGTATATGTACATATTATTACATATACGATCGAGAGTTTACAAAGAGATTATCGGTGATAATTGGTGATTATCATTGGATTATTGGATTAATCATTGTTTACATTGTACATTATTGGATTATTTATTAGTATTAAACGAAAAAAAAAAGCAAAAAAAAAAAATAATATATATGTTGCGGGCCACCATAAAATCGCAGCATATAGTGCAAAACTATATGCTGCGGTTTTCGGGAGGCCCAATGGATAGAGAATATATATATATATATAACAAAAGCGCTTGTGGTGTGCTTGACTGCACACATCTCTTTTTACTTCCTCCTTGGGGGAACGGGTATGATTTGGTTGCATCTTTTAGGAAAAATAAAAACCCCCATTCGGATCCGGCCTTGTGCGGGATACTAGGAGTGTCCTTTTACCTATATAATAATAATTATTTTCTCATTTGGATATTTCATATAATAAGTTGTGGAGCTGCGTGCTACGCTCCAGTCCCCAAGTATACTATTAAATAGAATAATGTAGTTTGATACATTTTTATTAAGAATAGAAATGTGAATGAAAATATCAAAATGTAAAAATGTTGTAAAGGGTGAATGATGTAAGGGCCGGAGGTGTGTAGTTAGTAGTAGGTAGCATAATTAAAGTGAGACATGGAAAATATCAAAGTAATTACACGTACAAGCTAGGCACTTGTCTTGTTATGGATGATTATCGTTTGTTTTATAGATCTACATTGTCAAATTGTGTTTTTGCCTTTGCTAGTCAATCTGCGTTTTTTTTAATCTTTCAACACAAACTTTCTATTACACACATGTAGTCATCATTGTAATTATGCGAACATCAGTTTGTCCAAGGTGCTAACATATGTTGATTTAAGAAATTGAATATCAGATTAAAGAGAAGATTTTGAAGGACAAAAATAAATTACTTCCTCCGTTCTATATTACTTGCAATGTTTATTTTTTTCACCCGGTCCAATGCATTAATTCAATCCTTAATATTTCTAATTATGTATAGTAATAAATTATAAAAAATTGATATTAATAATCTTTGCATCGAGGTGAATCAAACAAGATCCCACTTGACTATATTTTAACTTATAAATTAAAAATTAATCTCTAATTAAGGGAGATAAGTGAATAGTGTAACTAATATCAATGTTGCAAGTAAATCGGAACGAAGGAAGTATTTAATTAGAAGACTTAAGATTTATTAGCTAGAATCCTAAATCCCTAAAATGACATTGTACTAATGTAATAAAACTCACAAGAAAATTGAAAATCAACCCCAAACAAGCATAAAGGAGAAACTCACAAAATGCAAAATTTTATCATGAATTACTCGCCTGAAATTGGTATGAAATTTTGCCATCAAATCAAATTACTTCTATAAAGTAAGACAAATAAATTCAATATCATTATTTGCATATTTAAATAATTGATCTCAATGTACTTATGATAATCTAGTAGACAACAAACAAAAATTGGCAGCAAGTAGACTTGTGCATTGGGGCGGATAAGGGTTGGGTCGAAATTAAATGAAACGGGTCGGGTCAGGCACAGTCTTGCAAAATGAAATGTGGGCTTTATTACGGGATGAAATCTATTCATCCTTGGTTGATGAACAATTCTTTTGCCACTGGAATGCCACGTCGTATGCCACTTGATATTTTTTTTTTCTAATTTCCCATTTCTTCACGCTCTCTCTCAGTTTCTTTATTTCTTATTTTCTTTCTCATTTTCCCAATTTCTTCATTTTCTCTCTTAGTTTCTTCCGTACATCTCAAGTTTTGCCATTAATTCAACAAATTCGGTAATTGTGATTGTTTTTTTTTTTTTGGATTTAAATTGAACTAAATTTATAACTCTTCTAATTTTATGTTTTTGATTGCCATCTATTACTTATAAAATGCGCAAAACAGAATACATCAGAATACAAGATTTCCATCTATTAATATTCATAATATTATAATTAATATATATTAATATTAAAATTTATATTAATCATAGTAATATTAATTATTAAAATTAATTAATATTAACAATATTAATAATAGATAATAGATAATAGATAATAGATAATATTTTGATCAATTAATAAGTTAAAAGCCAAAATCCAACCAAAAAGTTAGGCAAAAAGTCATAAACCAAACAACCCAAAAGTTATGAATAGTGAAAACACAATTCATCTTTGTGATATTATAATTCATGCTAGAATAATATGTTGTGATGATTTTGTGAATATTTATATTTTCGTAAATATTTTATATTCATATTGTTTCCTAAAACTATAGAATTCATCTTGTATATATTAAGATTTCATCTAATGAGAAAGGAAAGGAAATTAATTCTAATATGGTATCATTTGCTTAGGTGTTTTGATCCTCTTAAAACTTTTGTCTTCCGCCCTCTCCTCTAGCCGTCCACCACCATCTTTGGTGGCTGCCGGCCCTGTTTAACCCTCCATCTTCTTCTCTCTTTCTCTTCTTTTCATGGCTTCTACAAAAATTCACTCGACTACTTTGATTACAAACATCAAAATTGTGTTCCCATCCAACTTGATGAAGAAGGTGTTGATTATAACACATGATCGACTCCTTTTCAATTCCATTGTCGTGCCTATCTTGTGGCTGATCATATTATTCCCGATGATTCTTCCAAATTATAGGAACCACGAGATTCCGAATGGCAACGTCTAGATGATATTGTTCGTACATGGATTTATAGCACTATTTGTCCCGCTCTTCTTAAATCGATTGTTCAACCCAAAGATTGTGCTCTTGATGCTTGGAATCGCATTGAAAATAACTTTCACAACAATAAAACTTCCCGTATTCTTTATCTTGAATCTCAATTTAATGAGTTCTTTTGCTGGGCTTTCTCCTGGCAGCGCAAAACCGATTGCTCCCATTTCCTTCCTCCATCCACCTACTGATGGGCCTATTTCTAGCAGCCTATTTATTTCCCCTAACTCCCTTCTACTACATCATCTTCTTTTCGCCCTTCATCACCACCCAATCTCCCTCGTTCTGGTATGATACGCGTAGTCATCACGGTATATTTAAACCCAATCCCGAATATACTTCTCAAGCATTATTCGTTACTTTTTCTCCTATTCCCAAAAATCCCATCCATGCTCTTCCCGACCCGAATTGGAAACATGCAATACAACAGGAATTTGATGCTTTAATTGAAAATCACACTTAGGATCTTGTACCTCGATCGTCCAATGCTAATATTATTCGTTCCTTGTGGATTTTTTCGGTTAAAAACTAAATCTGATGGTTCTTTTGAGCGCTATAAGGCGCGCCTTGTTGGTGATGGCAAATCTTGAAGAGAAGGCATTGACTATAATGAGACTTTTAGCCCTATAGTTAAGCCTGCGACTATTTGTATTGTCTTGAGTATTACTCTTTCTAAGTTCTGGCCCATCCATCAGCTTGACGTTAAGAATGCGTTTCTTCATAGTTACTTAAATGAAACTGTCTACATGCATCAGCCTCTTGGTTTTCATGATCCTGTTCACCCTGATTATGTTGTCTCCTTCGAAAATGTCTATATGGTCTTAAACATGATCCTCGGGCATGGTGTAAACGATTTTCAGATCTTGTGACCACCATTGGTTTCTGTGATAGTGTTTCTGATAATTCTCTATTTGTTTATTGTCATGGCTCCGACATTGCTTATCTTCTTTTGTATGTGGATGATATTGTTCTTACTGCGTTTTCTGATTCCTTTCGTCAGTCTATTATTACTAAGTTGAGCTTTGCATTTGCTATGAGGGACTTGGGTTCTCTTAGGTACTTTTTGGGCATTGTTATTTCACGTAATTCTGCAGGTCTCTTTTTGTAGCAACAAAAGTATGCTGCTGAAATTTTTGACAAAGCCGGCATGTCCCAATGCAAACCTGCTCCTACTCCCGTCACTACGTCTGGTAAACTCTGTGTTGATGCTAGCTCCCCCTATCATGATCCCACTTTATATCGTTGCTTGGCTGGAGCATTGCAGTATGTTACCTTCATTCGTCCAGATATTTCCTATGCTGTTCAGCAAGTCTGTCTTTTTATGCATGATCCTCGGGT
>NC_080049.1:20801527-20811527 GCF_026212465.1 Amaranthus tricolor
GATGGAATGAACCTGTTCGGCAATCTTAGTTCTGAACATAGTACTTGGCCGGTACTTTTAGTGATCTATAATTTGCCACCTTGGTTGTGTATGAAGCGTAAGTACATAATGCTTTCGCTTCTTATCTCGGGTCCTAAACAACCTGGCAATGACATAGATGTGTATCTTGCACCTCTCGTTGAGGATTTGAGAAAGATGAGGGATGAAGGCGTTTCAGTGTTTGATGCATATGCTAATGAGGAGTTCACCTTGCGTGCAATGCTTTTATGCACCGTTAATGATTTTTCGGCATATGGCAACTTATCGGGGTATAAGAACAAAGGGAAGAAAGCATGCCCGATATCTATTGATGACATGGAATCCACGTGGATTTCTATGTGCAAACACGTATTCATGCACCATCGAAAGTTCCTCCCACGAGACCACCAATATCGTAAGAAGAAGAAGTTGTTCAATGGGGAGGTTGAGGACCGTGTAGCTCGTCGACCGTTGACCGGTTATGAGGTTTATGAACAGGTTAAGGGAGTTGAGACTGTATTTGGTAAAACGGGGCAAGTGCAAGGAGGTGAAGGCCGATTATGGAAAAAAAAATCAATATTTTGGAAGCTTCCATATTGGAGAGATCTACAGGTTAGGCATTGTCTTGACGTTATGCATATAGAGAAAAATGTATGCGATGCCATACTCTGGACTCTCATGAACATTCCGGGTAAGACAAAAGATGTTAGGGCCGTGCGAGATTGGTTTGAATGTAAGGGTCTTCGTCCGGAGTTGTGGGCACATGTTAAGGTGAGTAAGAAAAGAAATAGAGCTGATGATGAAGTTGGTGGTAGTAAGAAGAAGATGCTTAATGACAAAGTTTATTTGCCTCCAGCTTGCTACACATTGTCCAAAGCAGAGAAGCGGACATTTTGTGAGTGTTTGTATGGCATTAAGGTTCCGTCTGGGTACTCATCCAACATGAAGAGATTTGTTAGCCTAAATGGTGAGCTGAAGTTGGGAAGCATGAAATCTCACGATTGCCATGTAATGATGCAAGTGTTCTTACCAATTGCAATCCGTGGAATACTGCAAAAACATGTGAGGTATGCTATTACCGAGCTATGTTCGTTCTTCAACACAATTTGTAGTAAAGTTCTTGATCCCTTTAAACTTGATGCACTTCAACTCGACGTGATTGTAACTTTATGCAAGTTTGAGATGTATTTTCCACCTTCTTTCTTTGACATAATGGTTCATCTTATTTTCCATCTCGTTCGTGAGATCAAACTTTTGGGTCCAGTTTTTTTAAGGTGGTGTTATCCTTTTGAAAGACACATGGGTGTTTTACAAAACAAGGTGAGGAATCCAGCACAACCCGAGGGGAGTATGATTCAAGGCACTATGAGCGATGAGATTAGTAACTTTATAGCCGAGTATTTGGCCATGGCAAAGCCTATTGGACTTCCCACCTCTAGACATGAAGGAAGGCTTGAGGGAAAAGGAACAATTGGCTCCAAAGCCTTCTACAAGCACACTTGTATGTGTTGCATCATATTCCGGAAGTTCATCCTTTTTTGAGTGAGCATTTTGATATATTGCGCGCAAAACATCCTTCTAAAGGGGATAGGGCATTGATGCAGTTGCATAACAAGACGTTTATTAATTGGTTTCATAATCGAGTAATATGCGAAGAACTCAAGGGTGTATCCGAAATTGTTAAGTGGTTAGCTTTTGGTCCTCGTGATGATGTCAACGAATATGAGGGTTACGATGTCAATGGCTTCACATTTTGGACTGAGGGTCAAGACAAGAAGTCATCGTATCTACAGAATAGTGGGGTTTCTATTTTGGTGTCATCTACATTTTACGCGAGTGCGAAGGATCAAGCGCCGGTTGATGCTAAATTGGTATACTACGGGCGGGTACATGAAATATGGGAGCTTGACTACTCTACTTTCAATATTGGTCTTTTCAAATGTAAGTGGGTAGATAATAATCGATGATGCATAAAAAATGACGACCCTTGTGGATTCACTCTTGTAGACTTAGCTCGTTTGCGTGATAGTGAGGAGCCATTCATACTAGCCACACAAGCCAAGCAAGTATTCTACATTGTAGACCCGTCTGATAAAAAATGGTCTATTGTTGTACCGGGAAAAAGAAGCATTCTTGGTATAGGTGATGTTGAGGATGAGGAAGAATATGAAGCTTTTGAAGACTCCCCTCCCTTTATCAATCCAATATCAGTGGATCAAGATGATGTAGATGTTGGTTATATGCGTGTAGATCACACGGAAGGAATACATTTGAATTAAGTGACACAAGGTATGAATTTAAAGCTTTTAAAAGTTTTTTTGGCACTTGGTTTGTTTTGCATGAAACTTTGCACAGAACACTTATTTGTTATATATTATTGTGTTGAACGTACGTATTAGAATTGTAAATCATAGTCATATTCTTAATATTACTTAGCTTATGTTCTAATATATTTCTATTCATACTCTTTCAGGTACTGATATATAATGCATCTATTCAGAGACGAAATTGTCCCCGAGATTGAGACCTCGGATAATGAGCATCGTAGTTACGACAGTGAAGAGGACCAAATTGTGAGATTCGAGCGTATGGCTGAAGACGCTCCACCTCTAGACAATGATTTTGAGACTGAAGACGCCCCACCAATGGATGCTCCCACTACCAGTAAGAAAAGAAAAGGGCGAGGTCCTACGAAAAACCTCAAAGTCACGGAACCAATGCATTTGGAATACAATGCATTGGGTCAACCCTGCGGAAAATGGCGTAGGCAATATAGAAAACAAGTGGGCCTATGTATCCGCAAGATTTCCATATTGCACGCATGGAACGAGGTTCCAGAGGGTTTGAAAAATTCTCTATGGAATGATACTGTGGTAAGCAACTTTACTATTTTTACTCATTTAGTTTCATTTTAAAATTAATTTAATTGACAGTAACAAATATAAATTTTTTTTGTAGAATCTTTTCCACATCGAGAGCGATGAGGACAAGAAGAATGTGTTTCTTTCAGCTGTTGCTGAAAGATTCAGAGATTTTAAATCCAAGCTAGTAACTGGCTGGATTACGAAGACCCGTGCCCGTACGACCAAAAAGGTCAAAACGGGAAATGAAGGTGGAGAGCAAGCACCTTCGAAGATGCCCTACGAAATATGGGGTCACATATCGAAGAGGGATTGGGAGGCCTTTGTTGCCAAAAGAACAACTCCCATAGAAGTTGTAAGTATTTCATATTATATTATAGTTTACCAATTTGAATTTACTTCTTTTGATTCAGTCATTAAACTAATACATGACATTCGATTTCTATTGATTAATTAGGAAAAGCGTGGTAAAGCTTCAGATTCTGCAAGCAAAAGGAAGTTTTACCATCGCTTAGGCCAGAAAACGTACGATTAGGTCCGAAAAGAGTGGGTGGATGCGGGTTTATACCCCAATCAAAGTTCATCCACACCCTCATCTACGACTACCTCCGCATCCGTACGTACTCTTGCTGGAGATCGGGTGCGTGATTGGTATTGCGGGCTTCATTCCCGAGATGCAAGTGGTAAATTTACCATTAATGATCCGGGAACGAAGAAGGTTGCTGATGCTGTGGTGAGTTTTGAAATTATTAAGTATATTCTTCATTTTGTTTTGTATTCTTTGGCTTTGATGTACTTATACTAATTACTATATATGTCACTTTTTATTTGAACAGATGGGCTGGAAGGAAAAAGAAGCTACGGGGGAGTTCACCCCAAAAGGCAATGTTGACGCATTGCATTTGGTCTTAGGGAAAGACCACAGTGGGCGGGTAGTCGGAAAAGGAGGCGTCCGCGTGGGGCTACAGAAGGCATTCGGCAAAGAGTGTGTTGCTACTCAATCCCGAACAGCACTGCGGGAAGAAGCAGCAACCCTCCGAGCGGAGATTACAAAGGACGTTCTCGCGAAGTTGGCCACCGTGTTGCAAAAGATAGGTGCACCCATTGTGGACTTGGCAAACCTGATTGTCGAGGATCAGGGAAGTCAACATGGGGATTCTAACGCTTTGGTCGAGCCAACACTCGAGCCCATTACCCCCGTAGCACCCCAGCTCTTTACTAATACCCCCGTTGCTCAAAATCCGGAGCCAACTCCAGTGCCAGTGCTACAGGTACATAGTTTTTAAATATATAAGCACTTATTAATTTAAATTGTAACGCGTAATTAAAATTTTATTATGATGCTTATTATACTAAACGACACAATTTTCAGGAGGCGACTCCTTGTTCTCTTTTGCTGCCTCAGTTAGGTGTTGCTAGTGATGGCGACTTAACTGAGGTTGCATATGGTATGGCACAGCCAAATAAAGAGGGCCAAACAGTGCATTCAGTGCCTGTTACAAGTGGCCACATCAGTGTGGCCGTGGAGACTATTGTAAAGGGGTTTGAAGATTTCTCACTCCCAATTCCAATGCCAGCATGGAGCCTTGAGAAACTATCAGACGTCTTAGGTAGTTTCGTCACATGGCCATATGCTTGGGTCCGATTCACTAACATGGTAAGAATCATTTGTACCTTATTTATTTTTATTTTTTTAATTGCATGCTCACACTAATTTAATTTTATAAATTGAAATAGCAAAAGAGTCCAAAGGGATCTTGTAGAGAGGTCGGTTCCTCAGCAAAGGTGTCGACTGGGTCAAAGTCGATGCCAAGCACTCCAATTTTGACTGATGAGGAGCTAAAAGATCTCTCTCAAGATTGCAAATGGCTGCATTATTGTGCATCTCGCATAAGTGAGGAGGACCCAATCATGTTGCCCCTGCTGAAGGAGCAATACTGCTTTTCAGAAGACCCGTGTGTAATTATTGGTCCTAGTGACATCGGGCAATTTTTGAGAGGAGAGATGCTGAACGTAGCTCTTTTCCATGTCTACATGAGGTGATGTTCATTATCTTACAAGTTAGGTATTGTTGTTTAATTGTTTTAATGACCGAATTACTAACAAAATTCTCTTATTTGTGAGTTTAGTGCGGTTTACGAGGAGGTAAATTCTTGCGAACCTCCAATAAAAATTGGATGGTTTTGTCCGGAGACGATTTCGGGTAGTAAATGTAGAAATGATCCAGATGTCATCAGAGCATACATTGAGACTGCTTTGACTAATTCCCTTGCATGTAAACACACATTCATTCTGGCTCCATATTGGGAAGAGTAAGTTTTATTTTTGAAATTGAACTTATCTTTTGATTTTTAAAGTCACCTAATCTCTAATTTGTTGATTTTAAATTTGTGTTTGTAGTTTGCATTGGATACTTTTGATCATATGTCCTTTAACGAACACCGTGCACGTCTTCGACTCATTACAAAAACCTAACAACCTACCTCGCAACACAAGATTCAAAGCATTGTTGAATGCGTACGTAATATTAATTATTTTACCAATTTGATTTAATTAAGTGTTATATATATATATAAATGGTATTACTTTTCCCATGCGTTTCAGCGCAATGAAAAGAGTGCGTGGACAAATGGGATCTACATCCAGAGCCACATTTCCAAAATGGATAGCAAGAAAGGTACACAAATTCGATTTTATGGGTTTTGTATAGGTTTGGTCAAATGATCATGAAAAGAACACGAAACAACCACAAACACTTAAACAAAATTCTAATCTAGCAAACTGTCGACCAGCCCTCCTTAGGCTCAGCTTCTAGGAGTCCACGGGGATTGTTAGAATGGTTTTAGGACCTTGATAGCTAGATCCAAGTACCAAGATTCCATTTCCACTTTAGCCTAGGTCCTGGATGCATAGGTTTGGTCTCCACGTGTCGTGCAAGGTGGTCTGGTCACTAGTTTGATGCTGTCAATTTCGCGTTTTTATATGTCAATTTCGCGCGTAAAGTAGGTCAAACATGGTTTGTTATGCACGAAACTTGGCACACAACACTATTTGGCATATATTATTGTGTTGAAATGGTTAGAATTGATAATAATAGTCATATTCTAGAAATTAGAAGTTAAGTTGCGATTTTATGCGTTTTTAAGCGTTTTTGTCAATTTCGCGCGTAAAGTAGGTCAAACATGGTTTGTTATGCACGAAACTTGGCACACAACACTATTTGGCATATATTATTGTGTTGAAATGGTTATACTTGATAATAATAGTCATATGCTAGAAATTAGAAGTTAAGTTGCGATTTTATGGGTTTTTAAGCGTTTTTGTGAATTTCGCGCGTAAAGTAGGTCAAACATGGTTTGTTATGCACGAAACTTGGCACACAACACTATTTGGCATATATTATTGTATTGAAATGGTTAGAATTGATAATAAATAGTTATATGCTAGAAATTAGAAGTTAAGTTGCGATTTTATGCGTTTTTAAGCGTTTTTGTGAATTTCGCGCGTAAAGTACTCAAACTTGGTTTGTTATGCACGAAGCTTGGCACACAACACTATTTGGCATATATTATTGTGTTGAAATGGTTAGAATTGATAATAATAGTCATATGCTAGAAATTAGAAGTTAAGTTGCGATTTTATGCGTTTTTAAGCGTTTTTGTCAATTCCGCGCGTAAAGTAGCTCAAACTTGGTTGTGATGCGAAACCGGGGCTGATTAAGGCCTTGGTTATGCAAGGATTAATGTTGTGCGTAAGCTTTGATTAATGACACAGTCAAAAACTACAAATGATCATGAAAAGAACACGAAACAACCACAAACACTTAAACAAAATTCTGATCTAGCAAACTGTCGACCAGCCCTTCTTCAGCTCAGCTTCTAGGAGTCCACGGGGATTGTTAGAATGGTTTTAGGACCTTGATAGCTAGATCCAAGTACCAAGATTCCATTTCCACTTTAGCCTAGGTCCTGGATGCATAGGTTTGGTTTCCACGTGTCGTGCAAGGTGGTCTGGTCACTAGTTTGATGCTGTCAATTTCGCGTTTTTATTTGTCAATTTCGCGCGTAAAGTAGGTCAAACATGGTTTGTTATGCACGAAACTTGGCACACAAAAATATTTGGCATATATTATTGTGTTGAAATGGTTAGAATTGATAATAATAGTCATATGCTAGAAATTAGAAGTTAAGTTGCGATTTTATGCGTTTTTAAGCGTTTTTCTCAATTTCGCGCGTAAAGTAGGTCAAACATGGTTTGTTATGCACGAAACCTGGCACACAATACTATTTGGCATATATTATTGTGTTGAAATGGTTATACTTGATAATAATAGTCTTATGCTAGAAATTAGAAGTTAAGTTGCGATTTTATGGGTTTTTAAGCGTTTTTGTGAATTTCGCGCGTAAAGTAGGTCAAACATGGTTTGTTATGCACGAAACTTGGCACACAACACTATTTGGCATATATTATTGTGTTGAAATGGTTAGAATTGATAATAATAGTCATATGCTAGAAATTAGAAGTTAAGTTGCGATTTTATGCGTTTTTAAGCGTTTTTGTGAATTTCGCGCGTAAAGTACTCAAACTTGGTTTGTTATGCACGAAGCTTGGCACACAACACTATTTGGCATATATTATTGTGTTGAAATGGTTAGAATTGATAATAATAGTCATATGCTAGAAATTAGAAGTTAAGTTGCGATTTTATGCGTTTTTAAGCGTTTTTGTCAATTCCGCGCGTAAAGTAGCTCAAACTTGGTTTTGATGCGAAACCGGGGCTGATTAAGTCCTTGGTTATGCAAGGATTAATGTTGTGCGTAAGCTTTGATTAATGACACAGTCAAAAACTACAAATGATCATGAAAAGAACACGAAACAACCACAAACACTTAAACAAAATTCTGATCTAGTAAACTGTCGACCAGCCCTTCTTCGGCTCAGCTTCTAGGAGTCCACGGGGATTGTTAGAATGGTTTAAGGACCTTGGTAGCTAGATCCAAGTACCAAGATTCCATTTCCACTTTAGCCTAGGTCCTGGATGCATAGGTTTGGTCTCCACGTGTCGTGCAAGGTGGTCTGGTCACTAGTTTGATGCTGTCAATTTCGCGTTTTTATTTGTCAATTTCGCGCGTAAAGTAGGTCAAACATGGTTTGTTATGCATGAAACTTGGCACACAACACTATTTGGCATATATTATTGTGTTGAAATGGTTAGAAATGATAATAATAGTCATATGCCAGAAATTAGAAGTTAATTTGCGATTTTATGTGTTTTTAAGCGTTTTTGTCAATTTCGCGCGTAAAGTAGGTCAAACATGGTTTGTTATGCACGAAACTTGGCACACAACACTATTTGGCATATATTTTTGTGTTGAAATGGTTATACTTGATAATAATAGTCATATGCTAGAAATTAGAAGTTAAGTTGCGATTTTATGCGTTTTTAAGCGTTTTTGTCAATTTCGCGCGTAAAGTAGGTCAAACATGGTTTGTTATGCACGAAACTTGGCACACAACACTATTTGGCATATATTATTGTGTTGAAATGGTTAGAATTGATAATAATAGTCATATGCTAGAAATTAGAAGTTAAGTTGCGATTTTATGCGTTTTTAAGCGTTTTTGTGAATTTCGCGCGTAAAGTACTCAAACTTGGTTTGTTATGCACGAAACTTGGCACACAACACTATTTGGCATATCTTATTGTGTTGAAATTGTTAGAATTGATAATAATAGTCATATGCTAGAAATTAGAAGTTAAGTTGCGATTTTATGCGTTTTTAAGCGTTTTTGTCAATTACGCGCGTAAAGTAGCTCAAACTTGGTTTTGATGCGAAACCCGGGCTGATTAAGGCCTTGGTTATGCAAGGATTAATGTTGTGCGTAAGCTTTGATTAATGACACAGTCAAAAACGACAAATGATCATGAAAAGAACACGAAACAACCACAAACACTTAAACAAAATTCTGATCTAGCAAACTGTCGACCAGCCCTCCTTCGGCTCAGCTTCTAGGAGTCCACGGGGATTGTTAGAATGGTTTTAGGACCTTAATAGCTAGATCCAAGTACCAAGATTCCATTTCCACTTTAGCCTAGGTCCTGGATGCATAGGTTTGGTCTCCCCACGTCGTGCAAGGTGATCTGGTCACTAGTTTGATGCTGTCAATTTCGCGTTTTTATTTGTCAATTTCGCGCGTAAAGTAGGTCAAACATGGTTTGTTATGCACGAAACTTGGCACACAACACTATTTGGCATATATTATTGTGTTGAAATGGTTAGAATTGATAATAATAGTCATATGCTAGAAATTAGAAGTTAAATTGCGATTTTATGCGTTTTTAAGCGTTTTTGTCAATTTCGCGCGTAAAGTAGGTCAAACATGGTTTGTTATGCACGAAACTTGGCACACAACACTATTTGGCATATAGTATTGTGTTGAAATGGTTATAATTGATAATAATAGTCATATGCTAGAAATTAGAAGTTAAGTTGCGATTTAATGGGTTTTTAAGCGTTTTTTTCAATTTCGCGCGTAAAGTAGGTCAAAAATGGTTTGTTATGCACGAAACTTGGCACACAACACTATTTGGCATATATTATTGTGTTGAAATGGTTAGAATTGATAATAACAGTCATATGCTAGAAATTAGAAGCTAAGTTGCGATTTTATGTGTTTTTAAGCATTTTTGTGAATTTCGCGCGTAAAGTACTCAAACTTTGTTTGTTATGCACGAAACTTGGCACACAACATTATTTGGCATATATTATGGTGTTGAAATGGTTAGAATTAATAATAATAGTCATATGCTAGAAATTAGAAGTTAAGTTGCGATTTTATGCGTTTTTAAGCGTTTTTGTCAATTTCGCGCGTAAAGTAGGTCAAACATGGTTTGTTATGCACGAAACTTGGCACACAACACTATTTGGCATATATTATTGTGTTGAAATGGTTAGAATTGATAATAATAGTCATATGCTAGAAATTAGAAGTTAAGTTGCGATTTTATGCGTTTTTAAGCGTTTTTGTGAATTTCGCGCGTAAAGTACTCAAACTTGGTTTGTTATGCACGAAACTTGGCACACAACATTATTTGGCATATATTACTGTGTTGAAATGGT
>NC_080049.1:20816308-20888808 GCF_026212465.1 Amaranthus tricolor
TATATATATATATATATATATATATATATATATATATATATATATATATATATATATATATATATATATATATATATATATATATATATATATATATATATATATATATATATATATAATATATATATATATATATATATATATACATATATATATATATATATACATATATATATATATATATATACATATATATATATATATATATATATATATATATATATATATATATATATATATATATATATATATATATATATATATATATATATATATATATATGTATATATATATATATATGTATATATATATATATATATATATATATATATATATATATATATATATATATATATATATATATATATATGTATATATATATGTATATATATATGTATATATATATGTATATATATATGTATATATATGTATATATATAAGTATATATATATAGATATATATATATAGATATATATATATATATATATATATATATATATATATATATATATATATATATATATATATGTATATTTATATATGTATATATATATGTATATATATATATATATATATATATATATATGTATATATATATATGTATATATATATCTATATGTATATATATATATATATATATATATATATATATATATATATATATATATATATATATATATATATATATATATATATATATATATATATGTATGTATATATATATATATATATGTATGTATATATATAGATATATATGTATGTATATATATATATATATGTATGTATATATATATATATATATATATATATATATATATATATATATATATATATATATATATATATATATATATATATATATATATATATATATATATATATATATATATATATATATATATATATATATATATATATGTATGTATGTATAAATATATATATATATATATATATATATATATATATATATATATATATATATATATATATATATATATATATATATATATATGTTTTTAGTTGTATATTTCAAACATTTGTATATATTTTGTTGTATATATATGTTTGTTTATTTTATCATAGCCTCCAAGTTTCCACTTACGAAGGATCAGTGTTTCGGCGATGAATCATCCCGCCTGAAGCATACATTGACTTGTAATTACTTATTCTAATGACTCTAATGCAAATACAACAAATAACAACTCAATAATTAGCCAAAAAAAAATATGTACATAGCTTTTCGCAGTTACTAACTGGGAACAGGCAAATAGGACGAAATAGTTGTTCGCAGTTACTAACTGCGAACAGCTGTTTTATCCTATTTGAACTAATTGCGAACAGCTCCAAACCTCAAGTTTGGGATTTTCACGCTTATTTTTTGAATAATTTTGAAAGTTGGATTATTTGGTTGAATTTTTTTGATTTTTTGACTTAAACATTTCAAATTTTCCATTTAAGTAATGGCTCTATGCGTGTTGGCCATTCAAAGGCGTGTTGCATAAATAAAACATATTGAGACAAAACAAAAAAAACAAATTATATCTTTGAAATGATTTAAAAGGCTTTCATAGTCGGCTCTACTATCGATCAAACGGGTGGGGCACCACTTTATACCAGTCTAAGCACTTAGAAATTGTCTCCTATGGAATCGATGCTCCCTTATGCGTGAACAATAGAAACCTACCCCTAGTTTAATAATGCCGAGGGATCTGTAATGTGTGGAGTTCAATTCACCTGTAAATACACATACAATAAGTAAAACAATCTTTTTTAAAGTAAGAATAAACAATATTTCTTGATATATCTAAAATATTTCTTGAGTCTCTAACATGGAATCCAAAATAGTCCTACGGCCAGCTAGTCTTGATATATCATGTGGTGTCTTCGACGATGTGAATAGCTCAGTCCTCGTCTTAATCTCAATGTCACACTGATAAGAATGAGGGTGAAAGCAGAGAAGTATTAATAGATCCATATTGGTAACATCGTCAAACATCTCCTAATAGTCTTGGTACTAGCCCTGCTAGCGGCACACAACTAGAGATACAAGTTCACTAGTTTAACTGCGCTCCTCCCAAATCTCATCCTAGCCCTCGTCCACAACTAAAATAAGGTGAGACCTCATCCCAGTACCTCTCTTGTTTACCATTAATGTCGATTCCACAATAGCCAAGTTGTAGGTTATAGACTACACCCATGGAGATTAAGTCTTATCACATAGGTTGAGAAGGTCACAAACGTTGATGCTCCTACTTATAAACATCCCCCTCTACGCAGCTCGCTGATAGGCTCTCTGAAAAGACCTTTGAGAGCCAAGACGTATGCCTCTTCTGTGGGATTCACGAGCAATGAACCACCAATAGACAACCTAGTATCCATTGAACGTTTTGCAAGATAATCATCATCGGCCCCCATGGCATGTGAAATGTGTTGGTATCCAATTGTCACATCTCCATGAATGATGTGAAAAAGGCAATATCAATGAATTGGTACATGATACATGACAGCACACCCAAAGGAGTACCGATCAACTCTCTATATAGATTATCAGACATATCTCAAAGCCTAATGGAGCTATCTACCTCTTATCCCTAGTACGACACTCTATAGCTGGAGGTATACACAGAATCCCCTCATATATAAGCCTAGCATTGTAAGCCAAATCCTAAATTACCTAACTCGAAGTTAATCTGAAACCAAACATGACTCGATTCATAGCCAAACCAAAATCAATTTGACTTGCAGTATAACCAATTTCAAATTGTATTAAATTTTACCAATCTGAAATTAACTCAATCTGAAAACAAATAACATCCAAGTGGTATTCATCCCATATAGACCGAACATATTTTGACCCATAACTGAACCGACATAAATCAAATCGCTAGATTACCCGCCAAACCCGACCACGACTAAAATCGAAACTTATGAAATCCAACCCAAAACTCAACTGAGCATCCGAATTCACAACCATAAATTTACTTGTGAATTCAAATAGTATGTAATCATTTATACAATAAAAGCAATATTATAATTTACTGGCAAACCTATCAATTTTGCATATCTCAAGTTTTTTTGAGATTATTTGGAAGGGCGCCATTTTACATTTTGCCCTTAGGCCAACATTTTTTCAGAAACAGGGCTGCTGATACTTTATGACTATGAAATTTGTCTGAACTCGAACAATGCTGAAAAAGCTGTGGAAGTGGAGTACAAACATTTCCAGAAACTCATGCCAAAAATTAGGATACCATGAACCATTCATTAGTCAACGAAGATGGATGCATCAACTTTCAGTTCGTAACAACAGATCATCAACTATGGTTACTAAAGGAGCCAGCATCGTCCCCTCCATTTAAGCATATTCATCAACCCAATCTTCAGATGTACGAAATCAGATCTTATTCCTACATTCAAGCAGATCTTAATTGTGAGTACAATTTTAACTTAAATCACTACATCTATGCTATAAAGTATTTGAACGAAACGAGCTAGAAAGGATCACCTTGTATCTTTTTGAACGTACATCCTCAGGACTATAACGAGAACTGTAAGATCGATGTCTAGGGCCATCATTTCTGTTATCTTGTGTGTGACGCCATGAACTTTGAAAAAATCCGTCCTTATCCCAAGTTACCTCATAATCAGCTTTCATGCGTGATCCATCCTGACAAGAGCAGTTTCGGACGAATTATAACTTGAGATCTCAAGTCATTAAATTTAGGACTTGCCTGATATTAATAGGAGCAAATAGTATACTGTTCAACTATTGCATTCTGTTCATTTTGACTTTAAGAAAGTTGGGGATCATAGGATGTACTTTCAGGGGGTGTTTGGTATAAGTAGTAATATGGAAAGGGAATGGAATCAGAAAAGACGGGGAAGAAGAAACAATAAAGGTTACTTTAGTAACTTGTTCGGTTTACATATAAGTCATGGGAACAAAAAAGCTCAATACAAATACACACAAATCCAGTGCAAATAAAATTATTGTCTTCTTTAATGATTTGTTGTTCATACACCTGAGAAGAGTGGTATCCACACACCTTTCTAGTGACGAGGATACTTCCGCGAACCTATGAGTCTTTAACTATAGTTAACCCTTCTTCATTTATTTGAGAATGGCGATGCAAAAGGGCTTTTCCACTCCATACACCTTTAATTCGTGATTATTTGATTCTCCCATTTAAACCAAAGGAGTGCATTTCTTTGTAACACAACCACATAGACCTAGATCCTGTCTTCTTCAATCATAGAAAGTGAAATATCTCGCCATCCTCTCAATCAACAGTTTTGGGTTTGTAACAACCAAGACAGAGGTAAGTCTAATTTATGTTTTCTCCAATTATTCTAAAGCCCTCTATCAAATTTAGTGCCTCCTTCACTATTGTTAAACCTTCCATGGGAAGCCACTCGTGTAGGTGGTCACTATCAAACTAACATTTGAGCAATGGTGAGTCAGCCTTTAGGTATACGCTAATCATCACAATATAAATTTTTCAGCGGTTTAAAAGCTAAAGTAGAACAAAGGTATTAGAATTGGCACTCCCAAGCAAGGTTGATACACCTCGGGCAGTCTGTAATCTTTATAAAGGTTAATTCAACAAGCCTAAAAAATAGGTTTTCCATCTAAAAGACCAAAGTGTGACCAATACAAAGCTTGTACAAAATCATGGAATTATGTTGTAATTTTCTGCATAGTTTCATCATTGAACAAATACCTAGATCACCTTCCAAAGACCCCTCTGCTATTTAGTTTAATAAGGGACGAGTTTATAATTTTCAAAATAAGGTCGCACACTATTTTGATGATCAACAACTTTAAATTTTAAAAAAGCGAACATTATAAAAAATGAAAATAAGAAGATAAAGAAAGATACAATTGTAGCTTGTGAAGATTCAAACTCATGACTGTAAGTTGTATCATTAAATTTTTATATATTGCTCTTACATCATTAAATTAACTTTATCTACAAGATTTTTGATTGCTATAGTAACATTTGAGTTGACAATTGAATCCTCATTTTATGTCTAACCGGGGTCGATTCTGATTACTCACTACTTTAGTTGTCCAAATATGAGCTCTTTATGCGTAATGGTATACTTTTAAGACAAGTAATGACCCCGAGTATGGTTTAAAGATCAACATTACTTTATCTAGGGAACCGGTCAAAAAACGAACAAAACAGGGGAGAAGATAGATGAAAGCTAAGAGTTGACCTTTTGCAATGAACGACCGCATAGAACCTTCATGGCATTATAAAACTCCTTGTACTGCTCAAATTGAACAACGACTTTGCATTGTAAACCTGAAATGAGATCTTCATCATCTGCATTTGTATCCTTACCTAGATCATCGTCCTTGGCAACATTAAGATTCCTATATTTGGTAAGTTAAGACATCAACAAATATTATATGCCTAATGTATCCCACTATTTTAACTTGCAAGGCCGAGTAAATATACATAGGAAGCTTCATAGTCATTGGTTAAATAATTTAATAACAATATTGAAATAACAACAAAAAATTAAATGAACAAAAAAAAAGGATCGCCTCAGAAATCGCAAAATATTGACTAGACACACAATGAGCTTTCGCAGGGGCGGATCTAGTTTAGGGTCAACAATGTCAACTGACGTCACTTAAATTTTGGGGAAAAAGAAATAGTAATATATGTTCTGTTAGCTAAGTGGTAAAGAAATGAACTTTTAACCTAAAGGTCAAAAGTTCAAACCCCAACTCTTTTTTTTACTTTTCCTGATTTATTCCCCATGACCCCCTCCCAATTCTGAATTCCCCTTATTTTTTTCTTAATTCCTAATCCCCACCCTTTCCCATTTTCACAAAAAACACCATTCCTCCATTTTCACAAACAATTTGTCCCATTCCCGTCTCCCAGTATAGTACTCCAGCCATTGGTATCCAAGTTCGGTAGGCCACAGGCGGAAAAACTGTCCTAAGCCGGCAAACCCTCACCGGCGCTGCATGGCCGCAGCACCAGCAGCCCAACCCCTGGCCTTCTCTTTCTCAGTTTCTCTTTTTATCTTAAGTAAATAAAAAAAGCATTTATTTCTATTTGTTTATTTTTAATCTTTATGTTTATGAATTTATTTATTTATTTAAAAATTAGGGCTTTTATATGTTTATCTATTTAGATAAATTAGGGCTTTTAGTTTTCTTATTAGTTCTTGGGCAAAATTAGGGATTTAAAAATTTTGTGTTTTTTATTTGTTTACCTAATTACCTATGTAGCAATTGAGAATTGTGATTAATTAGTTAGATAGTTTAAAGGTTGTACACTTGATAGTTTAAAGGTCGTATAATTGTGATTAATGATCAAACTCAGCGTGGACAATTGCCTTAACCAATCGATATTCAATGTAATTTTTTTGCACATAATTGTACTTTTTTCAAAAAAGTCTACATCCCTTGTATTTTGTTCTGGTTCCGCCCTAAGCTTTGCTAGGCTTGGACCATATCGGATTGAAATATAGACACAAGTATGCTTCAAGCCACCATGATTTAATCTTCCGCTACTCTATTCATGATTTACTTGCTTGTTTTTACTCATGAATATCTAACATTTCCTAAAGTTCTTGATCTAAAGAAAATTACAAAGTTTCAGTGACACACTGTGAAAGCTACAAACCAAGTACAAATCCAGTCAGTTAATTTTAAGCAACTAACAATTATGAGATCTCAAACATATAATACACGATATGTAATCATTAAAATAATTCGCCAATTACAATCTTAAAATTTAGCACTTTTGCGAATTACAATCTTAAAATTTAGCACTTTTACGAATTACGGTCTCAATGATTATTTTTTGCAAATTACAGCACGAAAGTGTCAAAGTTTATAAGTTCAAGCCAAAAACATAGAACTCCAACAACTTAAAGCTAAAATTCCGACCACCAAATTGGTCGAAATTCTCTTGTTTTGGCTAGAACCTACGAACTTTCATATTTTGGTAGCCGTAGTTCGCAAAAAATAAACATTGAGGCTGTGATTCGCAAAAGTGTTAAATTTTAAGGCTGTAATTCGCACATTATTCAATATCATCTAAACTCTAAAGTCTCATACCTTATTTTCCCAAAGGTCGAAAAAATGGTATGAGTAACAAGCATTGACGGTTTCGATGAGACACGAGTCTCGGCAAACCATCTTGATGGCAAACCTCTCAATATAATTGTATCGGGTTCTTTCTTTGTACCCCTTGAATAATTTCCTGTTAGTCCATAACTTACTATCATCAGCGACTAATAAGGCTACTAAACAAGTTTGCAATCATGAAATGCAGCTACAGAACCACTATGACAATTACTTGAATGGAGAAAACCAATAAAGAATCATGCAATTCGATTGTTTAATCTTGATAAACATAAGAGAAAGAAATCAATTTCAATACAAAAAGACAGACCTGAACCAAAAGCATAGAATTCCTCCCAATTCTTTTTCATCAACTGAAAATCATCAGATACTGGCAAACTAGCACAAACCCTAAACTTAACCCCTTCTAAATTAACTTCCAACCCATCCATCTTCTCGACCAGAACATTCCTCCAATCCAGAAACTTCTTCTCCAACAATTCATCCTCACTATCATCCGAACCTTTGAGTTTCTTAGCACTTGAGACTACAAACCCTAAATCACGGATGAAAATCGAGCAGAGAGCAATTGGGTCTTCACGTTTACGCTTTTTGAGGTCCTTAAAGCGACGAATAAGAAGGTCTTCTTCGGGAAGATTGATGGGGTAAGAGAAGGAAGATTTTAGGAAATCGATGAGGGAATTCTTTAATTTCCATTCATCTAATGGAGATACAGAGGTATCTGAACGGTAAATGGACAGAAGGAGATTGATTCGAGGGGAGAGAGTTAGGTCATTGGTCAGATTTACCGGGTTTGTTGGTGGGATTGAATCTAGTTGTTTGGAGTTCATTTTAATGGAAGTTTTGAGCTTCAAATTCTGAAGTCCTGACTTATGAGTATAGGAGATCGACCGTTAGATAGGTGATACACTGCTGCTTGCTGCTTGCTGCTTGCTGCTTGCTACTTGCTACTTGCTTAGTTGTGTATTAGGAGTATTACTAGTAGTATTATTTTTTTAGATAAACCTTAATTTATTTTTAATTATAGAAGTATAAAATTAGAAACAATATTTTGGATTAAGTTCATTGGTATATGTTTATAAAAAAAAAGGAATAATAATATATAGTATGAAAATCTTTTATCTATAATACGGAGTATTTTTAATTTATACTACTATACATTAATAACCATAAATCATGAGATAAATGTCATTCCCACATGTCTTTTCACAATAAAATTCTGATGTGGAAACTTCCATAGTGATCAAATAGGAGATCGACCGTTGGAAAGGTGCTACACTACTGCTTGCTGCTTGCTGCTTGCTGCTTGCTGCTTGCTACTTGTTAGTTGTGTATTAGGAGTATTATTATTATTGTTTATTAGATAGACTTTAATTTACCATAGATCAAAGTTTGCCAAGGTTAAATCACTTTTGGGGATTAGAAACAACACATGTGAGCAACGTTTAAGATAATTTTACGGACTATGAAAAATATGAAAACATCAATTAGTCCCTTTAATCTTCATATATGTTTATAAGAAAAAAATTTGAAGTGACAAACATAAGCATAAGATATTAGCAATAGCATTTTACCCAGGAGACAGGACATGTACAATCGCGCTCACTAAAGGCACCAACTAAGAAATTGAAAGGCCAAAACATAGGGGACTAGGGAGCTTAGAAGAACTGAAGGTAGGCCAAAGATGACTTAGATGACGGGAGAAAAATGGA
The DNA here is from genome assembly GCF_026212465.1 of Amaranthus tricolor. Lineage (NCBI taxonomy): Eukaryota > Viridiplantae > Streptophyta > Magnoliopsida > Caryophyllales > Amaranthaceae > Amaranthus > Amaranthus tricolor. Next base: position 20,825,135 of record NC_080049.1, read on the forward strand.
ATATGAAGAACTTTAATTTGTAAGAGCATTTGGTAGTCAGTAAAAATGACTAAACAGGGAGAAAAAATGTAGACAATTACGGGATTAGAAAATCTTTGTTCATGCAACCCCATTTGTTTGAATTAAGCTTATAACATTGTAATTGCATCAAAATTGTCACTCACAATCCTGCTTTTTGTTTCACCACAATCCTAAAAAAGGGGGATTTTGGATCACCACAATCAAAGGATACACATTTATTCACAACATCAAGTACAAAAACAATAGGATGGGTGCTTTTAAGAAATATATCTTTCCGTTGCTCACCAACGACAAAAAAAAAAGTCAAAAACCAACTTAATGGATAAGAACAAATTAACACAAATTAGACAAGCAAAACAACTGAATAGCAATCATGTATGATGTATCAGTTCCACAGTGGATATTAGCAAGCTTGTTTTCTTGTGGTTGATTAAAGATTTTATATCTCATTATACTTTAATTGATGTACCCTCAAAACCTAAAGTTTACACAACGAAATTAGTTACCAAGATTAAATATCACACTATTGAACGAGAAAAATTAATCAGAAGTAGTAAATATGTATCATTAAACCTTATGACATTATATGGCACTCGAGGCTCCTCTAATGCAATTGTAGTTTGTAGGATAATCTTGATTGAGAAATAAACTCTAAAAAGCTATTTGTAAGTATTTCAAAGAAACACATTTTCTATAGGAACAAATGTAAAGAGCATAGATATTTATAAGCTACCGAACAAAGGAACTTCCTACGGCGATTAACAGCTTCTATAAAACTCATGAAAAAAATATAATAATAAATATATAGTAATTTGAACATCAGGTTTGTGATAATTGAACTCAATAACACTTTATAACCCTATCAATCCATAATAAAAAATTTTAAAAGTTGATATTAAACAATAAGATAAACAAAAGAAAAGACATCAAACAAGTCTCAGCTAGCATCTTGATCAAAGCAATAAACCAACATAAAATATAGGTCCCTAAATAATATTGAGTTATGCTTGTCCAAAACAAACATTTATAAAAGCCTTTATCATAGTGATAGGTTTTCCCAAGTAGGGTGTTAATAATTGGTTTAGGTTCAATATAGTAAATTTTGGAAATTCACATGTTTATTTGGTTATTCTCAATAAAATCATCACAAGGGTTTTAGGTTTTTAAAGCAAAGTGATAGGATTTAGATAAAGTGTTTATCATCTATCAACCAAGCATTACAAGAGTTGTAATTAATAAAAGAGTTTACTTACCTTCATGAAATAATAATATTCATAAGGGACAATTTAAAACGAATAACATGTTTTATGGCTTTTATTAATTTAAAATTTTTAAGAATAACTTAAAAATCATATTTTGATAAATATAATGAATTTTGCATACCTTTATATTGTAGATATCATGTTTGGTAAGAATAGCAACACTTCACTTATGAATCTGGGTTCAGTATTTAAGAGAATAAACTAAACGAGAAACATTTCCTTGATTTGGATACAAACTTAAGAATCATTATAAGGTTTCCCAACCCTAACTACTACCTCTACGAATGCGAAAAAAACAATTCATAAGGTTATTTCTGAAAGATCAATAATTGTTACTTGTCTTTTGTTAGCTTCCATGGACTTAAGCCTTTAAACGAGGTTAATGGATGCTTATAATTTCATCTAACAATTGAAACCCATGTTTCGATTGCAAGCTAGATTGAGAGGTATGAAACTCATAAGGCTATTCTTGAGTGTGAGTTATGATTGTTCATTTTGAAAATATAGAACGACTAGGCTTTCCTTATAGCCAAGAGTTAGCTACATACATCATATGACACTCTCATTATTGTGGGTTTAAGAATTTTAGGTTGAAATTTCACATGAACGGAATGGAGAAAAGCCTTGATGAATTTCATGAGATGCTTATTACTGCTAAGCAAAATATACAAGTTGAACATAAGAAGGAAGTTCTTGTAGTTCAAAAGGTAAAAAGGGTTTAAGAAGCATGGGGCTAGCAAAAAGAAGCAATAAACGGAAAATAAGTTGTTGTTTCCAAATCTTCTAAAAAGCCAAAGGTTGTTGGAAAGCCAAAAGTGGTTGCGCATAGCGAGTGCCTTCTATGATGATAAGATCGATCATTGGAAGAGAAATTTCATCAAGTACTTAATTGATAAGAAGACTGTTGCTTCTACTTTAGATATTTATCTTATAGAAGTTAATTATGCAAAAACTAATTTATAGATGTTTGATAATGGTTGTGCTTTTGAAATTTGTACAAATATGCAGGGACTAACAAGGAGTAGGAAGTTGGCTAAAAGAAAGGTTGAAATACGTGTTGCGAACGCTGCAAAAGTCTCAGCTGCAAGAGTTGGGACTTATAGTCTACTTTTACCTTTAGGACTAATATTAGTACTCCAATAAATGTTATTATGTTCCATATATTAATAAAAACATCATTTTTATACATGAGTTGGATAACGTAGCATATTCATTTATAATAAAGAATGATCGTTTCTCTATTTATATGAATGATATGTTTTATACCAGTGTCATATTTCTAATGCATTATATTTAGTCATTGAAGAGAATAACTTTCTTAACATAGAAAGCGTGACACATTGAACATATGATAAAAACAAACTTATATATAGCATTGTTTTTTAGGCCATATCAACTCAAATTGCATTTAGAAGTTACATAAAGATGATAGACTTCTACCATCCTTTCATTATAAATCATATGATGTCTTTGAATCTTGTTTGATAGAAAAAAAAGACAAGATCACCCTTTACTGAAAATGTGAAAGAGCAAATAAACTCTTAAGTCTAGTACAAACAAATGTTTGTTAACCAATGAGTACAAAACTAGGGGTAGTCACAATTACCTCATAACCTTCACTAGTAATTTAAGTAGATTTATACTCACTTAATGAAACATATAAGTCAGAATCATTTGAAATGTTCAAAGAGTTACTAAGAGAAGTTGAGACCTAAAAGCATTATTTTCAGATCATGGTGGTGATAATTTGAGCCAAGACTTCATTGATGATTTGAAAAGTTATGGAATTCTCTTACGAACTCCACCTAGAACACCTTAGTTGAATGGTGTGTCTGAGAGGAGAGATTGAACAATATTAAATATGGTATGATTAGAGTTGTTCATGTGCGGGTCACCCGCTAGGCTTGACCCTCTCGACTCAAAAAATGAGCGGTCGTGGACAACGTTTTTAAATAAATTAGACGGGTAATACTCGCCTGTCAAAATAAATGGGCGAGTTGGAACTTATAGTCTACTTTACCTTTAGAACTAATATTAGCACTCTAATAAATGTTATTATGTTCCAAGTATTAATAAAAACATCATTTCTATACATGAGCTGGATATGGTAGCATATTCATTTATAATAAAGAATGATTGTTTCTCTATTTATATGAATGATATGTTTTATGCCAGTGTCATATTTTTAATGCATTATATTTACTCAATGAAGAGAATTACTTTCTTAACATAGAAAGCAAGACACATTGAACATATGATAAAAACAAACTTATATATGGCATTGTTTTTTAGGTCATATCAACTCAAATTGCATTTAGAAGTTACATAAAGATGATAGACTTCTACCATCTTTTCATTATGAATCATATGATGTCACTGAATCTTGTTTGATAGAAAAACTGACAAGATCACCTGTTACTGGAAATATGAAAGAGTAAATAAACACTTAAGTCTAATACAAACAGATGTTTGTTAACCAATGAGTACAAAACTAAGGGTAGTCACAATTACCTCATAACCTTCATTAGTGATTTAAGTAGATTTATACTCACTTAATGAAACATATAAGTCAGAATCATTTGAAATGTTCAAAGAGTTCCAAAGAGAAGTTGAGAGCAACTTAGTAAGACAATAAAAGCATTATATTTAGATCGTGGTAGTAATAATTTGAGCCAGGACTTCATTGATGATTTGAAAAGTTGTGGGATTCTCTTACGAACTCCACCTAGAACACCTTAGTTGAATGGTGTGTCTGAGAGGAAAGATTGAACCCTATTAAATATGGTATTAAATATGGTATGATTAGAGTTGTTCATGCGCCGGTCACCCACCAGGCTTGACCTCTCGACTCAAAAAATGAGCGGTCGTGGACAATGTCTTTAAATAAATTAGACGGGTAATACCCGCCTTGGAACTTATAGTCTACTTTTACCTTTAGGACTAATATTAGTACTCTAATAAATGTTATTATGTTCCAAGTATTAATAAAAACTTCATTTCTATATATGAGTTGCATATGGTAGCATATTCATTTATAATAAAGAATGATTGTTTCTCTATTTATATGAATGATATTTTTATGCCAGTGTCATATTTCTAATGTAAAATATTTAGTCAATGAAGAGATTAACTTTCTTAACATAGAAAGCAAGACACATTGAACATATGATAAAAAAATAAAAAAATTAAAAAACTTATATATTGCATTGTTTTTTAGGCCATATCAACTCAAATTGCATTTAGAAGTTACATAAAGATGATAGACTTCTACCATCTTTTCATTATGAATCATATGATGTCTTTGAATCTTGTTTGATAGAAAAAATGACAAGATCACCCTTTACTGGGAAAGTGAAAGAGCAAATAAGCTCTTAAGTCTAATACATACAGTTGTTTGTTAACCAATGAGTACAAAACTAGGGGTAGTCACAATTACCTCATAACCTTCACTAGTGATTTAAGTAGATTTATACTCACTTAATAAAACATATAAGTCAGAATCATTTGAAATTTTCAAAGAGTTCCAAAGAGAATTTGAGAACCAACTTATTAAGACAATAAAAGCATTATGTTCAGATCGTGGTGGTGATTATCATGACTTCATTAATGATTTGAAAAGTTGTGGGATTCTCTTACGAACTCCACCTAGAACACCTTAGTTGAATAGTGTGTCTGAGAAGAGAGATTGAACCCTATTAAATATGGTATGATTAGAGTTGTTCATGGGCGGGTCACTCGCCAAGTTTGACCCTCTCGACTCAAAAAATGAGCGGGCATGGACAACGTCTTTTAAAAAATTAGACGAGTAATACCCGCCTGTCAAAATAAATAGGCGAGCAAAATACAAAAAAATTGGACTGGTAATACCCTTATTAAAGATGTATACATAAAATAAATGGACGAGTAAAACTCTAAAGAAAATTAGACGGGTAATACCGTAATTAAAGATGTTTCCATTGAATCCAATTGTAATTTGCTTAAGTTTACTAGAAACTGTATATTTCTCTTAATTTAGTATAATTATGACTAGTTTAGACTCCCTCCAATTAAGAGGAAAATGTCCTATTTCCTTTCTGGGTAAGTTTACCTCAAATGTCTCATTTCTAATTAAAGGACCCAATATTTACCAACCCTTAAAATTCCACTTTAACTCAAAAAGTACCTCTTTTTACCAATTTACCCTTAAAATCATATGTCATCTACTATTTAGAGTGGTCTCAACCCTTTTTTAATATTTGTGCCAAACCAATATAGGACATAAGGTGCGAATTGAAGGGAGTATATTTTTATGAAATATTTATAGGTGGTTAGTGATTATAATGTAAAATAAGTTTCGATCAGAGTGATCCTAATAAAAGATGTTTCCATTGAATATCACTATGTAGATAAAGACATTTTATCTCATTTCTAACTCGTTAATGTCATTTTTTTGTCTTAAGTTATGAACTGACAATAAAGAAATTGGAGATATAGTTATTAACTTAATTATTAAATTAAAAACTCTTTTTCACGCAGTCCTACTCGTTACGAAAGAGAGCAGGTAGCAGCAAATAAATTAAGTATGCTAAAGCGAGCAAACTTTTGAAATTTTAAGCCTGCGGGTAGGTTTTTAGGAGCAAGCCTAGTCTACTACTTGCCTAAATCCACCTACGAACACCTCTAGGTATGATTTATAAAGAGTCTTGCTAACCTTCTAGTGGCTTCTGGGGATCTGCTTTCGATACTGATATTTTTACACCAAACATGACTACATCTAAAGCAATAGATTTGACTACATATGAATTATGGAGAGGAAAAGTTCATAATCTTTATTTTCTACGTGTTTTTTCCGATGCTTATGTACGTAAAACGTTTATAATTAGGCAAACTCGCTCCCAAAGCAGACAAATATTTCTTCGTAGGTTATCCTAAAGAAACACGGGGCTATTACTTCTACAACAGTCATGAGAAATAAATGTTTGCTGCTACGGATGGTACTTTCTTAGAAAAGGACTTCATTTCTAAGAAGGTAAGTGGCAGTAATATCTTTCTCGAAGAAATTTGGGGCTATTACTTCTACAACAGTCATTAGAAATAAATGTTTGCTGCTACGGATGGTACTTTCTTAGAAAAGGACTTCATTTCTGAGAAGGTAAGTGGCAGTAATATCTTTCTTGAAAAAATTCGAAAGCCACAACAAATAGATGTGGATCTCTCCACATCAGAAGTAGAAGTACTTATGCAATTGCCTATGGATGAGAAAATTTATCATATGCATGATACTTTTTGACTTTTATGCTGGAAGAAGTGATTCCATCACTGCCTCCTTCTGTTCCATTTAAACCTAGTTCAAGTGAAAATTCTCAAACTATTGAGAAGAAAATTTTTCCTATTGCTAACTCACGTAGGTCTAGTAGACTAAGAATCTCATCAAAGATGTATGTAGATTTCTTGTTGCTTAAAGTTTTGAAAATATGATTTTAGAGGACTAAGAACCTACTAAGTACAAACATGCCTTGGTGAGTAAAAACATTAATAAATGGCTTGGAACCATCAATTTTGAAAGGGAATCTATGACTGAAAATCAAGTACGGGAGTTAGTTGATTTTCCTAAACACTTATTAGTTACAAATGGGTTTTTAAATTGAAAACAAAAAGGATAAAATCATTAGCATTTTTAAGGCATGGTTAGCGGAAAATGCTTACAAACAAGTTTATGGTATTCATTATGATGAAACCTTTTCACCAGTAGCAATGATTAAATTCATTCGGATATACTTATCGATTATCGCCTTCTGGTGATTATGAGATTTGGAAAATGGATGTAAAAACCACTTTCTTAAATGGTTTCTTGGAAGTGGATATGTATATGACACAACCAAAAGGTTTATAATTAGGATCAAAAACTATCCTAAGAAAGTATCCAAGCTTAATCATTTATGGATTGAAGCAAGCATCTCAGAGTTAGAATCTTTAATCTCATAAGGCAATTAAAAAGTTTGGTTTTCTTAAAAATGGAAATGAACCTTGTGTTTACAAAAATTTTAGTGGGAGTAGCATTGCCTTCTTGGTTTTATACATTGATAACATATTACTCAAAGGAAAGGATATCTCCCATGCTTGACTAAGTCAAAGAATGACTAAAGAATTTTTTCTATGAAAGAACTTGGAGAAATTGAGTATATTTGGGGATCAAGATCTACAGAGATAGGTCTAGAAGATTGATTGGACTTAGTCAAAGAACATATATGAAAAAGGTTCTTACAAAGTTCATGTTGGAAAACTCAAAAAGAGGTTTTCTCCCCATGCAACATGGTTTGTCTCTAAGAATGACTCAATAATGTCTTTCGGACATTGATGAGATTATGCGAATGATAGTGTATCTTTTGCTTTAGCAATATGGTTAAATATGTATGCCATGAGTTGTACTTGGCCAAATGTCTCATATGCTTTAAGTATGTGTAGTAGATACCAATCAAATCTAGGTGATGGTCATTGGAATACAACTAAGAATATCCTAAAATACATTAGAAGAACTAAGGATCATTTCTTAGTGTATGAAGGAGAAAGTGAACTAAGCGTTGAAGGTTACACTAATGCAAGTTTCCAAAAAGACAAAGATGACTTCCGATTCCAATCAGGTTTCCTTTTTTTTTGAATGGAAGGGCTTTGAGCTGGAAACGTTCAAAGCAAAACACAATAGTTGATTCTACAACAAAGGCTGAATATATTGTTGCAGTTGATGAGGAGGTAATATGAATGAAAAAATTCATTTCACTTCTAGGAGTAGTACCAAGTGTTGAAAATGTGATTGCTTTGCATTGTGATAATCAAGGTGTCATCACTCAAAGTGAGGAAACAACATCACATTTCAAGTCCAAACACTTTCACCAGATGTTTTACATCATTTGTGAGATTGTTCGTCGAAAGGATGTAAATATTTGTAAAGTTCGTACGGATAATAATATTGTAGATTCAATGACAAAACCTTTATCTCAATCCAAGCATGAGAGTCATATTAGTCTTTGGGGCTTAAGCATATAGGAGAATGGCTTTATTTGTGTACTGTATTTCTAAAACTTAATCAAAAATATGAAGGCATTTGGTTTTGTTTGTTTATGTTTATCAAAAAATGTGATTGTTCATATTTAATTATGTTTGGTGTTAAATAAAATGTCCAAAGTATTTGATAACATTCAATAGCTTTATCAAATACGTGATTTGAGAATGATACCCTATAAATAAAATAAAATTATTAAATTTAAAGTACTATATATCCCTAGTTCAAATCATTAAGTTGGACATAAATGATTTTTTAAAGGACTAATTTCTAAGCTGATATATAGTGCAATTTCATGGGCTATAAGGAAATAGAGTTGTCTAGTCGTTTACATAGATATATATAGTGATACATATTGGATAAACCTTCTTGATGTTCTTCAATAATTTGTTAGACGAATTTCATTGTTATATTTAGTGGATTTCTTTGACATGATTATGAAACTATCTGCATTTAATAATTAGTATGCTTTGACATTCTCAAACGTCGTGTCGTAAAAAGAGGTTATAAAGGGAATGCTCAAGTTTTCTAAAAGTTAAGTTGGAGTTTTGATTATACAAGATTGGATAAGTCCTCATATTAATTAGGATTGGTGTCTTTGGCCTCTTGAAGAGTAAAAACTGAAAAATACATGGTCATGCTCAAATAGATTAAAGAGTTTATCATTTGTTTCTACAGTTCATACTCAGATTTCGAGAAATAAATTTGCACATTAGTATAGATAACGTGAGTCGTCATTATACTATTAAATTTTGACATTAAGCGACTTAAGGAATTTAAGGTTACACACTTGTTCTAGGAAAAGTGGGAGATTGAAAGAAATAAACGTCGGAAGAATCACAGTGTAACAACTAAAATATAAATTATATAAATTATAGAGATTAATAGATTCGATTATATTAGGTGATGATAGTGTTTTTTTGAAACCAACTTTGATTTGTACATTAATGAGATAAACTGCTACTATAATCGAGTCCTATAAGGTCACACATAAAAGTTATGGATTTGATAAAAACAGTACCATCATTAGATGCTCTTTGGACTATATAGTGTAGCAGTTACTAGTATGGTTTGATCAGGTGTTTTAATTAGGAATTAAAACACAAATTTAATCATATTGATTTTACATGTATATGTTACATATAAAATGCAAATGAAAGGTTGACGCATTTGTGCATATATAAATGCACTTTGCTAAATCTCTATCTTTCTCCATCTAAAAAGTAATAAGAATAGTAGTTTTTCTTATTCCGTACTAGCATACCTAGTGATCCAATTGGTGTTTGTGGACCAAATTTGAAGAAAGACACTTGACATTATGGTTATGCAATACTATCTTTTGAGGATATCACATTACAAGGGTATGATTCTTTCATATACTATATTCGTATTACTATATGCATGAAATCCTGTTTTAGATGTAAATTAAAAGGTTTCTTGTAATTTTTCTTTACGCGTCTAAATTCCTACAAATATTTCATTATCTGCTAGCTTCATTTTATTTGAGTAATCTCAAAGGCCTGCAGACTTTACCCTTCAATGGTAGTAGGAATGTAGACGATTCTTTATTTTCTAATTTTTTTTTAAAATCACCTGTTTTACAAATCATTAATTACCTTGCGCATTCTAAGCAAATAGCCCTAACATTTATATTATTTAGGATTTAGTTAAAAAGTTGAAATTATAATAGAAAAATCACTAAAACATTATATTTGGACAGTTTTTTCATATATATCCTAATAAGGATCAATTAGTTGTTTGGAAGTTGACAAATAAACTTTTCCTTTATAAAAAGGGTAATTTTGTAGGATGAGGTATATACCAAATTATACGTACATCAAATTAATTCTAACATTTGATCACATTACATAAGCCTGATGAAGCATCTCATTCACTTTACATTATTGACATCATCAAGATCTTCATATGGATATGGGGGGTGCCACCGTGCCAGGCTTACAAATAATTAGAACATGAAAATAATAATTAGGGAGGTTCTCAAGAATTTATTGGGCACTCTTACTAGATTTTGGAAGTTCATAATTTCCAGATGAAGATATATATCCTCCTTTAATTAAACTTTCAATAGAATCCTTGATGATCTCCTCTATTGGAGTAAACTGCAAACCCAAGTCCATTAGCTTCTTCCCTGCATTTTGTTTTCTTAGCAATCCAGGTTGTGTGTCTTTTGGGAACCTATGCAAAATCAATAAGGTAAACTAAATGATTTTTGAAATGATTATATTTGATTATTTTATGTGCGACTTCTTATTTATGAAAATTTGCAAACGATGTTTACAATGAAATTCAATTAAAAAAATTTGTTTCATTATTATTACAAGTGCAATGTAGATGATGTTTGAAGTACAATTATATCCAATCTATTTATCATGACCAGTGCAAGATTATGTAATTCGACTCTTTAAATTCTATCTAAATGAGAGTCACTCGACATTAAGAGAATGACATGTACTATTTACTTTAACTTCAATTTAAGATAAGTTTGTCATTAAATTTGTATACAATAAGACCAGCACAAGTGGAGAGTTAATATCACACAAATCCAATGAAGTTTCATCCTAACATCAATTGATAAAAAGAGGAATAACCTGTCAAGCATATATGTTTGTTAACCTCTTTCGAATTCTTCGATAAGTGATCAGTTATTTGTCTAACAATTCTTAATTAAATTCAATAGTAAGTTCTAATCTCAAAAACAAGGTCTAAGAGACGAAAGAAAAAACGTACCTAGGGACATTATATTGTGGATAAAGCTGAGCAACCTTAGCAGCTAAATCACTGAAATGAGAGATATCTTTACAGCACAAGTGTCGTCCTGCTGCCGATTTGTTCTCATACAGCAATATATGTGCCATGGCTACATCTTTAACATGTACGCATCCCATATACATGTCTTGATACGTTTCGGTGCTTCCTACAAAATCATTACGTATTACATTTTGTTACCTAACTACTATATTGGGTAATGTTTAAGTTTAAAACTAACGCTTCACTGATAATGAGCTAGAAGAATGAATCTGAATTAGGGTTTGATGTAGCAGTAATACCTTGAAGGAGGCCAAGCATTACGGCCATGCTTGCACTTAAAACAGGCGGAAGAACAGGGCCTAAGACAGCTGCCGGATTGACAACCACCAGTTCAATTCCTTTCTCTCCGGCTACTTTCCAAGCGGCTTTCTCGGCACACAATTTTGACACTGGATACCATAACTACAACATATAGATAATAAATAGCCAGGAATTGAATATGTTTTAAATTGGGTCTATGTAATCTAATGCACCCTGAAAAATTGATTTTCAGTTTTGGCTCTTTAATGATTTTCATTAATTCTTCCTAGTGTTATCCCTTTATCGATATGTCAAATTCATTGTCAATGTATTTCTAAATTTATTTGGATTGAATTAAGACTTATATAATGCCTATGGACTAATTACAAATTTTAACATAAATTCTTGTACAAGACGACCTCACTGAGACGCGTCTCGTATATGTGTAATGGGTTAATAGCCTCATAATACAAATTATTAGCATATGGACTTCTTGTTTTGTGGTTATTCATCGAGAGACGCTCACTTAGCAAGAATAGCTCAACCTTTAAAATGCAAAAAAGTTTAAGTAGGCATAATTAAATCCAGACCCATTTAGAATCCTATCTAGATTTAGGTCCAAAATTTTCATACCAAGAGATCGAGTTCGAGTTCAAGTATAGATCGGCCTGAGTTAGTTGGACCCGACCCATGACAATCAAATGAAAATCATATAGTAAAGTGATTACATTTAACTATATACTTCAAACATTTTAGTCGAAAGCATGTAGTAAGGCGAGAGCTCTTTATGGCATGAATTGGAAGTATTATCTCCATGTTATTCTATAATAGGAACTTGACCAACATGAAAGTAAAAGGTAATAAAGCAAAGATATGTTACCCCTTTACTCCTACAGTAGTCCTCGTCAGTCCAGCAGGCTTCAGATTTGGGCACATCAGCTGGCCAACAGGGGCTGGGAATGATAGCTGCGCTCGAGGAGGTCACCACCACCCGTTCAATACCAGCCTCCTCTGCTGCCGTTATTACATTTATGGTTCCTTCTATTGCTGGCTCCAACAACTCCTTCTGCATTGTGTTAAATTCTCAACTTAAAACTCATACTTAGGGAACAACCTCTACTAATATAAGAATTTTTATTTAATATTATATTATGACTCCTATCTGTTAAGTTTGTTCTAAATATCATTTTGGTATGTTCATTAAATTTGCTACATTTACTATTTATACACGATTTAAGAATATTCATCAATCTTTGTGTGATTTAACTACTTTTTTTTAACTAATTACTATACTTATTTGTTTCTCAATTTTTGATTTTTAGTCTCAAATATTTACCAAAATATCGTACCACCGTTTTTTGGGTTATAAATTACTTCTACAAGAATGCTTTTGATTGAACTAACAAGTTATCTAAGCTTACTCCATCTTCAATAAAGGCTTCAAATGCATTTGTATTGAATTTGAGGAACTGATGATCAGTATAACATTTTGTTAAGCTATTAAGTTGTGTTCACTTATGCCTCCATCTAAACGGAGTTTAAGATGCTTACAACTTGCCCTTATACATACAAAGAAATTGTTTAACTTTTATGAGCAAACATTATTTGCAATTTAACACAAATTTAACATGACAAATTGCCAAAGTTTATTTTTATTTGAAAATAAAGAATTACAATTTTTAGTTTTCCATTGAAAATGGACACCTAAACATCATTCTTAAAATTACTTTATTTTATTTTATTTTAAAATGCATTTTTAAGCATTTATTAATTTAAACAATTATTGTAATTTGTACTTCATATATAAAATTTAATGCAATTCAATAGTACTTCATTGTTTACTAATATTGTTCTAATAGAAAGAAAGAAGTATTCCTCTGTCCAAAATGAATTCTTTTATTCCAAATGGAGGAAGCTGTTGAGTCAAGCTCCAAATCTCACCTTGATGGAAGTTAGTTCGATCACCATGTTGCTTACTCTTTGGCTTGCACGTTTGAGAACGAAGTTGTAAGTGCAAAGAAGTATCGGAGCTTATGTTTTAGGTCAATCAATGAAGTGATTGATGGTGATGATTTGGGGCGTCTTAATGAAGCCAAGACACGAAGAATGGGGGGCATTAAAGAGAGTTCGATAGGTTGAGCATGTATGGCTCGATCGAGCCTTAATGCAGCAGCAAATCAGTGAGTTCTGGACTTACGCTCGACTGGTCGAGTGCCAGCTGCTCGGGTCGAGCAACGTCTAGCCGGTGCTTAACGCGGGTTTTTATTTTAAGTCACGGTTTTTGTAGGCTTTTAAGCTTTTTGTCCTAGGCTTATCTAATGTGTTTTATGACTATATAAGGAGTCTTAGAGCATCATTAGGGTTATGTGAGAGTAAAGCTAATACACTAGAAGCAACTAGGGTTTATCCAAGAGAGTTCTTCATTGTATTAGTGAGTTTGTGAGAGACTACCATTAAAGGTGAGGTCTTTGCTTTGGGAGATTGTTCTTGAAGCTTGTAAGGTGAGTCATTAATGTATTGTTGAGTATATTAATGATAAGAAACTTGCTTTGAGGGGGAGGTATCCTTAGATACCTCATATTTCTTGTGTGTTTGCCATTGATGTTTGGTGCTCTGTTTTGATTGTTTTCTTTACACTTTGTTTTTGTGTTTGTTTCTTCACCATTGCCATAGCCTATTCACAACAAAAGCAAATAGAAGTCTACCTAAGAAATTAAGTGGAATACCATTTACCTCAGGGTGTTCAACTTGGGTAATGATATTAGGAGAAGCTACATGGAATACACCATGAGTACCCTTGACAACAGCTAAAATAGATGGGTAGTTAAGTAGATCCATTTCAAATAGCTTCAACCTCTCTTCATCTATTCTTTCAAGTGCCATTAGATGTTCTGTTTCCTTCTTTTCATCTGTTATTCACACCCCAAAACAAAAAAAAATATATATAATAAGCAAGAGTTATATCATATCATATGATACTATTTCTTTATCTGAGAATAAGATAGGAGAATTATGGAATGTAGGCGGGTAAAATTATATATGTTTTGAACCGCATTCATATGGAACATATAGGGGTGTAAAATTTTGGGTAGTGGTGGTTATTAGTATGAAAAGACTTATTTTTCATAGGTAGTGGGTAGATGGTGGGTATAACGTCTCAATGGTCCCGCCTTACTACTTTATAATTTATATCAATTCTGTATATTTAATTAAAATCTATTGAGTTAAAATTCAAGATATTAAATTTTATTACATTATAGAGTTTAAATAAACTTAGATATGCAATTAAATTTTTAAGGAATTTCTATAGCATATAATGCATATATGGACTGAATGAGAGACACTGGCGGATTTAGGGTTCAAACTCCCTAGGAGCACCAACATATGGATGAAAGTTTGCAAAAATTTCAGCAGAATTTTGTTTGCAAAATGAATAATTAAATATTTTTCATTCCTCCATGACATGTACGAACACAATAATTTTATTACATTTTAAATTGGTTCGTTTTCAATTATATGACATTTGAATAGAATATAAGGGAGTATTATAACCATTTATTTATTATTCAAGTAGAGTATTTTGGATTAATCTACTTGTTGTGCGCTAACCTTTTTAACCTTGTGAGCAATGCTTAATTCTAATCGCCTACAAAATGAATTTAGTATATCTCTTGTTTATTTTGATTTTTTAAGCCTACTCGCAAATAAAAAGATTATACTCATACCACAAATCACTGGCGGAGACCGGCACATTTGTGTCTATAGGTGATTTGATCCAACTTAATTCTTCATTTTTTAAAATTTAGGTATATTTACTATCAATAGTAAAGAAAAAAAAAACAAAAAAAGCTATTATTTTGAACTCACTTGACATAGATATAGATAACTTAAAAGTAATTTATGAGGTTTAATTATATTAGAAGTGTCCATCCGGATGTTTGACCGGGTCTCACATATAATAACTTGAGTCGATTTAATCTGATTGATTTTTAAAATCCAAGTTATTCGGATCAAATCAAGTTGGGTTATACTCAATTTCACTTAATCAAATAATTTTCGACAACTTTATGTACTATATCATAGTGACATTTATTAAACAAGTTGAATGAGTATAATATACAATAGGCTATGATGTTTTTTGTTTTAATTAGGTACATTATATTCATTGGGCAAATATAAATTAGTGCTATTTTTTTATTATATACTCCCTCACATTCACTTTTAAATGTCCCATTTAATTTTAGCACGTTTATCAATGCATATTTTCAATCTTAAACATCTTTAATTGTTTTTGAGTAAAAATTATAATAAGTAAATATTAATAAATTTTACAATAAGACGAATCAAACAAAATCTCACTTGATCATGTTTTAACTTATAGATTAAAAACAACATATAATAAAAGAAATTAATAAACAATGTTGAAAAACGAAATGGTACATTTAAAGGGAATAGGAGGGATTATAATTTTTTTTGCCCTAATTCAAATTGAACATATATTTTTCGATAATCAAACATAATAATTGACAAATTAAATAGTAAACATTAATATTGCAATTTTTTTACTCAACATTAACTTTGTTATTAACTTTGACTTTGACATTTTGAATATATTTGATATAATGTCTAGATCCGCCACCTCAAATGATATAAAATAAAAAAATAAAAAATCAAGAAAAACGTTAATTAATATGATAGAATTAAATAAGAGTATCTGTATTTTACAAAATTTGCATATAGAAGAAATAATTAGAAAGAATTGAGGAAAGAAGAGAAGAATACTGAGGTTTTGAACAGTAGCATGAACAGTGTAGCCACGATTGAGCAGGAGCTGAACGAGACATGAACCTATGAATCCACTTGCTCCTGTAACGCACACCACCTTTTTTTTCATTGTTATACTAATATTCTCATTCTCTTAATCAATTTTTGGTTTTAGTACTTAGTTGAGTAGAAAAGAAGTAGAAGCAAATGAAATCACCATCTCCAATTTGCAAGCTCACACTTGCACTATAATACTATAACTGGTCGCTTTCCATCTTTTCAGCTAGTCATCAAATTCAAAGTTTAACCACTACCACAACCCTTAGTCATTACTTTTTTGATATTTTATAGGAGTATGTGTTTATATATTGGGTCTCTTTTATTTTATTTGCCACGTTTATATTTTTATTCCGTTTTAAATTATTTATTACAATGCTATTTTAACAAAATAAAAGTACATAAAAAATCTACTTTGCCTCTTTTATCCTATTTTAGCCTTTATAACTTTTATATTTATTCTTTTCATCTTAAAGTCACCTCATTAGTAGGGTAATATTAGTTTTTTTTATCACAGTTTATGATAATTACTTTATCGTTTATACCAAACTTGTTATGAATGTAGGCTAAAAAAATTAATTTTAAATTGCCTAAGATTAATATTGTTTGTTCATGATTGGGATCCATACTCAAAATCCAAATATTAGGTATATAAAGAAAATAAATCAATTAGTACTAAAATTTAACGAGGTTCACTTATTATGTCTATCTATTTTTAAGACCCAAAATATATTATTAATGTTGTATATTGGATGAAATTGGAGAAAAACACAAGTTAAATTAGAATGGAACAAAAGTAGAATGGTGTATCATGAAAATGATTTAGAAGTTTCGTGTGCGAGATGTGATTTGGAGAGTGTTTTCGGAGCAATTGTGCAAAACATAACTTCACTTTGCCCAATGTGATAAAACTTTCCACTCTCAAATATTCATTTATCTAAGGATGAATTGAAACTCACACCACTTTAGACAAGTAGAAGAGGAATGAATAAGGAAGAAAGATAATTGAGCATAACCAAATGATTTATGTATGTGCTCAATAGAGAAAGATTAACAACTAAAATATCAAGAGTCATAAATCTTGAGACACAAAAATTTTGGAGATTAATTTCAATAATGAATAACTTAATAATGGAAATTAAATATGATATCAAACAAAAATTAATCACCAAGAACAATAACAATAATAAAGCTGTTGGGAAACAAGCAATAAAAGAAAATAACTAGCAACTTAAGAGACTTCTGATTAGGAAGAGTGTGGGCTCTAAGTTTTCGAAACGTTCCTCTCTAGTTTTAGTTACTAACAGCGAGCATTCTAAGAAAAAAGAGAATGAGTGTTACTCCTATAAAAATGTAAACAAACTTTAAATACAACAATTAAATAATCAGATACCAATAGCTCTTGAAAGCCTCCGTAAAGACCACAATGAAGGTCCACAAAAACTAGAGTTGAAAAATTAATAGGAGTTTTTTTGGTTATTACTATTTAAGTTGAGTTGAATAAAATAAATACGTTTTTTATTATCGAATTGTCAGGTTCATAATAAAATTAATTGTCAAGATTCTAAGTTCTTTGCAACAGATAACGAATGTGTTAAGAAACTCGAGCAAAAACAAGTGTGGAAATACGTTGACAAAACACAATTAAGGAGTACGACTCAAGCATACGTCTCCACCCTTGATCTAGTCAGGATTATGTCGTTGGTTTCTAAGAAAACAACACTACCAGGAGTAAAATTCAAAATAAATTTAGAAAATACTTGTGATGTTAACCGTAAAATAAAATCAATGACATAATATATGTTTGGCGTTAGTTTATGAAAAACATGCAAAATAAAGAAATAGAAGAGGTTTGTGGCGTCGGTTCCAGTTAGAAACCAATGTCACAAACCCTTCTCAAAATAAATACACGTCATTAAAAGTACATTTTAAAAATCACATCTGATGACTTTTTGACTGTCTCATCTTTCTACATGTTTCTCCCTCCATTTCCAATCTTCAATATTTATTTTCTTGATTGATCCATTACACAAAAACTATTGCTTATACTACAAAAATCATAATCTAACTTTAGTTTGGAAGACACAACATCATTTAACACCAAATTATTCGTGAGAACCTTACTACAAGTGGGTTTACAAAAGTGATGACGTATGCAATCATTACTACAAGTGGGTTTACAAAAGTGATGACGTATGCGATCATTACTACAGTTTCTAAAAATGTTTATTTTCTCTTTCTTCTTCACATTTTATTTTCTTCATGTTTTGTTTTTTTGAAGGCTTAGTATATTTTTGTTTTTCTTGTTTAGGGACTTTACATAGAAACTCTCTTGTTCTTGGTCGCCTCTAACACGCCATATTTTTGTAGTTTGCTGATTTGCTCTAACACATGGCATTAGGTAAATAATACAATGTTGCCATTATGTGCAGGATTTGATGAATGGTGCTTCGTTATTGTTCTTGTCGGCATGATATGGTTGATGATGCTTCTTTATTCTTCTTGTAAACATGATTTGATAAATATTGCTTTATTGTTCTTTTTGTAAGCATGATTTGATTGTTTGTTACTTCATAGTTATTCTTATAGAACCTAACTAAGATAATGATTTATATTTCATAAGCCGGTCCAAAACCAGGAGATGGGATTTCATTTGATGAATTTGGTGTTTATCTCATAGTTGCGTGGGTCTCGAAAACACGACAAACCTCAATCTTCTTCTTGGGCACAAACTTCAGCCAGCTTATGAAATTGAAATTGAAATTGATATAATTCAACTTGTAATGAACAACTGAACAATGCAGAGGTGGATTGTGGAATTAATTAAAATAATATTCAGACCTGTTTCGGTTATGAAACGAGGAAGTGCAGAAGACACTTACAATACTGTGAATGGAAGCGTGGTCTGGAACGGCGACTTGTGGAAGGACGCGACTTGGATTCCTACAACACAACACGTTAGCCTTGTCCGAGGGTGATCTCCCGGAATACCCCTCCGACGTTCAAGTTAGAACGTAAATCGGAAATTAATGAATGATTGCTGAATGAATACAAGAGGGAATGTCGAGATTGAGATTGCTAGTGTTAGTGTTTGGGTAAGCTTAGGATGTAATGTAAGCAAGGATACTAGGAAAGCTATATTTTTCAGATGATCCTCCCTCCTTGGTGGTAGCCACTATTTATAATGTTGTGGAAGGGAAGTTGCATCTAAGAAGTGAACTATCATGGGAGTAGTGGGAGTAATGGGAGGTGGACTAGTCATGGGAAGGATGGACAGTCATTCATCTTGAAACAAGGGGAGCCATACACTGTGGGAAAGTGGGGAGTTAGGTTTTTTAGAAGTAACTGGACCATGGGCCATTCAAGGAAAATAGTAATTCCAGAAAAAGCCCTATTGACCGAAAGTCAAGGTCAACTAAAAAGGTCAAAGGGTATTTTAGTAATATAATGCTAATTATTAAATAAATAAATTAATTGAATAAACAGTACCATGACACTTAGCCCCACGTATGAAGGAAGATGTGAGGGGAGAGCCCCAACAACCAGAAGCATCTTCCTTTATGCGGAAAAAACACGTGCCCGTCGGAGTTGATTTAGTGATGGAGAACATTCGAAAGCCCCATGCGGATGAACACATATCCAATCTGGCGAATCTTCTAACAGCTTGTGAAAATTGAGCTTGTAAGCTTTAAATCGACTGTTTATATGTCAAGTTCTGAGTTGTGACGAAGAAGATACGACATTTTCAAAATATGTCGTGTAAAAACGAACATTGCCGCGGCTTGTAACGTGCCGCGGAGTAGCCCCAGGTGTATTATGCAGTAGCAAAAATCGTAAATGCGAGGGCTTGATTATTTCTCGGAGAACATCCGCGACTTTGGCTTAACTATGACGCGGACTAGGAATCCGTGTCTTCAATCCACACGTTCATCATGAAAATTCTCTCATACTTAGAATTTTTCAAAAATGGTAAGGGGTACCAGAGGGTCCCACTTTTCGATCATACGGTAATATTTCACACTTAGAATATTCTGGAAACGATGAGGACCACCTGGGGGTCCGACTTATGGACCGTACAGACAAACTCGTCGTTGCGGAAAAGTAAAAATGTTCCCACCACCTAGTCATGGCAAGCCCCTTGTTCTTCCATGAGACGGTATGAGCACCGTATTCCGTGTCTCCAATCGCACGGTCATACGAGAGGTCTTCTATATTTAGAATTCTTTACCTGGACTAGGGCTATCTAGGGGTCCGACTTGTCGACTTCACGGAAGAACATATCCCTTGCTCTTCTACGACGCGGATTCAGTACGAAGGCCCGTGTCTTCGATCGTACGGAAGTATGGGAATTCACTTGTACTTAGAATTTTCACACTATTGACTGAATGTACCAGTGAGTCCGACTTATCGATCCCACGGACTTTCTTTGCACTTGTTTCATTCATGCTTCACTCAGGCGGCGGTTTAGAGCGAAGGTGACGCGGTATATCATCCGCCTTATCGAATGTGCAACTTTTCATATTTAGTATTCTCGTTTCTAGGGGCGCAATTCAGGGTCCAACTTGTTGACTTCCTAGACACGTTTAAGCGCTAAAAGACTTAGAATAATTTTTCATATTCTCCCTCTCCCTGGGGGTCCGACTTATGGACCTGACGACTGTATGAGAGTTTGGTAACTGGTTACTTAGAAAATTTTATAAGGTTTCACCTTTCATTGGGGGTCCGACTTTTCGACCTCCCATCTATAGTTAAGGACTGACACTTGGGTTTTGCAACATGTCCCTTTTACTGAGGGTCCGACTAGTGGACCTCACGGCTTTTGCTAAAACACTTGGAAAAGATCTTTTGGTGACTTCCTCTAACTGGAAGACCGACTTATCGACTTCCCAGCTTTCGTTTTGGGATTCCATTTTTGTTTAATGAGGGTTCACATCCCAAGTAAGGCATTTATTGCTGCAATAAATAGGGTGGTTGGAACAATTCCTCTCATCTAATCTTCATTAACTCCCCCAAATCTTCAAATCGCTAGAAAGAGAAAGTAGAGAGAGACGCTCTGACAATCTTCATCCCTCCTTCAAACTTCTGACAAATTCTCGAAGATCTTCAAGGTTTCTCACAGATCTTCATCAAGTTTCTGACAAATCTTCAAACTCTCTTCAAGGTATTCAAACTTTTTCTCAGATTTTTCAAATTTCTTCAAGTTATTCTTCAAACTGTTCTTCATGTTCTTGAATGTTTAAAGGTTTTGGATTAGTTTTATGAATTTATCCATTATTCTTTACAAGTTTCGCCTACTATTTTTCGAATATTATTAATATGGATGTCGCGGCTACTCATGACACATTAGCTAACTTGGACATTAACATTGCTAACCCGACGGAAATTCCCTTGGTAGTATGTAGACGCTTTAATAAAGAGGGGTTGCTAATGAATGATTCGGACGATAGTAGTTCGGTGAGAATAACCCCTCATTGTGAATCAATAAAGGCCGGGGATGAATCGTCTGTCTCCCCTGTGTATACGCCGGAGAAAATGAAAACTGCTCCTTGGGAAGTGGGCATTGCTTTCTTCCCAAATTACTTGCCGCGAATAAATCCTGACCTGGAAGGGTTATTGTATGTAGATATGGAAAACGTTGAAGTATCAACCGAGTCATCAGGAAGGGAAAGCGCGGCGCCGGTCCCTCCTCCATTTTACATTCCACACGGCGGGCCCCTTAATTACTTCATAGATTTACAAACCAAAAGGGATTTGGAAAGTCGACGGGAAGCCATCTCTCAGAAGTGGGGTTTAAAAGAAGACATCAACATTATTACACCGGGGAACTATGATACTGTTAGATTTCCCCCTCCACATTGTATAGCTGTATATTTTCCTTCATTCGAATTAGGACTTAGATTTCCTCTCCACCCTTTTTTTCGAGAGGTACTGGATTTTTTGAACCTTTCTGTGCCCGAGTTATACCCCAATGCTTGGGGTTGTATGGTGGCTTTTTTTATTCTTTATAAAGTTTTGGCCGTACCACCGACGCTCACAGCGTTTAGGTATATATTTAGAGCCCGGTTATGTAATTCCCAATTACATGGCTGTGGTTGGATAACATTTACCCATCGTCGTGGACTGAAGATAGTCCACGGCCTTCCCGACAACCAGAAAGGATATAGGACCAAGTTTGCCTATTTGTACAACTCAAGGGGATGGAACATCAAGACATCCTTCGACATCAAACCCAACCTTTCGGGTTTTAATAATGGGATCCCGCAATGTTCCTTTGACGACGCGGTGATCATAGAATATGCGAAGATGGACGTTCAGTTGGGGAGGAAACCTATGAACGTCCAACTCAATTGGATACCAGGTCGTCCCGAGTTGGAGAATGAGAACCTCCTCTCGGCATTCGGCATCAGCTTGGCTATCGATCGGATTAAGAGCCGTCGGATTCCTTTTTCCCTTGATAGTTTTTTACTCATTTCTAACTCTTGATTTTTCAGGGGTAGCCAAGGAAAATTTAAGAGCAAAGAATCCGGATCTGATGAAGAAATTCAGCATTCGCGATTTGCTGAGGGAGCTAATCAAAGGGCCGCGGAAATGCCTCTCCCTCTTCCGCCTAAGGTACGACCTTTCTCTTAACTTTCTCTTAACTTTCTAATTTTTTATCTTAACTTTCTAATTTCTCTTTTCATAGGATTCGGCCACTGTAGAGAAGGGCCTTGATGATGTGCCCAGCCAGCAGGAGGCCCTCCATCTCCTCGAGGAGAGGAAAAAAATTCACATTCCCGATGAGTCTAAGAGGGTGATTCCTCAGACAAGGGATGCGAAGAAAAAGAGTGGGAAGGAGAGGAAGAGGAAGAGAGACTCTTCTTCCCACGGGGAGAGCTCGGCCAAGAGGGCCTCCATAGATACCATTCATACGGCGGTGACTCTCCGGATGAGGCCAGTTGTGGAAGCAGCGTCCTCTCCCCAGGCTACTTCTGTGCCCATTTCTGACAAGGGCAAGGAGAAAGTAGGGGAGTCTTCCTCGGCTCCGGATTCACAATTTGCGGACGTGTATCGTCGTCGGAAAGTTCCACCCTTCCAACATGAGACGCCCTTCACGGAGTTGGGGCATAAGGGTCTGATCGTTCGTTTCAACAGGGCGACGTCCAACCTGGTCAGCAAGGTGGATGTCGACCTTCTAGAGTCCATGCCCCCCCGCGATAGAGTGCGTCGGGCGCAGGCTTCCGCGGCAGAGGTAACGTTCCTTCCTTCACGATAAATGGTTTTTATTTCGATCTGTTGGATCTTATAAATTGCTTCTTCGCAGGCCTTTATAAGGTTGGCTTTCGAGCTCAATGTTGGTCGCCAAAATGCCGCGGATCAAGAGACCTTGGCCTCCCTCACCTCCCGCTGCGAAGAGCTGAACAGAGAACTGTTGAAGTTACGGGAGGATTTGCCGGGCTTAAAGGAGAAAGTGGCCAAGTGTTCTGAGCTGAAAGAACGCTTGGTCCAGACTGAGCAATGGCGGGAAAAGGCGAGAAAGCAGTTGGAGGAGACCGTCGGGAACTTGGATGCTGCTTCCAACAAATCGGCGACCCTTGGCCATGAGATCGGCCGCCTGATGGATATTCACGCCAAGCTGGTTCATCAGAATCAGCGCCTAATGCAGCAGGTGGCGGCCGATTCCGCCAATTTCAAGATGGTACTATCCGCGGCTAAAGTGTATAAACTTTGCTTGGGAAGGAAAGCCCGGATAGTTCGAGACTGGCTGACTTCGGATGAGCCGGAGGCGTCAAGTTTTCTGGGAGATCTGACGGCGGAGATGATGGGCGCCGGTTCCAAGATTAGTGACGAGAAGTATCGCCTGGCTGCCACGGAGTTGGGCATGGATTTCGAAACCCTTCAAAAAACTGCCAATCAAAAGGGGAGCGAAGCCTTGTCCAACCTAGCTCCAATCTTGGAGGGGGAGTCGGCGGTGCTTGTCGATCCTTCTTGGGATGCGGAGGAGAAGAGGGTCTGGTCGGAGAAAATAAATGATGACGCTGAAAAGGAGGCCTTGTGCCTCGACTTAGACCATTTGACCCTTTCCTCTCCTCTGGCATCTGATGTCCCGGAAAACATGGCGCTCTCCAGCCTGGAGAGTTTATGCCTTGATTTGTCAAACTTGATCATTGACGAAGGTAGAAACCTCCAGGGCTTATCCAAGGAGCTGTCCGAGATTAAGGTGGAGCCGTTTAATATTGAAGATTATGTAAGCTTCACCCCTAGTCTTGAAGAGGGGATGGCCGGGTCTCCTCCTGCGCCGGGTCAAGGTCTCGAAGGGGACGTGGATGCCTTCCTGGACGACATATAACCTTCATTTTTGTAATCATACACTTGTAATTATTTAGAATATTTTCCAAACAATGCCATTTGAATATTTCGTGTTTTCCAGAACAATGTATATGTTTGTTATTTTGAGCTTTTGAGAACATTTCTATTTTTAAATTTCTAGGCCGTGACTTATCCTGGTAAAAGGTCGAGAAATATTTTTCGTGTGGAGAACTCAGAATAATTTCAACCCTTGGACCCCATTCTAGGGGTCTGACTTGTTGATGTCCCTGTCGGGAATTTTTAGCAAATAACTTGAAATAATTTTGAAGTTTGAGACCCCAATCTGGGGGTCCGACTTATCGACGTCCCGGTTAGGAAACATCTTTGAAAAACTTAGAATATTTTGAACTTAGGGACCCCAATCTGGGGGTCCGACTTATCGATGTCCCGGTTAGGAAACATCTTTGAAAAACTTAGAATATTTTGAACTTAGGGACCCCAAACTGGGGGTCCGACTTATCGATGTC
The DNA here is from genome assembly GCF_026212465.1 of Amaranthus tricolor. Classification (NCBI taxonomy): domain Eukaryota; kingdom Viridiplantae; phylum Streptophyta; class Magnoliopsida; order Caryophyllales; family Amaranthaceae; genus Amaranthus; species Amaranthus tricolor. The sequence goes on from NC_080049.1 coordinate 20,850,163, forward strand.
CCGGTTTAGGAAACATCTTTGGAAAACTTGGAATATTTTGGACTTAGGGACCCCAAACTGGGGGTCAGACTTATCGATGTCACGGTTAGGAAACATCTTTGAAAAACTTAGAATATTTTGAACTTAGGGACCCCAATCTGGGGGTCCGACTTATCGATGTCCCGGTTAGGAAACATCTTTGAAAAACTTAGAATATTTTGAACTTAGGGACCCCAAACTGGGGGTCCGACTTATCGATGTCTCGGTTTAGGAAACATCTTTGGAAAACTTGGAATATTTTGGACTTAGAGACCCCAAACTGGGGGTCAGACTTATCGATATGACTGAATTTTATAAGATTTGCAATAGAACTTTGCCGAGTACATGTGATCGTAAGAGCCGGATAATCTTCAAATGAAACTTCTGATTTGTTATAAATGATGAAATTTGACAATCATAAAGCTACAATTGACAACGCGAGCATGCCGCGGGAAGATGGCTGATAAAGCGGAATACAAATGAGAACGCGACTACATCGTGGGATGAAACTTTGAAACTTTGAAACTTTGTCGCGGAGTTAATCTGATAAGACTGAGTTATTGATTGCCCCTTGCAAATCTTGTTAAATGAAGAATTTCTTCAAATGGTCTTCATTCCATGGGCGAGGTAGTTTTTTTCCTTTCATGTCTTTTAGTTCGAAAGTTCCCGGTTTGATGACGCGGGTGACTTTGAAAGGGCCGTCCCAGTTGGCTCCTAACTTTCCTTTTTCCACTATCTTTTGCGGAGTACAAAGTCCCCAATTTGAATACGTCTGGTTTTAACATGACGGTTGAAGCTACGAATCATTCTCTGCTTCTGTGCTATCGATCTCAACAGTGCGTTTCCTCTTGTTTCGGGTAGGAGATCTAGGTTTGTTCTTTTTCCTTCCTCATTCTCGGCGTGTGAGTAGTAGGTGACCCGTGTGGAGGGTACGCCTATTTCCACTGGAAGTACGGCTTCGGATCCGTACACTAAAGAGAACGGCGTATGCCCCGTGGCCTCTTTGATTGTTGTTCGACTTGCCCATAAGATGCCTGGTAATTCTTCATCCCAATTTCCTTTGACCCCCTCTATCTTCTTTTTGATACCGTTGAGAATTTCCTTGTTTGCGGACTCAACTTGCCCGTTAGTTTGAGGTCGAGATACAGAACTGAACCTGATTTGGATGTTGAACCTGTCGCAATACTCGATGGTGTTCTTGCTAACAAATTACCTTCCATTGTCTGTTATGATCACACGAGGGATGCCATATCTTGTTATAATATTCCGCCATATAAACTGACAGACTTGCTTGTCTGTGATGGAGCTAAGAGCCTCTGCTTCCACATACTTGGTGAAGTAATCGATAGCCACAATGATGAACTTTCTTTGGCCCTTGGCAGGTGGGAAGGGGCCGAGGAGATCCATGCCCCATTTGTCAAAAGGCAGAACAGCTTGCATGGCGGTCAAGTAATTTGATGGCTTCCTCCCAATCTTCGAGTGGTATTGACATTCAGGACATCTTTTGATTAAGGTTTCCGTGTCATTCCTGAGTGAGGGCCAATAATATCCGCTTCTGAGAACCTTTCCTACAACGGTTCGCACTCCTTGATGAATACCACATCCGCCTTCGTGTATTTCGCGAAGGATATAGTTTCCTTCTTCAGGAGAAACACATTTCAGAAGGGGTTGTGTATATGACTTTTTATAGAGCGTTCCTTCGTAGAGTTCGAACCATCTAGCCTTTTTCTGGACCATTTTTGCTTGATTTTCATCTTGGGGAAGCGTCTGATTCTGCAAGAACTTGATGTAAGGATCCATCCACATCTCTGACCTATCAATGGTGTTGACCATGAGATTGATTCTAGGGTTTGGAAGTACTTCCCAGATGATGTTGCGGGCCGCGGATGTTTCAGCTGAGCTAGCCAGCTTTGCCAAAGAGTCAGCTTGTGCATTTTGGGATCTTGGGATATGGACCAAAGTGAATTTGTCGAATTTCTGAACAAATTCATTTACTTGCTGTAAGTACATTTTCATGCTTTCATCTTTGGCCTCGAATTCTCCATTTACTTGTCCAACTATTAGTTGGGAATCAGAAAATACGGACAATATCTTACCCCCTGCTTCGTAGCAGATTTTCAGCCCCATCAATAAAGCTTCATATTCGGCCTCATTGTTGGACGCCGCGAACTCGAATCTTACCGCCCTTTCCATACGGACCCCGGCGGACGATTTAATGAGGAGTCCAGCCCCACTTGCTAATTGTGTCGAGGACCCATCTACATACAACTTCCATTCTTGATTGGGTTCAGGATGAGGGGGAAGAGTACTTTCAGTAATGAAATCGGCCAGAGCCTGGGCTTTGACTGCTGTGCGAGGCTCATACTCGATTCCGAAATCTGCTAGCTGGTTTGCCCAATCTGTAACGCGGCTTGACTTATTTTTCCCCTCCAGAATCTTTTTCAAAGGTTGATCAGTCTGAACGATGATCTGGTGGGATTGGAAGTATGGCTTCAATTTTCTGCTTGCCATCACTATTGCAAATATGACCTTTTCCACTTCGCAGTAGTTCCCCTCTGAGCCCCGGAATGCATGACTCACATAGTATATTGGAAGCTGTTTCTTTTCTCTTTCCGCCACTAGTACTCCGGATAGCGAGTACTCGGAGATAGAGACATATAGGACTAGCTTCTCCCCTTTGATGGGTGATACTAATTTCGGCAAGGTAGACAGGTGTTCCTTCAATTCCTGGAATGCTTCTTCTGCTTCTCTCGTCCATTCGAACTTGCTTTGCTTTAGGGTTTTGAAGAAGAGGGAGCATTTGTCCGCGGATTTGGATAGAAATCTCCCTAAGGCTGCTAGGCACCCTGTTAGTTTCTGCACTTCTTTTACGGATCTGGGGGACTTCATATCTTGGATTGCCTTAATTTTGTCGGGGTTTGCCTCTATCCCTCTTTCGTTGACAAGGAAACCAAGGCACTTACCTCCAGTAACTCCAAAGACGCATTTATCTGGATTGAGTCGCATTTGGTGCTTCCGGAGGGTTGTGAATGTTTCTCGGAGGTCTGCAGCATGTTCAGATGCTTGCTTGCTCTTTGCAATCATGTCGTCCACGTATACCTCCAGATTTCGGCCTATCTGAGACTGGAAGACTTTGTTTACCATTCTCTGATGAGTGGCCCCGGCGTTTTTTAGACCAAAGGGCATGACTTTGTAGCAGTACACGTCGGCATTCGTGATGAACGCTGTGTGCGGTTGGTCTTCAGGGGCCAACGGGATTTGATGATAACCTGCGTTAGCATCCATGAAGCTCAACAGGGCGTGTCCTGCTGTGGAGTCCACCAAACGATCTATCTTGGGGAGAGGGTAGTCGTCTTTTGGGCATGCCTTGTTTAGATCCGTGAAATCGACGCACATTCTCCACTTCCCGTTGGATTTCTTGACGAGAACAACGTTGGAGAGCTAATCTGAATATTTGCATTCTCTGACGAATCCGACCTTCAATAACTTCTCCACCTCCTCTTTGGCGGCTTCTATTCGCTCTCTTCCCTGATGTCGCAACTTTTGCTTCACGGGTTTATAACCTGGCTTTATATCAAGTTTATGACACATGATATGGGTAGGGATACCAGGCATCTCTTCCGTGGAGAAAGCGAAGACATCGCGGAACTCGGCGATGGTGGCCAAGAGATCAGTCTTGATTGCGTCTGAGAGGTTTTTTCCAACTTTGATTTGTTTCCCATCAAACATCTCTACCTCCTCATACCGTTCTACTGGGTGAGGCCTTCCGTGGGCGTTGGGGTTGTCTGTATACACGCTCATGACGGCTGAAGAGTCTCCCCTCTTTCTTTTGGAGGGAGTGGAGGAGGTTTCTCGCTTGAGGGTACTCACTAGACATTGACGAGCTGTCACTTGGTCCCCTTTGAGTATGCCCACTTGCCCATCATCCCGCTCAAACTGAAGCAAGAGTTGATGAGGGAAGATTGCAGCTTTGATTTTGTTGATGAGCGGAAGCCCCATGATGGCGTTGTAAGGGAATGTGAGATCTACAACCGTGAATCGTATGGGCATCGTTCTACTTTTGTCCTTCTCTCCTACTCGTACGGGTAGTACGATGGTACCCAATGGAACGACCTGGTTTCCCCCAAACCCGATCAAAGGTTTATCGAGGGGTTGCAAGTGTTTTTCTTCAAACTGCATTTTCCTTAGGCAATCCATTGTTAGAAGATCAGCCGTACTTCCGGTATCTACAAGTACCCTTTTGACTTTCATTTGCCCAATTTTCAAAGTGACCACCAGAGGGTCAGTATGTGGTTGTTGAAGCATTTGAGAGGTCGTGGCATCGAATTTCATGACCGGCCCACTAGATGTGGTCATTGGAGGTCCCTTCAGCAAAGTATGGACGCTATCTTTTGCGGCGCGGATGGTGGGATATTCCTCCGTGTATCCACCGAAAATCAGGTTGATAGTCCCTTGAGTGTTGGAACTTTCGCGTCTGGCCTCATCCCTTCCGGGGGATCTGTGTCTTTGGTGCCACGACTTTCTTTCGACTTCTTTTGCTACATAGTCTCCCTTGTTGATGAACCTCGATAGTTTCCCTTCATCAGCCAATTGGTGCAGGATACGTTTAAGTTCACGGCATTGGGCCAAAGTGTGGCCGTGTTCTTAGTGGTAGTCACACCACAGATTGAAGTTGCGACGGTTGGAAGGGGTGTTAGTAGGAGGCGGAGTTAGCAATTCATTGCGGATGGCATAGAATATGTCTTTCCTGTTGCGGTTGAACATCGGGTCATTGCCTCCATCAAGTATACTCCGCGTCCTTGTTTCCCCTTCCGCGACGTACACATGTCTGGATCGTGGAGGCCCCATATCTGACGGGGGCTCCGGACGACGTGGAGGGTAGTTTCTTTCCCTCCTCAATGCTTATTCCTCTCTGTTTCTCGAGGATTGATTGGCAATGAGGTCCTTCTTATCAGACCTCCGTTTTTTAGGATCATGGTCCTGACATATTTCGGAGGCCGTGACATAGCTTTGGCATTGCTTCATGGCCTCCGCGTATGTCTTCACTTGACTTTCGACCAACTGGAACTTCAGCCGTTGGGCCTTCATTCCGTTGATCAGGGCGTTTAATGCAACCGATTCTTCCAAATCGGTTACCTCCAGCACCGCCTCATGAAACTTTTTTAGATAGGATGATATGAACTCTCCTTCTATTTGCGTGATGCTGAGTAGATGGAAATTTGATTTCTCCTGCCTTCTGGAAGCTATAAAGTGGCCCAGGAACTTCTCTTCCAGTTGGGCAAAGTTGTGTATACTTCCTCCTGGAAGGGAGGTATACCATGTCAGTGCTACTCCCGTAAGAGTAGTCGGGAAGAACTTGCACCACAACAACAGGTCATTGGTATACAGCAACATCAAGTTTTTGTAGGCCATCAGATGTTCCTCCGAGCAGGACGTTCCATCGAAGGCCGCCATGTTCGGAATCTTTATCTTCCCGTTACTGGGGGTATTTAGTATCACCGGGGCCAATGGAGATATTATGGGTACAAGTTTTCCAGAAAGGCTACTTTTGCCGGCCTCATTCCTCGGCATGGTGATGCGGCAGCTAGACTCCGCGGCTTGAGCTTGCTTTCTTTCTTCCCTCCTTTTATCCACCAATGATTGGACGCTTTCAGACGTCTTTTGTTTCTTACTTTCTAGGAAGGTTCGGACATCTCGAGAGGCGGTTTTAGATTCGCCATCCCGCAGATCTGTTTTGCTGAGGCTCGGGTAGGTTCTAGATCTCTCCCGCCTCTTTTTATTGTGTCTACTGGAGTGGGACGTCTTCGAGTTCCCATCCTGAGATTCATGAGACTTCGGTATCTCTTGATGGGGTTCGATTCGTGCCCACAAGTTTTTTATTTGATCCGCCATGTCTTCTAATACTCGTTGCTGAGTAGGAGCATTATTCATGACGGCGCAGAGTTGTTCAGAGAAAGCAGCCGTGAGGTTCTGTGCTAGCATGTCCAGATCACGGCGAGTCACGGCTTGATTATTAGCGTGACCTGCAGAAGTGTTTGTATCTGTGCTATGCACGGTGGCTTTTTGAGTCGGATTTCTCTTAGGAGCCATGACTTTTTGTTCAATTGTTCCCCACAGACGGCGCCAAACTGTTTCGGTTATGAAACGAGGAATTGCAGAAGACACTTACAATACTGTGAATGGAAGCGTGGTCTGGAATGGCGACTTGTGGAAGGACGCGACTTGGATTCTTACAACACAACACGTTAGCCTTGTCCGGGGGGTGATCTCCCGGAATACCCCTCCGACGTTCAAGTTAGAACGTAAATCGGAAATTAATGAATGATTGCTGAATGAATACAAGAGGGAATGTCGAGATTGAGATTGCTAGTGTTAGTGTTTGGGTAAGCTTAGGATGTAATGTAAGCAAGGATACTAGGAAAGCTATATTTTTCAGATGATCCTCCCTCCTTGGTGGTAGCCACTATTTATAATGTTGTGGAAGGGAAGTTGCATCTAAGAAGTGAACTATCATGGGGGTAGTGGGAGTAATGGGAGGTGGACTAGTCATGGGAAGGATGGACAGTCATTCATCTTGAAACAAGGGGAGCCATACACTGTGGGAAAGTGGGGAGTTAGGGTTTTTTAGAGGTAACTGGACCATGGGCCATTCAAGGAAAATAGTAAATCCAGAAAAAGCCCTATTGACCGAAAATCAAGGTCAACTAAAAAGGTCAAAGGGTATTTTAGTAATATAATGCTAATTATTAAATAAATTAATTAATTGAATAAACAGTACCATGACAAGACCAAAACATAATACTTCTGAAATTGAAATTGAAACTATAAAAAAAAATTTAAACCTAACTCAGCTTGTGAAGAACATGGAAGAATAAGAGTTGGATTATGAAATTAAATAAGATTATATTCGAATTGAAATTTAATACTTTGAAAATTAAAATATTAAACTATAAAAAATTTAATATCTAATTCAACTTGTGAAGAACTATCGAACAGTGAAGAAGTGGATTGTAGAATGAGTTAAAATTATATTCGAATTGAAATTTAATAATTCTAAAACTGAAATTGAAACTATGAAAAGAACTATTATATTGTTCAACATGTGAAGAAAATATCGTACTTATTCTTCTCCCGCAAAAGGTTTTTGGATTACGTATGAAATTCAAACTTTGCATTATCCTTTTCAACTTTATTTAATGATATTGGATAATGAATTCTGAAATTGCATTATATTTTTGTTGATTGCCTTATTAAATTGGTTTATTGATTTATTGTATTGACTTATTTTCCAAACTTATATGATTGATGTCATTGAATATAATGCCTCAATTGATTGAATTATGGTTATGGGATTAATAATCTTAATGGAGGGTTTAGAATTCATAGAATAGGATATTTAAAAATTTGATAGAATAAAATATTTAGATTTTATTATGTTAATATTCTAAAAGATATTGTATAACATGTAACTATTCTAGTTGCTATACTCAATTAATCCTTGTATCTATATATACTCATCTAATAATAAGAAAGATTAAGCCAAAACAATCTTATATGGTATCATTTGTCTAGGTTAAATCTGATCCTACCTCTCTATTTTCCCACGCCTCTTCCGCCCAACTCTCTTATTTCTCTTCTTTTTGATTTTTTTTCTTTGCAAATACATTATGTCTCTTTTGCTTCGCTAGCTTCTTAGTCATCATTAATGGCCGACTCCAAATTACATCCCGCTACACTTGTAACCAACATAACAGTGCATTCCTGTTCAACTTGACTATGAAGGCACCCTTTATAATACATGGTCCATCTTATTTCAACTCCATTGTCAAGCCTACCTTGTGATTGATCACATTATCCCATCATCATCATCATCATCATCCTTTCCTTCTAACGCCTCATGACAGCGTCTTGATAATATAGTTCGCACATGGATCTACGTCACCATCTCACGGGGCCTCCTTCACACCATTATCAAACCACATGATTCCGCAATAGCCGCTTCGAATCATTTAGTTGACTCTTTTGAAAAAAATAAGACCTTTCAGTCCCTTCAACGCAAGGAACAATTTGTTACTACTCAACTTTCAAATTTTTTCGAAGTCAAACCTTATTGTGCCCTGTTGGAAATAAACAGAGAATTCTGTTTTGATTCTTTGACAGCTGGCTGCATCTTGTAATATGTTTGTTATGAAGTTTGTTAGTACATGTGGATAGGTTAAATTCTAGGTCATTTTCATATAAATAGAGGTCAGCTAAGTTGTTGCAGATATATAAAAAAATATATGTGAGATTTCTCTAACTTTGCTGAATAAGAGAACTTTTTGTTTCTCTCTCTGTTCCTTCCTTCTTCTTTCACTATATTTCTGTAATTTTCATGGTATCAGAGCCACGATATATTGGCTGAGAAAAGTAGTTGATTCTTACAATTTCTTTCAATTTTCATCTTTTTGAAAGAAATGGATTCTGAAATTTCCCCAAATTTTGCTCCTGATTACAATCATGAATTGTTTCTAGGTCATGGTGACAATACTAACCATTCTCTTTCTACCAAACATCTTAATGGATTAAATTTTGAGCAATGGGAACGCTCAGTCCAGATTTCTTTAGTGGCGAAGAACAAGATGGAATTTGTAGATGGTTCTTGCAGAAAACCAGCAGATCCTCAAATGGCAAAGCAATGGGAAAGATGCGATAAAATGGTAATTTCTTGGCTTCTACATTCGTGTGAAGAAAACATTAGTTCCAGTGTTCTTTACTGTAATTCTGCTGCTGATATATGGAAATAGTTAAAGAATAGGTTCTCTCAATCTAATGGACCTAAAATTCTGCAAAATGATAAAGAATTAAATTCTTTTGAACAAGGAAATTTGTCAATTGCTGAGTATTTTACCAAATTGAAGAGTTTATGGGATGCATATGACAGTCTTGTGAAAATTCCCAAATGTTCTTGTGGTCTTTGTACTTGTGATGTTAATGGTTCAATTGTTGAGTTGATTAAGAATCAAAGACTGTACAAATTCTTAATGGGTTTGAATGGAGCATATAAAACTGTTAGAGGCAATATTCTTATGATTAAACCAGTACCTGATGTTAATATTGCTTACAGTATCTTGATTCAAGATGAGACCCAGAGAGATTTTTCTGTTAATTCGGCTTCTGTGAGTGAAAATAATGCTTTTGCTGTCAATAGAAACCAGTTTAATTCCAATGGAAATAGGAATTTTTTTCCCCTACATGACTGGTCATCATTCTGGAAATTACAATAAAGGGAGATCTGGGTCTGTTTCATATCAATCTGGTTCTGGTAATGGTTCTGCATATCACAAAAATCAAGAAAGAAGGAGCAATTATTTCTGTGAACATTGTAAAATGCAAGGCCACACTATAGATAGATGCTTTAAACTTCATCCTGAATTGAGGAATAAGCCAAGAAGGATTGCAGTGTTTTCTGAAGGGCAACATTTAACTTCAGAAATTGATGAAAATATTAGCTCAGACACCAAGTCAGACAACAATATCACACCTGAAATATACCAACAGTTTGTCAACATGTTGGCACAACAGTTTGCTCCAAATAAAGATCTTAATACATCTTCTTCATCAAAATCAACTCTTCTAGCAGGTAACAATCTTTGTTTTCTGTCATCTGCTAAGAATGATCATTGGATTCTTGATAGTGGTGCAACAGATCATATTAGCCCTTCTTTGGCACATTTTTTACACTATAAACCTGTTAATGAACAATGCTTCATAACTCAAACCAATGGTCAACAAGCTAAGGTCATGACCATAGGATCTGTCAAAATATCAGATGATGTGATTCTTGATAATGTGCTTCATGTTCCTGATTTTCAATTTAATCTCATTTCAATCTATAAATTGACCACTCAGCTTCAAAACTTTGTTCTTTTTACACCCACAAATTGCTTGCTTATTCCTTTTCAATCTTTTTCACAGGACCATTTGATGAAGCATGCTCAGGTCCTTGGTAATGCTCAAAATGTTCTGTATCATGTTGACACTTCTCTTAAATCAAACCAATATCCTCTTTCAACTTCTCTTCTATCAACAGAATGCTTGACATCTACCAGTTTGTACTCCAGACACAATCTTACTCAATTGTGGCACTGTAGACTCGGACATTTTCCTTTTTCGCAAATAAGACATCTTCAAATTCAATCATGTAATTTTCCTTCAGTTGATTGCATTTGTCATATAAGTCCTCAAGCTAGACAACAATATAATTCATTTCCAATTAGCAATAGCAGAGCTTGTAAACTTTTTGAATTACTTCATGTAGATTTATGGGGCCCATATGCTACTCCCACATACAATGGATACAAATATTTTCTTACCATTGTTGATGATTTTTCTAGAGCCACTTGAACTTATCTTTTGAGTAACAAGTCTAATGCATTCTCTATTCTAGAAAATTTGATCAAATTGCTTCAGAAACAGTTTAATACATCAGTTAAAATTGTTAGATCTGACAATGGCATGGAATTTTGTGACGACAGTGCTGTCTAATTTTATAATAATATGGGAATTGTTCATCAAACTAGCCTTGTTGGTACTCCCCAACAAAATGGCAGAGTTGAAAGGAAACATAAGCATTTATTGGAAGTAGCTAGAGCTTTATATTTTCAATCAAAAATCCCTCTCAAATATTGGGGTGAATATTTATTACATGCTACTTTTCTTATTAACAGACTTCCTTTATCAGTTTTACATTACAAAACCCCATATGAATTGCTTCACAACAAATTACCTGATTATGGTGCCTTGAAATGTTTTGGAAGTCTCTGTTTTGTTACCACTTCTAAAAGGGACAGAAATAAGTTTGCTCCTAGATCTCACCCTTCTATTTTTTTTGGGTTTTTCTACCACTCAAAAAGACTACAAAATTCTTGATCTACAAACCAATAAGGTTTTTGTTACTAGAAACAGTCAATTTCATGAGAATGTTTTTCCTTTCCATCATATTTCTTCTCAAACCTCTCAATCAGTCATTCCTGCTTCTATTTCTAATTTCACAAATTTCTTCTCTTACCCCTCTTATCCTACTCAAACCTCTTCTATCTCCTCAATTTCAGACATAAATTCTTCTACTTCTCATTCTCCTTCATCTCCAATTATTAATCATCACACAGATTTTGTTTCTAGTTTTCATACTTCTCCTACATATGCCACTGTTCTCAGAAGATAGACAATCGAAACCACCAAGTCATTTGAAGGATTATGTTTTCCAACCTATTCCTCAATCTCTTTTATCTCAACAACCTCATTTCTGCAACCTTGTAACTTTTTCTTCCTTACCCATCTCTCAACAACAGACAATTGCATTACAAGCTACTTATACTGAACCACAAAACTGTCATGAAGCCATTCTTGATCCTGGTTGGAAAGAAGCTATGGATAAAGAAATATCAGCTCTTCATAAGAATGAAACATGGGAATATACTGATCTTCCACAAGGTAAAAAGGCAATTGGTTCCAAATGGGTTTATAAAGCAAAACTCAATAAAGATGGGTCTTTAGAAAGACTTAAAGCAAGGCTTGTCATTCAAGGTAATCATCAGAAATATGGGATAGATTACTTAGAGACCTTCAGTCCTGTAGTCAAGATGACTACAATAAGAACAATTATAGCTTTAGCAGCAGCAAGGAAATGGAACATTTATCAGCTTGATGTCAACAATGCCTTTTTACATGGGAATTTACAAGAGGATGTCTATATGAGAGTTCCGTTGGGAATACCCAATCCTCACAATAAAGTGTGTAAACTCAAGAAATCCCTTTATGGTTTAAAACAAGCTTCTAGAAAATGGTTTCAGAAGCTTGTTGCTTTCTTGAACTCCAGGGATTATCACAAATCCAAGAGTGATCCTTCTTTGTTTCTAAAGCAGTCTGCTTCAGATATTACAATCCTTGCTGTATATGTTGATGATATCTTGTTAACTGGTTCCAATTCTACTGAAATAGACAGCATTAAAAGGCATCTTGATGATGAGTTCACTATTAAGGATCTTGGTATCCTTCATTACTTTCTTGGAATGGAAGTTTCTTACGTAAGTGAAGGGATTGTTCTCACACAACATAAGTTTACCAAGGAATTATTGCAGCTACAACATTTTTCTCACAGACCAGCTTCCACTCCATTGCAAGCTCAGCAATGAAGATCCTAATGATTTTTCAGATCCAACTCTGTACATAACATTAATAGGCAAGTTGAATTTTTTGACTCATACAAGACCTGATTTAGCTTTTGCAACTCAGCTTCTAAGTCAGTTCATGCAAACTCCAAAACAATCTCACTTTGATGCTTTGTTACATGTCCTTTAATATGTTAACACTACTGCTGGTCAAGGTATCCTATTGAAAGGAGAAGATACTTTAACTTTGCAGGCCTTCTCTGATTCAGATTGGGCTTCTTGCCCCTTCTCCAGAAGATATGTGACTGGTTACTTAATTCTTCTGGGAAACTCTCCAATTAGTTGGAAAAGTAAGAAACAATCAACCATCTCCAAATCTTCTTCTGAAGCAGAGTATAGAGCTATGCAACAAGCAACATCAGAGATCACTTGGTTAGTCAACAAAATAACAAAAAATATCATTGTTCATCATGTCATTTTTTATGAAACTTTAATTTCCTTTTCGAAAACTCACACCACTCTCATAACTCTTATGACTTTCTATATCATTCTCTTCCTCCTACTCTAGTTCATACGTTATTTCAAAGCCCAAAAAAAAACCAACACAATCAACACAAAACACAACCCGTTCCTATCTCTACTCCTCAAAGCCCACAGTCTCCAAATAATCCTTTTTCTCCTATTCCTAGGCTAAATACAAAAAATACCTCTTATCGTTACTACTCCCCTATGAAGGCCCAACATAATTCTCCAAACCCATCTAATGCTCTTCCTCACTGCTCAACTCTGTTCAAACCATCTCATTCTTCCCGTATGACTACTCATAGTCTACATGGTATTACCATGCCCAATCCTAAATACTCCTCTCTAAATTACCATGCCATGTCTCATTCCCTGTCCCTCATTCCCAAAAATTCCATTACCGCCTTAATGACCCGAATTGCAAAAATATCATGCAAGAGGAATATGATTCTTTAATAGAAAATAAGAGTTGGGATCTTGTTCCTCGTCCTGATAATACTTATATCATTCGCTCTCTTTGGATTTTTCATCATAAGACCATTCTGATGGCTTTTTTAAGCGATATATAAAAAGCAGTTGGTAGGGGATGGTAAGTCTCAACGTGACGGTATCGGCTGTGATCAGATTTTTAATCCTGTAGTCGAACCGGCTGCCATCAGGATTGTACTTAGTATTGCTCTCTCCAAATCCTAGTTTATTTATCAGTTAGATGTTAAAAATACATTCTTTCATGGTCACCACCATGATACTGTATACATGCATTAACCTATGGGTTTAAGTGACCCATCTTGTCCTGATCATGTCTGTCTGCTTCAAAAATATCTTTATGGAGTCAAGCAGACTCCTCAAGCTTGGTACCATCACTTTTTGTTGAATTTGTTGATTATGTCTGGTCTATTTATCAGTTAGATGTTAAAAATGCGTTCTTACATGTTCACTACCATTGGTTTTACTAATAGTCTGTCTGATAACTTTCTCTTCATTTACAATCATGGTTTTCATATGGATTATATGTTACTTTATGTTGATGACATTATTCTCATTCCATCTTCTGCTATTCTTCATTTGTCTTTGATTGTTAAACTTAGCTATAAGTTTGCATTGAAAGACTTGGGTACTCTCAATTATTTTCTTGGTTTTGTTATAACTCATTATCTTAGAGACTTATTTTTTTCTCAAAAGAAGTATGCTATTGAGATCCTTGATCGTGCTAGTATGTCCTCCTGTAAACATGTTCCTACTTCGGTTGTTACTACTACATTCTTAAGGCACACTGTAACAACTCGACTTACCGTTGACTGAGTAAATAGGGTCATCACGGAGTTCCTTTCCCAAGAAACTTAAATCACACTTCCAAAACATGAGCAAAAGGGGGTCACCAGCTCTTTAACGTAACTAACTCTGCTAATTCTCAAACCAAACATCTAACTAAAATACAAGGTAATCATAGAATTCACTTCGAGTCCAATATAACCAACAAAACCAAGACTAATATACATTTATCAAAATCCTAATACAAAACTATAAATTCCCACGTGCTCAGCTCAATATAACATCCTTGGAACTCAATTTAACTTCGCACTAAACACATTGAGATGAATATACATTTTGTTCATGAAAAAGTTAAACGTGGGGAGGTCCGTGTCCTTCATGTTTCATCCTAATATCAGATCGCAAACATTTTCTTAAAGTCTCCCACGTATTCTATTTGATGATTTTTGATCCAATCTTTTAGATCATAAACCTTCCGCTTCTATTGCAGGGGTGTGATAGAATAGGATATTTAAATATTTAATAGAATAAATTATTTAGATTTTGTTATATTAATATTCCTAGAATATATTGTGTAATATGTAATTAGTCTAGTCGCTATACTTTGCGAATCCTTGTATCTATATAGACTCATATAATTAATAATATGAAAGATCAAGCCAAGCCAAAACATTCTTATAAGAATAACATACTATTTTGATGATTTAGATGATACTTTACAGTAAAATATCAATACGAAAACCACAATTATAATTTAGATCATCATTTTAAATATAGAAAAGTAAAGGGAAAACAAATCAAATTGATGAAATTAGTACACCATTTTCTTGTATTGAAAAGTATACTTATTTAATCTAGCTAGGAAGTAAACTAAGTTGTTTGATGTTTTGCACATTAATTAGTTATATAATTTAATTGTAGTTGAAAATTGTAAATATGACTATAATATTCAACAACCTATATATTAAATCTGATATCCGGTTTAAAAACTAAATATCTAATTTTAATTATCTGGTTTTCGACTATCAAATGAATTGTCGCGATTATTGAAATTAAATGTCAGATATTTCAGATCAGAAAATTCGAACGTATATATTTGTAGACCGCTAGTTGTGAGTGACACACTTATGATGTAAATGTTTCCATCTTTATTTTTAACAAGAAAAAGAGAAGAAGCAACCAACAAAAAGGGGAAGAAAAGTTTGGGTAGATGCTAAAACGGTTGGGAATTTGGCAACTTGCAAATCCAAGTGGTTTGGCAAGAACGGATCAACTGCCGCAAATGGGTCAAAAATCAAGATTATTCATGCTACTACTATTATTATATACTTTTTCCGTTTCAAATTAATTGCAACATTATAAAAATAACACTATTTATTTATTACTCTTAATTAATAATTAATTTTTAATATATAAACATAGTCAAGTGAGACCTTGTTTGATTCGTCTCATTACAAAAATTATTAATATTAAATTTTATAATTTTTTATTATATATAATTAGAGATATTAGGATATAAATTAGTTCATTAAAATGTATAAAAAGATAAATATTACATGTAAATTGGAATAGAAAAAATACTTATTCACTATTTATAATATGTGGAGTGTGGTTTATATGTTTAGAAAATTAGGTAAGTCAAATGCTACTAAGTCTAGTATATCATACATACATCATGTATATGCAATGTATCCTTAATTTAACAACTAAGTTCATTCATCTATATCACAATTTACATCTAACACGTAACACTAATCCTTTCTAGTTGTACTTCTCTTTATAGTTTGGGAAAAACACATTTGTTAGGACCATAAATTAAAGAAAAAATTGTTGCGAATCATACAATTTTTTGTTAAATACCTTACAATAATATTAACTATTGATTAATCATGACTAATATCAACTTAAAGGGACGTTTTCTTAGAAAATCTCTAACATGTTAAAAATCAAACTATAGATGATTATAAAACAAAAAAATTGGTATATTAGTTAATAAACTAAACTTGGTATTATTCTAGGAAAATACCCCTCTAAGTTAGTATTATTCATGAATAATCAAAAGTTGGTATTATTATAGCAAAATTAACAAAAAATTATATTATTTACGGTAATTTTTCCTAAATAAAAATTTTATTTTCTAAAAATTTCAAATATATACCAATAAATAAATATTGCTAATTTGCATATTAATGTATTTTTTTAGTAATTTAATTCATGCTTATAAAACTACATTAAATAAACCATAATATTTTTCATTATTTGAGTGTTTTTCCTCCTTTTCAAATCTTACTTTATTTTTATTTATCACTTAATTTAATCAAATTTCCTGTTTAAAGCTATTCTAATTGTCCTTACGAGTTACAAGTTTGACTCTTTTAATCAAAAACATGTAAGAATAATAACGATATATACTTCATTTGTCTTTTTATGTTTGTTCATTATAAAATAAAGACATAATTTAATAAAATTAGAATTTTTAGAGTACCTGAGGTGTTATAATATTGAAGAAAATAAAGTATAAATCAATATTGATAGTATTATAAAAAGGTAAAAATAATTATTTTTAATTAAAAAACTCAATGGTTACATTTAATTAACAATCATAAATACATTAAAAAAATAAAAATTAATGAAGGATAAAATTGTTGTTTGTTGTTTTGTAATGATAATAATAGTGTTGACCAAATAAATTTCAAAAATAGGAAATATATTTAAGGTGGAAAAACATTTAGACAAACATAAAAGATCAAATGTAGCATTATAAATTAATTTTTTAATATGTCAATTAAACTGATCATGAAAAAATTTTTAATCTAGATATTCTTACAAATTAAATACTTCATCATTGTTCAAATTATTAAATGCATTAACTTAGTAATTTATGTTTGTTTAATATTTGTAATTGTGTTTAAACTTGATATTATGAAAAATTTGAATATGAAGATGATGTTAACAACTTTATTTTAATTATATTTACACACCAACTAAAAAATAGTATTTAAAGTATTATTTTCTTAATTTTTACAAAAGTAAAAATGCCAAGGGCTTTTACTTTTTAGACTGACTAAGTAGTAATAGCTGTAAGAGACGCGTTTATATTGACTAGGAATTTGGATAGAGTCTTCTCCACTTCTTGAACATCGTCTGCTCACTCACTTTCTTATGGCCCCCCACTATATTCCTTGACTCACCTTCAGGTCTTCAGCGGTTCATCAATTAATTTGAGATTTGGATTGTAGAGGTGTTTCGATTATGGTTTTTCCTTTAACTTTTGAGATAGTTTTTGACTTTTGGTTTGTTACTTGGTCAAATATCAAAAAATATATTTGATAAATAGCTTTTGATTGCCAGCAGAAAAAATAATTTTCAACTACTCAAACAAGACGACTAAAAACACAAATAGCCAATAACCAATTGCTAAACATTTCCTGTGTTCCAATTTTTAACTTTATATCTAAATTCAAGAATTTATTGAAAATTTAAAATTTTAAAATCACACATAATATTGAATAATAAAAATCTTACCTTTGATTAATATCAAAAATTTCACATTTATAACATTTATTCATCTAAAGTACTTTTCAATCACCTTTTGCTGAATATTTATTATAATTGCACCTAAACTCCTTGTTATTATAGAACGACGTTTTTGCATTAATAAAGGGTCACAAGAACAAATATTGACAGGTGAAGTAACCGAATAATATTCTACATAAATACTTAATATAAAGGTGAATTTTTTACATATTAATTAAAAAATGAGATTTTTACTATCAATAGGATAAAAGTTAGATTTTTAAATTTAAATTTTTTTTACTTCATTCGTTCTAACTTACTTGCAAAATCATACATTATACTAAAAAAATAAGAAAATTCTAAATGTCACAACTAAAAAGGGTTTACCAAGCTAAAGAAAAACGACATGACATTTGATTTTGACCAAAATCTCTACCATTAAAGTATCTTTCACTATCATTTATACATAGTTAAATTGAGTAAATTAGAAAACATAATATAATGCATAATATATTATTGACGATTTCAAAAATTATAGAGTTAATTTATACATACAAAATTGATTGTTTCTATTGCTTAATATTCTTTGCTTTTTTTTTAATAACATATGTTTGTATATGTCTATGCTAAAAAACGGTGAATTGTACAGGTTTCTACACTAGTTAGAAATATTACACTATTCATTCATCACTTTCAATATGTGATCATTTTTTAATTTATAAGTTAAAACATAGTCAAGTAGAATCTTATTTGATTCGTTTGAATGCAAAATTATTGATATCAAATTTTTATAATTTTTTATTATACATAATTAAAGATATTAAGGATAGAATTAGTGTATTGGACTGCGTGAAAAAGAAAATGTTGCAAATATTTTGAAACTGAGAAAGTATTAATTAAATTTTTACTATCTCAGGTTTCAAAGAGGATTGAATCCTATGGGTTAAGAGAACCTTATGCAAAGATTATGATACTATTTGTAGTTGAACCTCGATGGCAATTAGGTGTTTTTTGTCCAATTTAGTTATGCTCTTTTTTATTCCACATATATCTACCACATATAGAATTCTTTCAAAATAGGTTTTAAACCTTTACAATGACTTTCAAAAGGGATTTAAAAAATGTGCAAACACTCTATTCAACCTCCCTCTAAAGAGTTTTTGATCTTCTATTGAACTTTCATTAGATATCACAGCGGCCATGTTCCACTATTAACGATCAATAGTGATTTATTATGAATCAAATAGGAGAAGGACTTTTTGTTGAAGCTCGCTCATTAACAAAGCCTCCACTCTTTTGCAACACCAATTTCTCCCATTGGAAGACCCTAATGTAGATATTCCTTATTGATCAACACAAAAAACTTTGGGAAATTATCAAAATGTTCCTAAAGTTTGTACGAAAAAGGATGCAAATATAACGATGTTCCTAAGAGTAAATTTGAATTCAATCAAATTGATTTTCGAAGTTGTTTTAATGAAGTTTAGAGTAATGAATCAATTTTATTGTGCACTTAGTGTTACCGAGTTCAATAGGATTTCTTCTTATTCAACCGTCAAAGAAATATGGGATAAACTTGTCGTCATCTATAAAGGGACAAATCAAGAGAAGGAAAGTATAATTAACATATTTATTCATCAATACAAAAAGTTCAAGATAAAGCCTAATAAAAGCATTAATAAAATGTTCACACACTTTACTTTGATAATTAATAGCCTTAATTCTCTTAGAAAGACTTTTTCGATTGCAGAAAAAGTCTTTCTCGATCCAAGTAAGACCTAAAGTAATAACTATCGAAGAAGTACAAGATTTTTGAACTTTAATCTTGGATGATATTCTTAGAAGCTTACAACTCATTAGTTGACTATCTATGATGATGAGAAAGGCGTTATTAATCAAACCTTGAAAAATTTTGCCCTCAAATCATGAGTTTTAGATCAGATCAAATTTCTAATTTAAATTCTTACTCCTTCCGTTTCTTTTTTATCTTCCACATTACTATAACGGGTAGTTTTAAAAGTTCTTCCACTTTAGAATACTTTCTATTTTTAGAAAGTTTTTATCTCACTTTTACCCCTTAAAATCCCCCTTTTCTTTTAATGTACCCATTTTCTTTTATTTATAATTATTTTCTCTCTCATACTTCCAATACAATCATTACTTCACACTACCATTTAATTAAAATAATACCCACTACAACCTCATACTTCCAATACAATCATTACTTCCCACTATTATATAATTAAAATAATACCCACTATCACCAAAGATTCTTTTTTTCTTAATTTTTGTGAAATACCCAAATAGGAAGAACAAATAGGAACGGAGGGAGTAACTTCTAACTTTGCAAATAAATTTCGTCAAGGAATAGAAAGTCAAGACGTATTCCTCCGTTCCACTCATAGCTCACTCAAACTCAACCAACACAATTCCACCTCCTTTTTCTATTTTATTAATTATTATTAATTAATTAAAGGGTAATGACATCCCTACAAAAAATTAATAAATTTCATTTATTATTAATAATATTAAATTTTTAAGAGAATCTAATCTAGAAATTATAAAATAATTAATATTTTATATAATGACTTTAACTTCTTAAGATAGAATAAATGTTAAAATAATTAAATATAATTAAATATTTGTGTTTCCATAGAAAAAATAATATTAAACTACATGAATTAAATATAAGATTCTTTCATATATACAAACCTAAGAGCTGTATATATTATTTTCTTTAATTAAAAACTAAAAAAAAGCCAGAGGATTCTAGTGAAACCAACATAAACTAAAAGCAAAACTATAATATAAAAATCTTATCTCCATCCTATCCAATAATAAAAATTTTAACTTTTGAGAATATACAAAATCTTTTACCTTTATATTATTTCTTCTATCTTAATCAATTTTTATAACGCTCAATTGATAGATATATATTGCGATAAAAAAAACGAGTTTTGATGTAGCTATATAAATTTAAGATACAATAAAAAATAGAAATATAATTTAAATTAGAAAATAATACTCTATCCATTCCTTAATGAAATTTCCAAACGAAAATTAAGAAAAATATAATCTTTTAGATGGTGGAGATATTATTTTGATAAATAATAGTTTTGATGGAAGAAAAGTTCAGACTATAAATATTAAAAAATATATTAAAAGAATGTACTCCCGCAGTCCAATTTAATTTGTAGTATTTTTTCGTTTTGGTTCGTCCCACTTAATTTGCATCATTTATATTTTTGGATTATTACCCACCAATTTCTTTTAATCTCATCCACACAATTTAATTCTCTTTAATTTTTATCTACACAATTCATTTTCTCTCTTCATTTATTACCATTATCCATCTTTTTCTTAAAAACCAAAAATTTTATCTTTGATTCAAACTATATGGGACAGGGAGTAAGTGGAAAAAATATAGGGACTACAATAATAAAAATTATTTTATAAAGTTAGTAGAAGACATGTGAGGACAATATGAAATATAAAAATGTTAAAATAAAATTAGTGGAAGATATGTGGTGACTATAAGCATTATTAAAATATTAAAATTTGTGATATATGGAAAGGTTTTTTATGGAAATAACAAATGGAACACCCCAAAATGAAAAATAGGAACTTCTTAAGGAACGAAGGGAGTATAAAAATAAAAAATCTAGGTACTTCATCTGTTTCATAATACTGGCTACATTTAATTTATTACACAATTTAATATGTTATTTTGACCATTTATATATGAGCAATACACGTCTAAAAGTTATAAAAAGTTAATATTATAAAAATATTTGATTTAACAATTCAAACAAAATCTTATTAACCGCAATATTTAAAATAAACTTAAACAGACTAATACCCATAATCATAACGCAGCAAACATAACGAAGCAAGTATTAATTATGGTATAATTTTCTTGTTATTTTAGAGATAAAAGTGGGATTTTAAAAGTTTAGTTTCCGTAAACTAAAAAACTTGAGCTACTTTCCTACAACTAGTCACGCAACTTCTCTCCCCCTCCATTCCTTCCAACCTCTTCCTCAACTTCCCTTCCTTTATATTCCCCATCCTCACACTTCCACTCATTCACTGAACCATATAACTTATTCAATATTCATTCCCCCCGCCTCTCTTAACAACTTTTTTCTTTCTATTCCTTTTTCTGCGATCATCTCAGACTTCGCCTTTATATATTCATAATAATAATAATAATGGCGGTCTATGCTCTAAACTCCCCAACAACCCCTCATTCCCCATTCCAATTTGATTATCCTTCTTTCGATCATTGGGTCAAGAAAAAACGAACTAAACGCTCTCGTAACGATATGTCGCCGCCGTCCGCCACCATCTCCACCTCCACAACCACCAATCACCGCCTCTCCGAAGAAGAATATCTCGCTTTTTGCCTCCTTATGCTTGCCCAAGGTGGCGGCGAAACGGCTACTCCTCCCACTCTTCTTCCTCCAAACCTAAATAACACTAATACCCGACTTGTTTTCAAGTGTTCGGTTTGCGGTAAAGGGTTCGGATCCTACCAAGCTCTTGGCGGTCACAAAGCCAGTCACCGGAAACCTACCAGGGAAGATGATCACAAGCCTTCTTCCTCGGGTATGATCACTTCTACAGGAAAAACCCATCAGTGCTCGATTTGTCAGAAGATTTTTCCGACCGGTCAAGCTTTGGGCGGCCACAAACGGTGTCACTATGAAGGAACTATTGGTAGTGCTGCTGCAACAAAGAGTGGAAGTGGGACCGTTTCTGAAGGTGTGGGCTCCACTTTTAGTGTAAGCCATGGCGGTGGTTCTTCTTCACAAAGAGACTTTGACCTTAACCTACCCGCCTTACCTGAGCTCCAACCCGTTGACTTTTTCAAGATGAGGAATCAAAGTCAACGATTTTGTGGTGATGAAGAGGTTGAAAGTCCACATCCTTCCAAGAGATCTCGCCTCACATTAATGGAGTAATTGAGAATTATAATTTGATTTATAATTTTCTTTTTTTTAAAAAAAGCAATTCTTAGAAATTGGGATGGAATTTTGATTACCAATTTTGGGGTAGGATAATAATTTTTAGTTTGCTCTGTTTTTTCTGGTGTACAGTATATAATCTACTAGTATACTCTTACCATACTTGCTTTATACTTGATTGTATAAAAGTGAATTTACTTAAATAATACAATTCAATTTATTCTTTGAAGGTTGTACTTAAGTAATTTAGAAAATCTACCGTTCTAGATTTTTTTATAATAACATAGAAACATAAGTTTGAAAATATTGATTAAATTGATGAACGTCAAATTTGAAAATGTCAATTTTAATATTTAAATTTTCAATTTCAAATATTAACGTACCTTCGAATAACTTGTCTTAATTCCATATGTTATGAAAGCCTTTGGATTGGTGTAAACAGAATTGATAAAACAGAGTATAAATAACCAAATATTATGAATTTGGGGAAGAAATTGGTTGATGTTATGGGCTGTTTATTTTCTAATGTACTGGAAATTGTTGTTTCTTTTCCACAAGCTTGTGTAGCACTTGTAAAAAGTAAGAATGATCCATTGCTACCGGGGAAGCAAATTCTTTAGAGATCGAGTGTATTTTTACTTACATTATAAAAATAGAACCTTTTGTAATAACTTAAAAGAGAAAAATATTCAAGTTAAAAAAAATACATAATTATTGTCTAAAAATGAAAACAAAATAACTAAAATACTAGACATGTTTTAATTAGACATATATAAACAAATTAATAATTTTTTATTAAAATGAGACTAACATGACAATTGACACTAGTTGTATAACAAAATAACATTAATATTATTGTACTTCTTTCGTTTTTTTTGTTTACCTATTTTAAATTTGTCCAGTTTAAGAGGGAGAAGTTTAGATTAGATTTTTGAAGTATATATATTGAATATAAAATATATTCATGTGAGATCTAATAGATTTGTCTTGATGTAAAGTTTTTTAATATATAATTTTTATAATTTTTTATAATGCATACTTAGAGATATTAAGACTTAAAATTTACTAAAAAAAGGCGTGTAAAAGGTAAAATGGACAAACAAAAAGAAACGGAGGGAGTTATAACAACTAACAAAAAATAAAAGAGAAAAATCAGAGTGAATGGACGAATATGTAATTATTTATAGTTGGTTAATAAATAAGACGAGAGCATGAATTGAGGAATATGTTAATGAAGTTGTTTTTACCAACTACAAATTATTACATTGTTAATTAGCTACATCGGTAAATACATGAGGCTCTTTTATTTTTGGGTCCTGTGCGATTGTACACATTACAAGCCCTTAGAATTACTCATGTAATAAACCTAAAAAAATAAAAATTAAAACAAAAATATATAAATAAAAATTATTCTTGTAAAGGTTGTTAAGAAGATATGAACCTTTTAACCCCATGTACTATAAAAGCATCCCCTATCATTGAGCCACTAAAATTTAATTGCTCTAATAGAGTAATTGTTATATTACTAATATGAACAAAAAGTCGACAAGGGCCGAAATTAAATTTTTGACCATAAGCTTATGCCATGGGTTATCGGCCCTTCTTGTGACTTTGCCCATGAAGAAGACTACTACATCATTATTTTATCTTCAAAATAGTTATCATATAATCATGTAATATGAATTTTAGCTCTATCTTGCTTAATAACCAACACGGAGGTCGTTTTTACTCCCGGCAAGGTGGATATTTATTAAGGGACCAAAACTATAAAGGAGTTTAATATATCAACTTATTAATAGAGTCATGTAAAACGTAGAATATTATTTGTAATATTATAACTTTATCTTTAATCAATAACTACAAATGTTATTCTCTTGCAATATAAATGGTTAGCATGCATTTTTTATTAAGGGTAAATTTTGACTTTAAAATTTCAATAATTGGATCTAACTGAGGCAAAATAAATGTAGTTGACTCAACTTTTGATGCACCATAAAATTGTTGGTCAAATTAGTAAATTAAAATAAAAAATTAATTACTACTTCAAGAAAAGTTTAATTTACATATATCCTTATAAACTATTTTTTAATAAACCTTTAAAATTTTATTTATTTTGTTGCGTAAAGTAAAAATATTATTCTAGGTTGACAATATGCTACATATACTTTACTTGGTAAAATAGTTTTTTAAAGAAGGGAATATAGATGACATTCACAAAATAAATATCATTAAAGTAAGAATAAGATGAGAATAAGATGAGTATTCGTTTTAAGGTGATCATGTTCTATAACCATGAACCCTTGACCAATTTGACATTTACTTGTTATTTTCTTTATCTTAATATAGTCTAAAAATTTTGATTAAAGAAATAGACACTTAATAAAATATGCAATTTATGGTAACTTCTTATATCAATTGAGATGTATATGACAAGTCTAGCTACGTACATCTATAAAAATTATAAAATATACACAAAATAGTGTTGTGTGCCATGTTTCATGCAAACAAACAGAGTTTTTAACTACTTTATGCGAAAAAGTGCCAAAAACGGTTAAAAACCCTTAAAAACACAACTTACCATGTAATTTCAAGCATATGACTATTGTTTTCAATTCTATTTGTTTTAACACAATAATATATCCCGAATAGTGTGGTGTGCCAAGTTTCATGCCAAACAAACCAAGTATGAACTACTTTATGTGTGAAAGTGCCAAAAACACTTCAAAAACCTTTAAAAAGCCACATAGCATGTAATTTCAAGCATATGTCTATTTTCTTAAATTCTAACCATTTAAACACAATAATATATACCACATATTATTGTGTGCCAAGTTTCATGCTAAACAAACTAAGTTTTAACTACTTTATGTAAGAAAGTGCCAAAAAAGTTTAAAAAGCCTTAAAAACGCAACTTAGCATGATATTTGCTGCATATGACTATTGTTTCAAATTCAAACCATTTCAACACAATAATATATGTCAAATAGTGTTTTGTGTAATGTTTCATGCCAATCAAACTAAGTTTGAACAACTTTATGCGAGAAAATGCCAAAAATGCTTAAAAAGCGTTAAAAATGCAACTTAGCTCGTAATTTGAAGCATATGACTATTGTTTTCATTTCTATCCATCTTAACACAATAATATATCCCGAATAGTGTTGTGTGCCAAGTTTCATCCAAAACAAACCAAGTATGAAATACTTTATGCGAGAAAGTGATAAAAACGTTTCAAAAACCTTTAAAACGCCACTTAGCATGTAATTTCAAGCACATAAATATTTTCCTAAAATCTAACCATTTTAACACAATAATATATACCAAATAGTGTTGTGTGCCAAGTTTCATACCAAACAAACTGAATTTTAACTACTTTATGCGAGATAGTGCCGAAAACGCTTAAAAAACCTTAAAAAAGCAACATAGCATGTATTTTCCATCATATAACCATTGTTTTCATTTCTAACCATTTCAACCCAACAATATATACTAAATAGTGTTGTCTGCCAATTTTCATGCCAAATAAACAAAGTTTGAACTACTTTATGCGAAAAAGTGCCAAAAACACTTTAAAAAGCTTTAAAACGCAACTTAAAACGTAATTTCAAGCATATGACTATTATTTTCAGTTATAACTATTTCAACACAATAATATATACTGACTAGTGTTGTGTGCCAAGTTTCATGCCAAACACACCAAGTATAAACTAATTTATGCGAAAAAGTGCCAAAAATGCTTAGTAGACCTTAAAAACGCAACTTAGCATGTAATTTGAAGCATACGACTATTGATTTCAATTCTAACCATTTCAACGCAATAATATATACCTAATAGTGTTATATACCAAGTTTCATGCCGATCAAACCAAATTTGAACTACTTTATGCGAGAAAGTGCCAAAAAAGTTGTAAAAAAACCTTTAAAACGCAAATTAGTACGTAATTTCAAGCATATGACTACTTTTTTGATTCTATCCGTTTTAACAAAGTATTATATACCAAATAGTGTTGTGTATCAACTATGATGCGCAATAAACCAAGTTTGAACTACTTTATGCCACAAAGAGCCAAAAAAGCTTAAAAAATCTTTAAAACGCCACTTAATATGCAATTTCAAGCATATGACTATGGTTTTAAATTCTAACTTATTCAACACAATAATTTAGACCAAATAGTGTTGTGTGCCAAGTTCCACGCCAAACAAACCAAGTTTGAACTACTGTATGCGAGAAATTGCCAAAAACGCTTAAACAAACCTATAAAAACGACACTTAGCACGTAATTTCCAGCATACGACTATTGTTTTCCATTCTAACCATTTCAACACAATAATATATACCAAATAGTGTTTTGTCCCATGTTTAGTGCCAAACAAACCAAGTGTTAACTACTTTATGGGAGAAATTGCCAAAAATGCTTAAAAAAACCTTAAAAACGCAACTTAGCGCGTAATTTCCAGCGTATGACTATTGTTTTCAGTTCTAACCATTTCAACACAATAATATATACTAAATAGTGTTTTGCGCCTAGTTCTTTGCCAAACAAACCAACTTTGAACTATTTAATGCGAGAAAGTGCTAAAAACGCTTATAAAACTGTAAAAACGCAACTTAGCACGTAATATTAAGCATA
Source organism: Amaranthus tricolor (assembly GCF_026212465.1). Lineage (NCBI taxonomy): Eukaryota > Viridiplantae > Streptophyta > Magnoliopsida > Caryophyllales > Amaranthaceae > Amaranthus > Amaranthus tricolor. The sequence continues at coordinate 20,877,238 of NC_080049.1, forward strand.
TGACTATTTTTTACGATTCTAGCCATTTCCACATAATAATATATACCAAATAGTGTTGTGTGCCAAGTTTCATGCCAATCAAACTAATTATTAACTACTTTATGCGAAAAAGTGCAAAAAACACTTAGAAAACCTTAAAAATGCAACTTAGCACATCATTTCAAGCATAAGACTATTGATGTAATTTCTAACCAATTCAACACAATAATATATACCAAATAGTGTTTTGTGCCACGTTTCACGCCAAACAAACCAAGTTTGAACTACTTTATGCGAGAAAGTGCCAAAAACGCTTAAAAAACCTTCAAAACGCAATTAATACGTAATTTCAAGCACAAAACTATTATTTTCATTTCTACATGTTTTAACACAATAATGTATACTTAATAGTGTTGTGTGCCAAGTTTTATGCCAAACAAACCAAATTGAACTACTTTGTGGGAGAAAGTGCCAAAAACGCTTCAAAAACCTTTAAAACGCCACTTAGCATTTAATTTGAAGCATATGACTATTTTGTTAAATTCTAACCATTTCAACACAATAATATATACCAAATAGTGTTATGTGCCAAGTTTCATGCCAAACAAACCAAGTTTTAACTACTTTATGTGAGAATGTGCCAAAAAAAATTTGTAAAAACCTTAAAAATGCAACTTAGCACGTAATTTCCAGCATATGACTATTGTTTTCAATTCTAAACAATTCAACACAATGATACATATCAAATAGTGTTATGTGCCAAGTTCTACGCCAAACAAACTAAGTTTGAACTACTTTATGCGTGAAATTGCCAAGAACGCTTAAAAAACCATAAAAACGCAATTTACCACGTAATTTCAAGTATATAACTATTGTATTAAATTCGAACCATTTCAACACAATAATAAAAACTAAATAATGTTCAGTGCCAAGTTTTATGCCAATCAAACCCAATTATGAATTACTCTATGCGAAAAACTTCAAAAAGCGCTTCGAAAACCTTGAAAACGCAACTTAGCACGTAATTTGAGGAGTATTACTATTATTTTCAATTCTAACCATTTTAACACAATAATACATACCAAATAGATTTGTATGCCAAGTTCAATGCCAAAAAAACTAAATTGAACTTCTTTATGCCAGAAATTTTCAAAAAAGTTTAAAAAAACCTTAAAAAACCCTTTAAAATGCAACTTAGCATGTAATTTCAAGAGTATGACTATTGTTTTCAATTCTAACCGTCTTAGCACAATAATATATCCCAAATAGTGTTGTGTGCCAAGTTTCATTCCAATCAAACCAATTATGAATAACTTAATGCGAAAATGTGTAAAAAACGCTTAGCAAACATTCAAAACGCAATTTAACACGTAGTTTGAAGCATACAACTATTGTTTTAAATTCTAACTTTTTTAACACAATAAAACATACTCATGCCAAGTTTCATGCAAAAAAAAAACTATATTCAAACTACTTTATGCGAGAAATTGCCCAAAAAGATTTTAAAAACCTTAAAAAACCTTTAAAATACAATTTAGCACGTATTTTCAAGCATATGATTATTATTTTCAATTCTATCCATTTTAACATAAATAATATTTCCCAAATTGTGTAGTGTGCCAAGTTTAATGCCAAAATAGCAAAGTTTGAAGTACTTTATACGAGAAAGTGCAAAAAACGCTTAAAAAACCTTTATAATGCCACTTAACATGTAATTTCAAGCATATGACTATATTTTTAAATTCTAACCATTTCCAAACAATAATTTATACCAAATAGTATTGTGTGCCAAGTTTCACACCAAACAAACCAAGTTTGAACTACTTTATGCAAGAAATTGCGAAAAACGCTTAAAAAACCTATAAAAACGCAACTTAGCACATGATTTCTAGCATATGACTATTGTTTTCAATTCTAACCATTTCAACACAATAATATATACCAATTAGTGTTGTGTCCCCAGCTTCGTGCCAAACAAACCAAGTTTGAACTACTTTATGCGAGAAAGTGCCAAAAACGCTTAAAAAACCTTTAAAACGCAACTTAGCACGTAATTTCCAGCATATGACTGTTGTTTATAATTTTAACCACTTCAACACAATAATATCTAGCAAATAGTGATGTGTGCCAAGTTTCATGCCAAACAAACAAAGTTTTTAACTACTTTATTCAAAAAAGTGCTAAATACGCTTAGAAAACCTTAAAAACGCAACTTAGCAAGTAATTTCAAGTATATGATTTTTTTTTTCAATTCTAACCATTTCGACACAGTAATATATACCAAATAGTGTTGTGTGCTAAGTTTCACACCAAACAAACCAAGTTTGAACTACTTTCTGTGAGAAAGTGCAAAAAACGCTTAAAAAACTTAAATACGCAACATAGCACGTAATATTTAGCATACGAGTATTGTTTACAATTCTAACAATTTCCACATAATAATATATACCAAATAGTGTTGTATGCCAAGTTACATGCATTTCAAACCAATTATGAACTACTTTATATGAAAAAGTGCAAAAAACGCATTGAAAACCTTAAAAACATAACTTAGCAAGTAATATGAAGCATATGACTATTGTTTTCAATTCTATCCATTTCAAGACAATAATATATTCCAAATTGAATTTTTATGTCAAGTTTTATGCCAAACAAACTAAATTTGAACTACTTTATGCGAGAAAGTGCCAAAAAAGGTTAAAAAAAACCTTAAAAACGCAAGTAAGCACGTAATTTCAAATATATGACTATTGTTTTCAATGCTATCCGTTTTAACACAATAATATATCCGAAATAGTGTTGTGTGTCAAGTTTCATGACAAACATACCAAGTATGAACTACTTTATGGGGGAAAGTACCATAAACGCTTCAAAAACCTTAAAAACACAACTTAACATGTAATTTTTAGCATATGAATATTTTCTTAAATTCTAACCATTTCCACACAATAACATATACCAAATAGTGTTGTGTGCCAAGTTTCACGCCAAACAAACTAAGTTTGAACTACTTTATGCGAGAAAGTGTCAAAAAAGCATAAAAAAAACCTTAAAAAGGCAACTTTGCATGTAATTTCCTACATATGACTATTTGTTTTCAATTCTAATCATTTCAACACAATAATATATACCAAATAGTGTTGTGTGCGTTATTTCATGCCAATCAAAGCAAGTTTGAACTACTTTATGCGAGAAAGTGCCAAAAATGCTTTAAAAACCATAAAATGACTTGTTTTTAATTCTAACCATTTCAATACAATAATATATACCACGTAATTTCAAACATATGACTATTGTTTTTAATTCTAACCATTTCAACACCATAATCTATAGCAAATAGTGTTTTGTGCCTTGTTTTATGCTAAAAAAACCAAATTTTAACTACTTTAAGCGTGAAAGTGTCAAAAAAGTTTGAAAAATCTTTAAAACGCAACTTAGCATGAAATTCGAAGCATATGACATTAGTGTTCAATTCTAACCATTTCAACACAATAATATATGTTAAATACTGTTGTGTGCCAAGTTCCACGCCAAACAAACCAAGTTTGAACTACTTTATGCGAGAAAGTGGCAAAAACTCTTCAAAAAGCTTAAAAACGAAACTTAACACGTAATATTAAGCATATGACTATTGTTTGCAATTCTAACCATTTCCACATAATAATATATACGAAATAGTGTTTTGTGCCACAGTTTGATGCCAATCAAAAAAATTATGAACTACTTTATTCGAAAAAGTACAACAAACGCTTAGACTATTGTTTCATACCAAACAAACCAAGTTTTAACTACTTTATCCGAGAATGTGCAAAAAAAGATTAAGAATCTTTAACAAAGCAACTTGGCACGTAATTTCAAGCATATGACTATTGTTTTCAATTCTAAACACAATATTGTTTTGAGCCAAGTTTTAAGCCTAACAAATTAAGTTTGAACTACTTTATGCGACAAGCGCAAAAAACGCTTAAAGAACCTTATAAACGCAACATAGCATGTAATATTAAGCATAAAAATATAGTTTACAATTCTAACCATTTTCATATAATAATATATACTAAATAGTGTTGTGTGCCATATTTTATGTCGATCAAACCAATTATGAACTACTTTATGCGAAAAAGTGAAAAAAACGCTTAGAAAACCTTAAAAACGCAACTCAGGACGTAATTTGAAGCATACGACTATTGTTTTCAATTCTAACCATTTTAACACAATAGTATATACCAAATAGTGTTGTATTCAAGTTTCATGCCAATCAAATCAAATTTGAACTACATATGCCAAGTTTTAAATACTTTATGCGAGAAAGTTCCAAAAAAGCATAAAAAAAACCTTTAAAATGCAACTTAGCACGTAATTTCAAGCATATGACTATCGTTTTCAATTCTATCCATTATAACACAATAATATATCGCAAATAGTATTGTGTTCCAAGTTTCATGCCAAACAAACCAAATTTGAAGTACTTTATGCGAGAAAGTGCAAAAAACGCTTAAAAAACTTTTAAAACGCCACTTAAAATGTAATTTCAAGTATTTGTCTATTTTATTAAATTCTAACAGTTTGAACATGATAATATATACTAAATGGTGTTGTGTGCCAAGTTTCATGCCAAACAAACCATGTCTTAACTACTTTACGCGAAAAAGTGCCAAAAACGCTTAAAAAAACCTTAACAACACAACTTAGCACGTAATTTCCAGCATATGACTATTGTTTTCAATTCTAACCATTTCAACACAATAATATATATCAAATAGTGTTTTGTGCCAAGTTTCATGCCAAACAAACAGAGTTTTTAATTACTTTATGCGAGAAAGTGCCAAAAACGCTTAAAAAACCATTAAAACGCAACTTAGCACGTAATTTCCAGCATATGACTATTGTTTACAATTTTAACCACTTCAACACAATAATATATACCAAATAGTGATGTGTGCCAAGTTTCATGCCAATTAAATAGAGTTGTTAACTACTTTATTCGAAAAAGTGCCAAAAACGCTTAGAAAACCTTAAAAATGCAACTTAGCAAGTAATTTCAAGCATATGACTATTTTTCTTAATTCTAACCATTTCCACACAATAATATATACAAAATAGTTTTTTGTGCTAAGTTTCACACCAAACAAACCAAGTTTGAACTACTTTCTGCGAGAAAGTTCCAAAAACGCTTAAAAAACCTTAAAAACGCAACTTTTCACGTAATTTCAAGTATATGACTATTGTTCTCAATTCTAAAAATTTCAACACAATAACATTTACCAAATAGTTTTGTGTGCCAAATTTCATGCCAAACAAACAAAATTTGATCTACTTTATGCGAGAAAGTGCCAAAAAAGCTTAAAAAAACCTTTAAAATGCAACTTAGCACGTAATTTCAAACATATAACTATTTTTTTGATTCGATCCATTTTAACGAAATAATATATACCAAATAGTGTTGTGTTTCAAGTATCATGCAAAACAAACCAAGTTTGAAGAACTCTATGGGAGAAAATGCCAAAAAAGCTTAAAAACCTTAAAAATGCAACTTAGCACGTAATTTCAAGCATATGACTATTTATTTCAATTCTATCCATTTTAACACAATAATATGTCCCAAATAGTGTTGTGTGCCAAATTTCATGCCAAACAAACCAAATTTGAACTACTTTATGCGAGAAAGTGCCAAAAAAGATTAAAAAAAAAACCTTCAAAACGCAACTTAGCACGTAATTATATAACTATTTTTTTGATTCTTTCCATTTTAACAAAATACTATATACCAAATAGTGTTGTGTTTCATGTATCATGCGAAACAAATAAAGTTTGAACTACTTTACGCGAGAAAGTGCCAAAAATGCATAAAAAACCTTTAAAATGCAAATTAGCACGTAATTTCAAGCATGTGACTATTGTATTCAATTCTATCTGCTTTTATATAATAATATATCCCACATAGTGCTGTGTGCCAAGTTTCATGCACACCAAACGAAGTATGGATTACTTTATGTGAAAAAGTGCCAAAAACGTTTCAAAAACCTCTAAAACGCCACTTAGCATGTAATTTAAAGCATATGACTATTTTCTTAAATTCTAACAATTTCAACACAACAATATATACCAAATAGTGTTATTTGCCAAGTTTCATGCCAAACTAACAAAGTTTTAACTAGTTTATGCGAGAAAGTGCAAAAAACGCTTAAAAAAACCTTTAAAATGCAATTTAGCACGTAATTTCAAGCATATGACTATTGTTTTCAATTATATCCATTTTAACATAGTAATATATCCCAATTAGTTTTGTGTGGCAAGTTTCATGCCAAATAAACCAAGTTTTAACTACTTTATGCGAGAAAGTGAAAAAAATGCTGAAAAAACCTTTAAAACGTCACTTAACATGTAATTTCAAGCATATGACTATTTTTTAAAATTCTAACCATTTCAACAAAATTATATATACAAAATAGTGTTGTTTGCCAAGTTTCATGCCAAACAAATCAAGTTTTAACTATTTTATTCGAGAAAGTGCCAAAAAAGCTTACAAAACCTTTAAAACGTAACTTAGTAGTTAATTTCCAGCATATGACTATTTTTTACAATTTTAGTCACTTCAACACAATAATATATACCAAATAGTGATGTGTGCCAAGTTTCATGCCAAACAAACATACTTTTTAACTACTTTGTTCGAAAAAGTGCCAAAAACGCTTAGGAAACCTTAAAAACGCAACTTAGCAAGTAATTTCAAGCATATGACTATTGTTTTCAATTCTAACCATTTCCACACGATAATTTATACCAAATAGTGTTGTGTGCCAAGTCTCACGCCAAACAAACCAACTTTAAAGTACTTTATAGGAAAAAGTGCCAAAAACTCTTAAAAAAACCTTAAAAATGCAACTTAGCACGTAATTTCAAGCATATGACTAATGTTTTCAATTAAAACCATTTCAACATAATAGTATATACCAAATAGTGTTTTGTGCCATGTTTTATGCCAAACAAACTAAGCTTGAACTACTATAAGCTTGAAAGTGCCAAAAAAAAAAAAATTAAAAAACCTTCAAAACGCAACTTAGCATGTAATTTGAAGCATATTAAAATTTTTTTAAATTCTAACCATTTCAACACAATAATATATATCAAACATTGTTGTGTGCCAAGTTACACGCCAAACAAACCAAGTTTGAACTATTTTATGCGAGAAAGTGCCAAAAAGGCTTTAAAAAATTTTTAAAACGCAACTTAAGACGTAATTTCTAGAATATGACTATTGTTTTGAATTCAAATCTTTTCAACACAATAATATATACCATATAGTGTTGTGTGTCAAGTTTCATGCCAAATAAATAGAGTTTTTAACTCGTTTATGCGAGAAAGTACCCTAAAAGCTTGAAAACCCTTAAAAATGCAACTTAGCACGTAATTTCCAGCATATGACTATTTTTTACAATTCTAACCATTTACACATAATAATATATATCAAATAGTTTTGTGTGTCAGGTTTCATACGAAAAAACCAAGTTTGAACTACTTTATGCGAGAAAGAGCCAAAAACACTTATAAAACCTTAAAAACGCAACTTAGCACGTAACTTAAACCATAAGTCTATTTTGTCAATTCTAACCATTTCAACTGAATAATGTTTTCCAAATATTGTTGTGTGTCAAGTTTCATGAGAAACAAACCAAGTTTTAATTACTTTATGCGAGAAAGTGCCAAAAACGCTTAAAAAACCTTAAAAACCAATTGTGACATGTAATTTAAAGCATATGACTATTATTTTCAACACAATAATAATATATACCAGAGAGTATTGTCTGTCAAGTTTCATGCGAAATAAACGAATTATGAACTACTTTATGCGTAAGTGAAAAAAAAGGCTTAGAAAGCCTTAAAAACGCAACTTAGCACATTATTTCAGGGATATGACTATTGTTTTCAATTCTAACCTTTCCACATAATATTATATACCAAATAGGGTTGTATGCCAAGTCTCATGCTGTAACACCCCGTAATTTATCGGGTTTAGAAATAAGTAAAATATAATAAAATAAAGTATAACAAAATAAAATAAATAAGTAATATTAAATTATACTACTTTATATAGTTAAATTATAAATAATAAAGTAGGTTTAATTCTAACGGTGACAAGTTTTATTGCGTACGTTGTTATCGCGTAGGGTTCTTTTTCCGATTTAACATTCTTATAATAAATAGAATAATTATTAACAAATATATATATATATATATATATATATATATATATATATATATATATATATATATATATATATATATATATATATATATATATATATATATATATATATATATATATATATATATATATATATATATATATATATATATATATATATATATATATATATATATATATATAAGGGGAATTTGAGAAGGCAGCCGGTTGTGGGGAAGTATGGGAGGAGTTTTGTAACTCCTCTCATAATTGTGTTTTAGGCTTAATTAGGATGTGTCCTTAATTCCTTATTAATTCCTTATTAATTCTCAAGAATTTCAAGCATCCTTAATCATCATTTTAATCATCTCTTGAACATAGAAAAATTCAGAAAAATTTCTTCTCCTTTGCTCCCTTTTGTTTTCGGCATTCTCAAGAAAAAAAAAATTTGTTGTTCAATCCAATCTTTTGTTCAAAGGGTAAGTTTAGTTGAATTGTTATTTATAAATTTTATTCATAAGATTTCTAAGGTGAAATATATTTTATGTATGATGATATCCTATGACTTTTAGGAGGATTGAATATATTTTCTTTTATATATAATTTTCTCTACTAATCCTTTAATAAACTTCAATCTTGTTAAAAGGATTGAGTTATGTTTCTGATTTATATTCTTTAGCAAAGTTTAATTTGTTAAAATAAATTATATAATATTGATACTTAAATAAATTTCTTTTATGATTTACATTTCTCTAACTAAATTAAAATTTGTTAGTAGGAATTTAAATGGTATGGATCAAGTAGTGTAGTCATCTAAGAGTTATAAATCCTTTAGCAAAATTGGATTTGCTTGAAGGATTGTGTATTTATATATATGTCTTGATTCAAGAAGGATGATTTTTTTTTTATGATTCTCCACAAAATTTTAATTTGTTAAGAGAATTAAGTATTTAATTTAATTATCATAATTTGTGGAGTTTTAAGTCTCTTGAAGATCTTATGGATGGGCCTATTCTTTTTATTTTGATGCCTCTTATGCTTTGATGATGGGGTTTTTGTGTATGAATATATATAAAATAATAATAGAAACAATAATAACGTAATGGGAGTTCCGGACAGCAGCTGCTGTCTCGCTATTGGTGCCGATTCGGAAAACGTTAGTCATTTCCGTTATTGGTTCATGTATCCGATGTGTTAAAAAAAAACTCGTTAAACGCTTGAAATAATTAAAAATAGTAATTGGATGTTAGAAATTATGAAATTTGGCACCCCAGGTAATTGATGCATTCCGGACGCAGTGGTGAAGTCGGATTTTTCATTTGAATTTTCTAAACTGTCCAAAATGGACAATAAAGTTTCTGGTCAGAAATTAAATTTGGAATCTTTGGAAATTGGATGAAAACATTTAAAATTATCAAGTCTTAGTAATATCTTAGTAGTATGGAGGGGATTAAATGTGTAAACACGTTCTAATACATGACCATTTTGTGTGTGTGTTATTTAGGACCTCGATTCATAAGAGGGCGAAATTCTTATCGTGCTTAAACGTTGTTTGGTTGCAGTGCTTAAAGGTACACGCTTAGACCATACTGTTTATATGATTGTGCAAGTAGTGTTGTTTCAATTCTAATCGAGGCATTGTAAATCACATAAGGATTAGACACCTCAAATAATATGAAATAATTAATTGAAAATTGAGAATTTATGTGTTTGTCACCCAAAGGGGTTGACGTTTGGTTATGATACCCAAAGGGGTTAACGACTGGTTTGGATTATTATAATTATTGTTCCCATGGCAATTTTGGATCATTACGGTCACCATGGAGGTATGCATACTTTAGCCTTTGGCGACCCGAACAGGACGGGCAACGTCTTAGGTTGGTGGTTGCCTTGGGATTAGCTCTCCCAAGTGTATTCCTCCAAAAATATTTGAATTTATACTTGAACGACCCGAACAGGACGGGCAACGTTACAAGTTGGAATTATCTAAAAGTGAATGGTTTATACTTGAACGACCCGAATAGGACGGGCAATGTTACAAGTTGGAATTATTGAATAATGAATATATATTAGAGCCTATGCATGCTAGGATAAACACAATGCTTGTTTTCAACCTGTTTGATATATGTATGAAGTCTCTAACGTGTATTGGTTGTTCTTTGGAACCTGCTACGTGTTGTCATACGACGTGCAGTAGGTTGACTGCAGCTGGGGGCTGGAGTGAGGACTCGGCTTAGAACTCGTAAACATCAAGACTAAGTTATATTTTGTAATAAGTTTATGACTCGAAATAACTCAGTTTATGTAACAAAAGATTTTGACGTTTTTCTTTTGTTTCGTACAACGTTTTAGCTATTTTAGAGGCCGGTAGGCTCTCGAGTTGTATGTAAAGACTTCCGCTGACTTGTTTTCTTTGTTTGGCGTTGTTTTCTGCGTTGACCATATTCCTTTACCGTTGGAACGTTGACGATCCGAGTGAAAAATGAAATTTTTTTTTGTGTCTGTTTGTGAACCGGCATCATGTTTTCATATGATTTTCCGGGTCACTTAAACCGGGCTGTTACAATTGGTATCAGAGCCAACGTTCCCTAGAGCTAAAGGAATATCAGACCTTAGGAAAGAGAGCTAAGGAATGGTCGAATATGATAAAAAAAAAACGTTGAATGTGATTGTTGTGATGTAGCTGGTTTTGGACCATTAGGATTATATAGTGTTTTAGGTGTCCTCAGTTATCAATTTTCTTACTTGATTCCTTTTCGTTATGTGTATATGTTCAGGAATATGAATAAGGGAAAAACACCTATGGACTCACACACCCCCAGTGAAGTGAGGGAGGTACCGATGTTTGACCCAGAGGCTGCCTGGAGAGAAGTCTCCAATGCTGACATATGGAAAATAAGGAGTGGTGAAAGTATCCGAGATTATAGGGAGAGGATGCTTATGGTTAAGACAAAAGCTTATAGGGTATGTTATGATTTAGATTTGGTGAACTTTGTACATCCACGGTACAAAGGCTTTCGAGAAGCCTCTGTCAACAAGTCAAAAACACGAGGACGTTTTCCTAACTCATCCTCAAATCCCTCCATCATCTCATCAACACGATCTACATCATCATTGACATCCACATTATTGACATCCTCAACAACACTTTTTTCTTTGTAAACTCCCTCCTCACCATGCCAAACTCAAACATGATATTAAGGCGTAAACCCACGTCGAAGTATGTGCTCCCTAAGGATATCAACTCTATCTACCTTCGATACATTTTCACACTTGACACATAGGCAATATAAACCAACTCCTCCTGTCCTAACTTGATGTTCAACAGCAATAGTACAAAATTCCAATACGCCATCAATAAATTTTGATGATTCATGCTTTCGTACATCCAAGAACGATCTTTTGTCATC